>NC_083365.1:58033440-58342034 GCF_030254825.1 Meriones unguiculatus | reverse complement strand
ACTGTTGTCACAAACACTGCACTGAAGGGAATTAGGGGGCTGTAGGTAGACACTGACAACCCTGTTCTCTTCTCTGCAAAATAAATGCCTCTGCTTTCTGTTCTTTTCTCATATAGGTTTCATTCTTCCAGTGTTGTAGAATTTGTGCCTTTGACTAATTCACTTAGAGATTACAGTTGTTTGCTTGGCTTTTCCAATTTCAAATCCCCAAGTGACTTTTTGGTTTTGAGCCTGTTTTGTGAAGATAGTGATACTGTCTTACAAGGTCGTTTTATTGGTCTGTTCGAATGATTCCTGTTGCAGTCTCTATTGACTTTATCGCACTAAATGTGGATTGAACACAGGGCAGAGGCAGTGGCTCTGTTTTACACATGAGAGAATTAAGCAAGAATACAAGGACACTGAATCTGTCTTCCCTACCTCCAAGGACCCAGAGGCAACCAACACCTGCAGATTTTTCATCAATCTCAGTCAGTTTTTCCAATGATGGTGAAGTTGAACTGGGTACAGATGCCAGCCAGAGTTTGGGCTCCAGGAAAAAAAAATGGTGAATGAGATAGGCAGCAGAGACTTGAGCCCCAGAAAGAACAGGAAGGGTGAAGTACAAGTTAGGTATGAAGGGAAGCTTTTATTTTTATTTTTTTTTCAATGCAGTTTATTCAGGAACCTTGAACAATCATCTGACCCTGGGGAAAGCCAGCCCACAGCTCAAATAGCCTCTGGGTAGCCAACCCCAGCATGCCACGTGGGCAATGCAGATAGGTCCACATACATGGAAGCAAGCCAGATCCTCAGCCTTAGCCAAATGTGGAGTTGTTCGTGACAGAGAACACTCACCATCGGGAAGGTGGAAGGCGGAAACCAGCTCCATCTTTAAGGCATAGCATTACGCAGCTCTCTACAGTTCCCCCTTTTTGTTTTAGACGCATCAGGCAAGAGTAGAGGTCTGATCTCTGATATTAGAAATAAATTGGGACTTTGTACTGATGTTCATTTAGGTGTCATCCACCCAAAGAGCATCAGACGAAGGGAAGCTTTTAAATAAAATTGAGAGGAGACTTCTGCCAGCTAAGAATTGTCACATGACATTCCATTACACATGAGTAAAAATGCAACTGATAAATAGTTAAGGACTGGGATTTCTGGTAGAGGTTGTTAATGTTGATGCTAAAATGATAGGAGAATTTTCATTGAAAGTGAGAGACAATGATAGTAGAGAATTGTGCCTGCTTGTGTTGAAATAGATGACTGTGGAATGTCTTTTCAAAGCATCTATAATTTGTGGAGTGTGTGTGTATGTATATGTGTGCATGCGTATGTAATATATACATTTGTGTATATAGATGTATATTCCTCCAAGCACATATGCATATCTCAGAGGAAGATGTCATATATCCTATTCTATCATGCTCCATCTTTTCCCCTTGAGACAAGGTCTCTCATTAACCGTAAAACTAAGTTGGCAGCTACCAACCCCCAGTAACACTCCTGTCTTTGTTCCCCACAGTGCCAGGGTTACGGGTGCACTTGGCTACATTCAGCTTTATTTTTAAATGCGTGTTCTGGGGAACTGAACTTGAGAGACTACTTTTGTTTGACTAGCAAGTGTTCTTGCCACCCATCTAGCCCAAGTATCTTTAAATTTTTCTGTTTCAGACTAGGGCCTGGTATACCATTACTACTAGTAGTTGTGCTGACTAGTTTTTATGTCATCTTGACATAGGATGGAGTCATTTGGGAAGAGAAATCCTCAGTTAAGAAATGCCCCCTCCAAACAGTCCTCTGGTGCATTGTCTTGATTGATGATTGATACGCAGGGGGAGAAATGCAGTGCTTGTAGTGCCACCCGTGGGTTGGTGATCCTGGGCGCTATATGAAAGCAGACTGAAAAAGCCAGTAACTAGCACTCCTCCATGGTCTCTGGACCAGATCATGTCTCCAAGTTCCTCTCCTATGTGTGTTCCTGCCCTGACTTCTCTCTGTGATTGAGTGAGAGTTATAAGCTAAAATAAACTCTTTCCTTCCCAAGTTCATTTAGTCATGCAGTTTTATCACAATAATAGAAATCTAACTAAGACACTGGCAGATCTTGACTTTCCTCTGCTATAGATACTAATAGCAGTCTGGTTCTTATGTTCTCAAAAGAGAATAATACAGACAACACACAGCAATAAAGCAAACAGCTAAACATTTTGAAGGAAACAGCTTCATGGTAAGAGTGAACAGACTGAGCAGTGGAAGATCCCGATTCTGGCTGGCTTTGGGGCTTGCATTATTCTTCTCTCCCTTGTCCCCTCCTCTTCCATTCTGGGTACTATGAGGGAAGGGGTGTACATTTTTTATTTTAAGCTCAAACTATTAATAGTAGATGTCTGTATGCTATGCATGGGGACTTAAGGGCCATTAAAGTTGAAAAGTTTGCTAGAGAAAAAGAAACAGTATGCTCTATTTGTTCCTCCAGAGAGGATGCTAGGTTTGAGTGATCCAGTTAGTGACCCATCACCACCTTTTGTTCTTTATATCCTGTTGTAATGACCTCCATCATTGCATCCTCTTTCAAGGACCTGAGCTGGCTCAGTTGGGGTCACTATCACTGATGCTGGTTCTTTTTATTATTATTATTATTATTATTATTATTATTATTTTATTATTTTATTATTTTGTTATTTTTAATTTTAATTTTTAATTATAGTTTATTCACTTTGTATCCCCCCTGTACCACCCAATCCCACCCTCCCTCTTCCCAACTCTTGTCCCTCTTCCAATCCACTGATAGGAGAGGTCTTCCTCCCCTTCCCTCTGATTCTAGTCTATCAGGTCTCAACAGAACTATTGAGCAATGCTTCTTCTGTGGCCTGGTGAAGCTGCGCCCCCCTCAGGGGGAAGTGATCAAAAAAACAGGCCAATCAGTTCCTGTCAGAGACAGTCCCTGTCCCGATTATTATGGAGGCCACTTGGATATTTATATCTTGTTTGTGTGTATGGGGTGTGATTGGTCAGTTCTTTCTAGAACTAACTCCTGCTCCATAATAGCACAAGTTCTTCTGGGTGGTTATAACTTCCTTTAATGCCTTGCTTTTGCCAGCATGTATGAACCCATGCATCCAGACAGGTCACGGATGCCATCTTTCAAGGTTTGCCAAATTTAGTGAGTGGGAAGGGCTCTTTTGATAATGGATGCCTCAGACTGCAAAGTTTTCAAGCAGCATATTCACCACTGTAGTGGTTTGAATTAGAATGGCCATCATAGGCTCTTAGGAACTTTTTGGTTGGGAAATAGAAGGAGGTACACTCTTACTGGGGAAGGTGTATCTGTGGGGGTGGGATTTGAGATTTCAAAAGCCCATGTAATCCCCAGTTAGTTCTCTTTGCACCTCTCTCTGCCTTGGGTGTGTTGTCTCAATATGGAAGTCCTCAGATACTGATCCAGTATGATGTCTGCTTGCATGCTCCCCTGCTTCCCACTCTGATGGTCATGGATTCACTCTGTGAAACTTTAAGCTCCAGATGAACTGTTTTTTATTTTAGTTGCCTTGATCACGGAGTCTTATTACAGCAATAAAAATGTGACCAAGACACCAGTCCAGAACCCTGTAAATTAGAAAAGTGAACAACAACAACAACAAAAAAAAAAAATCAAAAGCATTGGAAGTGGAAACTCTGGTGGAAATCAAGTCCCAGGTTTGGCATGCTCGCTCTCTCTCTCTCTCTCTCTCTCTCTCTCTCTCTCTCTCTCTCTGTGTGTGTATTTTTGTGCGTGCATTCTGTATTCTGTTGTGGAGAGTTGTTTACCCCTTGTTTATATAATGTAAATACATTTCTTTTCTTTCCTAAAATGGTTTAAATTGAGGATTTGAGAATGTCAAACTAACCTTATTAATAAGAGACTTATTAGTTCAAAAGTTTCACACTTTTAAACAGTGAAGTGTCTAAGCAAGTCTAAAGGCATTAATTATAATCATGTGAAGGAAGATTTAATGCTGTCCTTTCCGTGTTTGTGTGTGCATGTGTGAACTTGTACAATATTTGACTAGTGTGCACAAGGCCATTGGCCAAAGCTCCAGTATGTCAAAACCTAAAATATTCACCTTTGTTTTTTCCATAACCTTCATGGATATTGGACATAGATTTTAGTTAAAACAATATTCAGAGTCTATTCTGATACAAAATCCGGAATTAGTTCTTTGTTCCTGGAACCATTAACAACAGCTGTTATTGGACTTATTAGAGTAGGAGCCTGAACCTTAATAGCCAACTAGCAAGACAAATGTATCCACCCATGCTCAACAAGCCAATTAGACCAACAAATGATAATGAAAGCAGAAAAATGAAACATACTCAATATGGCCACTTTGGGAGGAGTAAGAGAGAGGTCCAACGGTCCTCCATTCTCTAAAACTGTCTTTGAAATCCTTACCTGAAGTTCAAGTATAATTTAAAGGCAAGAGGTGTGCATAGCTGAGTAGTCCTGGTCAAGGTTTGGTTCTGCCACATCCTATCTCTGCTGCAGTGTGTCTGTAAGGTGGCCCATTGACGTGCAAATCTTTCTATAGTAGTAAGTATAATAGTAAGAAGAAAAAGGATTGCTCTTTCTTCTCTCAGCAGGTAATTCCTAGGGAAATTACAATTTCTTTGTGTCCGTCGTTTCTGGTAGCCAAACAGAGTCAGAATATTCTTAGAATACTTTCATTCCTGTCAGCACCATGTTCTGCCTGTGTGGCTCAGTTCACTACCTTTCTTTCTCAAATCTCAGTAGCAGATCTTCACTAAAGACAAGGGGAGAACTTCTCAGGCTGGGAGGCAGGAGTCTCTGCTCAGGTAGACAAGATGTGCATAGAATGTAAATGAGAAACGCTAAAGTGGGGTCTCTCTCAGCAGTCGATGCGGTTAGCAAGAGCAACTAAAAATATGCCAACGAGTGTTAACTAGGATATTGATATGTGAAGCAGGTCAGTCTCCTTTTCCACAGGTTCCAAAAAGAAATAGTTTTTAAAGGAATGAAAATAATTATAGCTCATGGCTGTGTCGGGGGGCACCTGCAATATGGATGCAGTAATGATGAATTCACAGATCTTCATATTCTACCTTACTATGAAACTCTTACAAGCATCTGGATATCACTTTTTCTGATTTGTACAAATTATGAAACTAATGTGCAGAAAAACATACATATTTTCAAATATTCATTGCAGTGGGATTTGAGTTTTGTTGCTTCCCTGAGATCTGGGTTACAGGAATGGAGAGTATCACCTCTGTGAATGATTCTAAGCTGTCCCTCCCTAGAATACACCAAGAAGTCCCTGGCCAACACCAGTCCCTTGACTACTCTAAAGGGTGTCTTTTTAAAATTGTTATGACAAAACACATAATGAAACCAACTTAGGGAGGAAGGTTATGATTTGGCTCACATTCTGAAGGCATACAGTCCATCCTGTTGGTAGAAGCAATGACAGCAAGATCAGATTGTGTCCACAGAAGGAAGCAGAAAGTGAATAGGCAGTGAGGCTGAGCTAAAAAACCCTCAAGACTTCTCCCAGGAACCCCTCTGCCTCCACAAATTCTCTACCTCTCAAGGTATCCAACGCCTTTCTTAAAATCACCAGGTGGAGACCAAATATTCAAACACATGACGCCAGAAATAACAGAATAACAGAACAAAAACCTCTCCAGTTGTTTAAAATTGTTTAAAATTTAAAAAAAAAAAAAAGGCCTTTGATGTTCACTCTTTCTACCATTCTAAAGCCTGTGGCAATGACCATAGCTGCTTTAGCTGTGGTGAAGCATCCAGATAGAAAAAATCCTAGAAAAAAAGAAGTGGAGCAGCATACTTGTAAATAGTTGTTTAAATAGAGGGAGTTTCTTAAGCCAGGGGGCTCTTCCAAATAAGGAAGTGGGCCAGAGAGTTGGGGAAGAAAGGCTGTTGAAAGCTCAGTGGCCTGAGCCAGAGCATGTGACTGTTCCATTCAGTAGCTCTTCCGATGTGCATAGGCTAGAGGATTTGTTGTTCATGATCCTTCACTTCTAGGTGCTGCCTGATGGTGGCAGGTCCTTTAGCCCCAAACAATGATGACAAGGCTAGTTTATAGAAGAAATAAGCCATATTTTAAAGTGATGTCTAACTGAGTTATAGACACGTGACAAAATAAGGAAAGACTGAAAGAATAGGATCCACACAACTCATCCAAGAACAGAAAGGAAAGAGAAGCTACTCAAGAGCAGTATAGTCGAGTTGAGACAGTAACGTAGGGTACAGTGGAGACAGAGTAAAGAAGATAGTATAGTAGAGGACAGCCAAGTTCAGTAGAGAAGACAGTAAAGTAGAGAAGAGAGTATAACTGAGTACAGTAGAGAGTTCGTGGAGACAGTATGGTTCAGAAGATCAGCAAACTTCAGTGCACTTCAGTTGAGAGCACTTGAGTTTATGCAGGTCAGTTCGTGAAGTTCAGAGACAGTTTTTCTAAGCAATTCAGTGAGAAGCTGAGAGAAACAAATTTGAACCAGTCTGATTGGAGAGGAGATTTGAGCCAGAACAGCTGAGTTGACCTACCCAGCCAGAGTTCAGAAAGAAATAAAAAGGGTAAGCTTCTTCAGCAGTGAGCCTCCAAGACAGCAATTACATCCAGTGAATAAAAGTTGCTTTTACAACTAGTGAATATGACATCATTCCATATCAAAAACTTGTGCCAGAAGGTCCCAGCAATCCAGAGGGGAGTTAAGAAAAGATTGCTATCAAGGTCTCCACAACTTAGCCAAACACAAAATGAGCCTGTAAAACAGATACATCACACATCTAAAAATATGCTATTTTAGTTTTAGTCTTATGAAATGACTAGAACTATTTGTATAAAGACAAAACTAGAAAAAAATAGGAATACAAGGCAGTGAAGGAATCTAGGATCTAGCAGCTTTGGTATCAGATAGAAATCTAAGTGTAGGAATTACCTCAGCTTTTGTAGTTCTGGACCCACTGTTTTAGGGTCTTAGATTCATTCTCTTGTTATTGTGATATACCCTGACAAAAGAAACTTAGGAGTGAAAGGGTTTATTGTAATTCACAGATCCAGGTTGCAATCCATCAGAGAAGGGCCATCTAGGCAGCAGAAGGTTAAAACAGCTAGAGAATTCATACCCATTCTCAAGAGCAGAAAGAAACACATTCACACCTGCCTTTCTTAATTCTTAGAGAATTTAGGAACTAATCCCAAAGAACCCTGTCAGCTGGTTTTAGAATATGCTTTTCTGCATCAATTAACATAATCAAGGTAATTTTCCACAGACATGACCATAGGCCAACCCGAAAAAGAAAATTTCTCATTGAAACTCTTCTCTAGTAATTTTAGGTTGTATGGATGACTAAAACTGACCATCCGGCAACTTCAAGACTGGCTGCAAAGTCCTCTGTAGCCTAGCAAGACTGCTCCTCCCTTGGGGGGTAGGGAGGTCAAAGAGCCTGTCATTGAGTTCCTGTCAGAAATAGTCCCTGTTCCCCTTACTATGGGAAACCAATTGGTTACTGAGCTACCACGGGCTATATCTGAGCAGAGGTTCTAGGTTATGTCCATAGATAGTCCTTGGCAAACAGGATCGGATGAAAGGAGAGGAGGTCCTCCCCAATCAGTGGACTTGGAAAGGGGATGGGATGAGATGAGGGAGGGAGGGTGGAATTGGGGGAGGGGGGAATGAGGGATCGGGATACAGCTGGGATATAGAGTTAATAAAATGTAACTAATAATAAAAAAATTAAAAAAAATAATAAAATAAAATAAAACCTGGCCATCCATGATCAGGATCTTCATTATAAGCATAGTGTGTAATCTTAAACATTGACTCAAACATTATGCTTTTTGGCTTTCATCTTTACTGATGCTCTAATGTTCATAAAATAAATCATTCTGGTAACTTGGAAAACTCTATTGTCCATGCATTCCCCACAAAACGTGTGTTAGTTAGCTGTCTCCTTACTGTGCCAAACACCTTACAAAGTAATGTCACATAGAAAGGGTTTGATGATCCTGTGCTAACTTTGAAGACATGGCAGCAGGCCAGTGAAGCAGGTATGTCATTGTGTCTCATCAGGATTCAGAGAGGCTATGAATATGCTGTCCATTTTACTTTCTCCTTTTTTTGGAGTCCATGATCCAAGTACACAGAGGGTGCCATCCACATTAAGTGGCTCTTTGTAGGATTTTAGAAGCTTTTGCATGAAACTGGAGCCATCACCACTTACCATTTTTGTCAGAGGACCTGAGTTCCTAGCATTCACTACAGGGGACTCACAACTGCTTGTAACTTCAGCTTCAATGGACCAAAGCACACCCCCTGGAACAACACACATACACACACACAATCACACACATACACATAAATGTAAAATAAATCCTTAGAAGGTTTTATAATTGTGTTGTTCAACATTTTCCTGAGAAACACTTCCCTCTTCTCTCTGTTCCCATTTTTAATCACTAGGATTATAGGATGGCTCTAGCCACTCCCTGGATGGGAATCCAAGCTGAGAATGTTATCTCAGGGTTATTTTGATTTGCATTTCCCTGATGGCTAAGGACATTGAGCATTTCTTTAAGTGTTTTTCTGCCATTCTATATTCCTCTATGGAGAATTCTCTATTTAGCTACTTACCCTATCTTTTAATTGGATTACTTGGTTTGCTGCTGTTTAACTTCTTTAGTTCTTTATATGTTCTGGATATTAGCCCTCTGTCAGATATAGGGTTGGTGAAGATCCTTTACCAGTCTGTATGCTGTCGATTTGTTCTGACAACAGTGCCTTTTGCTTTACAGAAGCTTTTCAGTTCCATGAGGTCCCATTTATTGATTGTTGAGAATGTTGAGCTACTAGAGGTGCAAAAGGGGATTAGACAGTGTCAAAGTGGGTTCCATACTAATGGGAAGAGGGACTGCCTCTGACATAATCTGATTGGCCTGCTCTTTGATCACCTCCCCCTGAGGGGGGAGCAGCCTTACCAGGCCACAGAAGATGACAATGCAGCCACTCCTGATGAGATTTGATAGACTAAGCTCAGAAGGAAGGAGAGGAGGACCTCCCCTATCAGTGGACTTGGGGAGGGGCATGCGTGAAGAAGGGGGAGGGAAGGTGAGATTAGGAGGAGCGGAGGGAGGGGCTTATGGGGGAATACAAAGTGAATAGAGTGTAACTAATAAAAGTTAAAAAAAGAAAAAAAAAGAATCTGACTTTTACTGTAAGTGGAGATAGTTTATGCTGAGTTTCCTAGAAAATTGAAGTTTGTAGCTGGGAAGAAGAAATGCCACAACCAGACCTTGTTAATTGTGTTGAAATGTTTGATCCTCAGCTGGGAGAAACTTCACCCACACTATGAAGTCTGGGGCCGCTTTCCCTGCCATGTTCACGTGCACTTACCTAACTTTTTATTCTACCTTAAAAGGGATTTTCTTTGCTCCTATTTCTGACTCTCTTGTTAACAGTTTTGATACACTGTAGTGAATCCTGCTAATAAATAAGCTTTGCTCCTAAATGCTTTCTGATTTGAACTAGTGGCTTTAAAAAAGTCCCGGGCAAAGTCCCTGGCAGTGCACTGATTATCAGTTGTAAATACTCAGTAGAGGGAAGTGCAACTCAGCTTCCTGTGTAGGGAAAGCACCTTGTCTAGATCCCAGTCTCTTCTTTGAGGCCCAGAACTCTTGTGCTCAGTGATGTTTTAGCATCACCTATGAGGTCTCAGGCTCATTTGACCCCCACTGCATGCCCATTATCTAAGAATTTTCCAAGCAACAATCCACAGTGGGACTCTGCTGTGATCCAGACTCTGGAAATTTTAAGAGAGTGACTTCTGACACATTCTCTTTTTATTCATTTAATTTTTTAATGTCTGCATATGCTGCAACTACAACAAATTTCAATTATCGTGAAGACCCAACTATGGGGTAAAATGGGATTATCATAATTGGAGACTGGAGAGGCACAGAAATGGGTTTCAAAAGCTTTTGTGAAAAAGCTATCTGACCAAAGCAAGATCAATGCAGTTGGCTGCTAATTAAAGGGAACAGACGAAGGAAGGCAACCTCACTGATTTCTAATGTATGAGCATCGTTAAACAGCCTACATTAATCAGCTTGCCTTTTGAAGACTATTGAAATGTTTTGTTCTTTGGTCTCTAAGGAAAGCAAATGAAAATTGAAATTGACCTTCAATTGAGTGGAGAAGGAATATGAATTCTTAAAAAAGGGACCATAGAGTACACATGCACAGATTAGTCTGTAGAGCATTGCTCTGGGGTTGGAGAGATGCTTATTAGTTAAGATCACTTGCTAGTCTTGTAGGGGATCAAATTTGGTTCCCAGCATCCATGACGTGCAGCTCATAATTATAACTACTGCCCCAGGGATCCAACATCCTCTTCTAGCCATCTCAGGCATCCTCCCTTTCAGGTGTATGCTCACAGAAGCACATGTATACACATAATTAAAAAAAAAATAAGTTTTGTAGAGTATCAATCATCTGAATTATGGTGAGGTCAGGATTCAGAAATAAAAACAAGAGGCATAAAAGATGGCTTTTTGTGGGTGTGGAAAACATAATTAGTAAGGTTCCTGTTTGTTTTAAGTGATATTGAGCCCAGTGCTCTGGTACAGTACTTTAATGATAGCATAAAGGGAGGCAGAGGCAGACAGATTTCTGTGAACTCAAATCTAGCCTCGTCTGTATAACAAGTTCTATGTCAGTTAAGGAACTAGAGTGCAAGCTGGTGCAATTTGATGTATCCTATGTTTTTCTGTGTCCCAGAATTATATGGATCTATGAAGTAACTAGTAATAGCAAAGCTAGAGAGAAAAGAAAATGGTGGATTAATATGAAATCTAAAAGGAGATTCCTTAGCAGTTCCTCAAAAGAGAATATATGAATAAATCCTTATGATTAGAATCTAAGCCCTAAAACAAGAAAAAAAGCCATCATAAATTATAGATCAAGAGAATGGCAGCACTACAGGTGACAGACAATCAGATATTGAGAGAGAGAGGAAGAGAGAGAGAAGAGGTGTCATTATTAGGAGAAACAGTAAAGAATTATCTCCTTTCCTCACAATTGGCTAGGAGATTGATTTATGACCTTAATAACCAGAAATTTTTCAGAAGTATTGACAATTTTACTTGTTATCTGAAAATAAAGTAGAGGCAGACATTGCAATGTTTAGGGCTGGCTCAGTTGGTAATGTGCTTGCCTTGTAAGTACCAAGTCCTAAAGTTAATACACAGAACCCACATGTAAAGACGTCATGCTTTGTGCCTTTTTAGTAAACCCAGCCCTGTAGAGACAGAGCTAGATTGGTTAGCAGGGCTCACTGGCTGGCCAGCCCAGTTACTTAGCAGACTCCATGCCAGTTATAAATAAATAAAAGTAAGTAACTATAAACTAACAACAAATAACACCGAAACAAATGTGCTGGTTGGTGCCTGAACAACACACATGCACCTCCCCCATTTTACAGACATTTACATATAAACGTGCATACATATGTGCATTACACTTACAGCACACATGCATACATACATACAGAAGCACAAACATCACATGTACATATATGTCTACCATACTCATACTCGTGCACATATAAACATGCACACATATGTGTACATAAACCTACACCACTCTCACATGCATGCACATATAAACATGCATACACAAGTGCACATGCACCTTCCTCATACTTACATACATGCACAAACATCACATGTGCATACAGCTCTGTCATACTTGTACTACCTATACTCATGCAGAGACACCTCCCCCTCAGTCACATACTTGCACAAACACTGACCAACACACAAAGCAAAGTAGAAAGAATTTCTTAAAATCAAGGAATTTAAAGCCTCATCTTAAACAAAATTCAAATTGTGAACACACAGATTGATCTATTCTTATGTCTAGTAAGTTTCCTTAATCAGGTCTAAAGGAATGTTTAATGTCTCACTAAAGTACATCCTTTCAGATATTTCAAATCGCATTTAAACTATATTCTGTTTACTTTCTGAATGTATCAATTTACTACATTAATGCAGTATTCTGTTAGTGAATAAAATTAAAAATCAGAAAATGATTATTCAACTTCAGTGAACATCAATCTCTCCTAAGAAGGTTTGTCTTTAAGGTCTAAGCTGTCTCACACATATTAAATTGAAATTTACAAAAATAAAACAAAGGCCATATTGTCATAAATGATAATTGGAAAATTTTTTAAAATGTTTTTAAAGTGTGACTAGTATTTCACATAAAAAATCTTATTTCTTACTTTAGAAATGTGGCATTTATAAGAAGAAAATATTGCCTGTTGCTTGTTACAAATGAAATATAAAATGGGAAAATTTAAAATACTATTAATGATGATTAAGCTTTTTAATTTGGTGGCAGTTTAAGACACTAAGTAAGGTTCCTCCTGACTTTAATAACTGATTTTTAGTCTCAATTGTATAACAACCATTTGCAAATATATTTAATTCAAATTTGAGCTTGTTTTTAAAATTCAGTTACTCTAATTTATTTCCAGAGTGATGCAGATTACATCACAGAAGTTTCTGGCTCAGAGAGACTCACTTCAGACATTCTTTTTCAGTACCACACGTTCCTTCAATCCTAAATATTAATACTATGCTCTGATTATTTGAAATTCGATACTAAATTCAGAAAAAAATTGAATAATACAGTTACATGCATAGGGAGCACGTTTAACAGGATGAGCGATGAAAGCTTTAGACAAGATGCCATCAGGGCCTTGATGAAGGACTGACTTTACACTGTCCACAGTGGGCCACCTGAAAAGACATTAAGAGAACTTAGAGGCATGTAAATGGATCCTTATCTACTTAGTGAATAAGAGAGCTTGTGGCCAAGCATTTAGAACAACTTCAGAAGCTTTATTTATTGCTGACTATAAAGAACTCTTATGTGCTCCTTAAATTACCCACAATAATATTGTGTATAGTTTTAACACATATAACAGCTTCTTTACAGGATTTGCAGTCACTTGTATAGTTATTTAGAAAGTAGACACTTTAATTGGTATTGTTTTTCCTATTAGTGTTAAAGGCAGGGAAGAAAATATATCAACTCAGATAAAATATATAGAAAAAAACATTGCCACCCGAAAAGAGGAAAATTTAGGAATATGGCCGGAGCTGCCTTGGACATTGTATTTTATGGATTACATGTTAATATTGAAGCACAAGTGAAAATAAAACTGATGTCTGCCTTTCCAGTTTTAGTGCATTTATAGAATTAACTGTGCCTTATTATTTTATATAATATGTAAGTGAATGTATTTTATTAAGTATATAATTTTCTATGTATATATGTATAAGATAGTTTTATAGTGCTAAATTCTCTTTTCTACCAAGATATCTTCCTTCTGTGTGTACTTGCATGCACATGTGCACATATATGCACAACTGTATTTGTGTGTGTGTGTGTGTGTGCGTGTGTGGTGTGTACCCCTGTGCATGTGTGTGCAGCTGTGTGTAGAGGCCAGAGGACAATGTTGAGTGTTATTCCTTTTTGTATTTTTTGATATAGTCCCTGTACCTGGGGCCTGGAGATGGAAAATTAGGCTAGAGCGTCTGGCCTGCAAGCCTCAGTGATATAGCTATCTCCTCCTCCCCGGTACTGAGGGTAGCCGTGTATGCCAACATGCCCCCAATATTGTGCTGTTTTGATGGGTTTGGATGATTGAACACAGGTCCTTAATTTACATGACAGCTTACCAACTGAACTATCATCCTGACTCCCAAAATATCGTTAAGGAATCAATTTTGAAGGCTTTATTTACTATCAAGAGAATCTTGGCAATCTCTATGAAGCTTTTATTATTTCTCCTTGGCAGAGTGTTGCCTAATATATACATTTGGAGCTCAGTTTGAAGATGAACCTCTGGCACAGGTAAAGGGGGAAAGCTAATGTAATGCCAGTCATGTGAAAGCCAGTCTCAAGTATTATATCTTACAGGCCTGACTACTGCCTTGTTGATTTGCCCTTATCAGCTTTTTATACATTACACCTATAGAATGGAAGAGAGCACTGTTAAGGCCACATTTCAGATGTGATTGCGAGCACATGGCAAGATTTCAGTTAGAGCTTATTGCCAAAACAAACTTCTAAGAAAGCCAGTATCCAGTAGTCTCTGTGGAAAGATTTGAAGACGGCCAGACACCTCACACCCCAACTGCTAACTGAGTAAGAAAGTAAGTAAGTAAATAAAGAAATAAATAATGTTTGGTTAAAACAATCAGGATTTTCAGATTATCTGCCCTTGACTATTTAGTTAAAGATGATGAGATTTAAGGTAAAATAGATAAGCTGAACTTCACAACACACTTCACATTATAAAATATAAATGTATATTTATAAAGCTGAATTGTAACATAATGAATATTTTGAAATAGTCTTAAGAACAAGGATTAAGAAAAACAGAGGCACTCACAAAAAATGTGAGACACACCCAAGAACACGGGTTTGGTCCTGTGACAGAAGGATGGTAGACAGTGAGACACATCAAGTGTGATTAGACCCTATTGGAAAAATGTAATTGTTTATAGTAAAATATACAAAGATTACATCAATATTGCTAAATATTTCCCCAACGAAGTTGTGATTTTCCTCAAACACAAATACTCTACCTATGATCCACTTTGGGGCAATTTTTTTTTTTTTTTACTTTTTCTTTTTTCTTTTTTAATTTATTTTTTTACTCATTACAACTTATGCACTTTGTATCCCAGCTATAGCTCCCACTCTTCTTCCCTTCAATCCCACCCTCCCTTCCTCATCTCCTCCCATGCCCCTTCCCTAGTCCATTGATAGTGGAGAACCTTTGTGGTAGGTTCCTGTCTTGTTCCTTGTTTTCACCTTCTTCCGATGTCCATCCCATTTGCCTTTCTGAATGAGGATTAATCTTCTTACCCAAGGTCCTCCTTCTTGATTAGCTTCTTTAGGTATACAGATTTTAGTATGATTATCCTGTATTATATGTATAACATTCACTTATAAGTGAGTATATACCATGTGTGTTTTTCTGCTACTGGGATACCTCACTCAGATTGATCTTTTCTAGATCACACTATTTGCCTGCAAATTTCATGATTTCCTCGTTTTTAGTTGCTGAGTAGTGTTTCATTGTGTAAATGTACCATAGTTTCTGTGTCCATTCCTTCGTTGATGGACATCTGGGTTGTTTCCAGGTTCTGGCTATTACGAATAAGCTGCTGCAATAATTTATAAGCCCTTAGGTGATAAGGCTGTAGGAGCCCACTGTTACAATTCAGTTTCCAGAACAGTCAAAAGCAGGCACTCCTTATATGCATGCACCCCTCAAAACCACAAAGGAGGATATATTGATGGACCCACCTTAACTCTTCCATTCAGAACAATTCATCCCCTGATCCCTTCTATTGTTTTTGTGGCTGTGTTTATGTTACATGAGCACATGCATGAGAGTCTGTACCACCATGCATTCACATGTTTGAGCCACAGACTGATGTTGGCTATCCTGCTCTATCAGTCTCCAAATTTTATTCCTTTGAAACATGGTCTCTCACTGAGCCCAGCACTGGTCTGGCATCCAGAAAGCCTCAGTGGTCCTCCTGAATCTACCTTTTATAGGGCTAGAGTTGCAGGTGAATGTATGGCTATGCTTGGCTTTTTACATGGCTGTTAAGGATTCAAATTTATGTCCCCATGCTCACATAGCAATCCACCAAGCCTCTCCCCAGCCCCCATGCAATCCCTCTTTCCCTCTGATTCCTGTTTACATTGAGATAAAGACTCTTCTGTACTACGCATGGAGTAAATAGCTATGCTAGAGTACAGAGAGAACAAGCAAGTGAGTATAGGTTGAAGCAGGGACAGGCTAGACTACCTTATCTAATAACAGTGTTCTCCTGAGTACTGAAGGCTAGATGAGAGCTAGCTTCTAATAGTACACTCCCAAAGACCTAAGATATCCAACCAGGCCCCAATCCACATTTTTACCACCTCCTATTAGTGTCCCTTTAGGGACAAAATATTCAATCACAGCAGACCACTGGGGGACTGCAATACAAAATCCAAACCATAGCAGTGTCATAGACAATAAGCAGTGTCTTGTGGGGCATAAATTATTTAAAAGGCAATAGACAACAAGTCCTAAACTTCACAAGCAGATATGCACAGTCTCCAGAGTGTTAGAGATAAGTGAATGAGAGCTGGGGAAATGGTTCAGGTGGTAAAATGTTTGTCTTGCAAACATGAGCGCCAGAGTTTGATCACCAGAACTCACATACAATAAGCCGAATGTGGTTGTACACACTTCCAATGCCAGCAATGCAGAGGTGGAGAAAGATAGATGTCTGGAGCTTCAGGATAGACAGACAAACCTACTTCATGAGCTCTAAGCCAGTAGAAGACCTTGTGTCAAAATCAAAGCAAAATAAGAAAAAAAAAAACAAAAAATACCAGAAGAACAAAATTCAAAACCATCCAACCACCAGCTAGCCAAATCAACAAACCAAACACATACAGAGAGAGAAAGAGAGAGAGAGAGAGAGAGAGAGAGAGAGAGAGAGAGAGAGAGAAATACATACTTGCACACATGTGGGTCATAGAGAGAGAAAAAGAGAGAAACCCAGACAGATCTTAATGGATAGCACCTGAAGAGCATCAGTAGTCAAGGTCATTGTTTGCTTTCCATGTGCATGAGTTCACATTCACATGTACCCACACATATATACTCATACAGAAAGAGAGAAGGAAGGGGAGAAGATGAGAAAGGAGAGAAGGGAAAAAAGAACAAAAAATAAAATGAAAGGAAAGGAAGAGGAAGGACTGCAGAGGTGGCTCAGCAGTTAAAAGTTCATACGGCTCCTCTTTGAACATCTACGGGGCAGCACACAACTTCCTATAAGCATGGAGCCAGAGGATCCAACACCCTATTCTGGCTTCCTCCACAGGTGACTACACTCATTTACACATACCTATACATGGATACACACACACACAATGAAAGATAAAAAATAAATCATTATATAAATAGCAAATACTAAAGACAAAAGCATTTTTGAAAAACAACAATGAGACAGTGAAAGAGGAATGGAGGCAGTCAGAGGCAACAAGTGACAATTTTAAATTGCATGAGAGCAGAGTCATCATTAAGAAGGTGACGTTTGGGCAGCACAAAATGGTCAGGAATGTGTCTGAATAGCTAGGAGAGTTTTCTGTGCAGAAACAATACTGTAGAGTTTGACAAAAGAGAATCCCAAACACGCTTCAGGGACAACCAGGCTGAAAAAGGCATAGAAAAGAAAGAACAGAGTTGAATTTGTAGAATTAAATGGGTGCAATACAGGTCAGTAAAAACTGGTTGGCTTTTTCCATTTCCATTCTCTGAAGAAAACAGATCCACTGAAAATGATTGTTCTGTATTGTTTTTCAAGGCAGTGAAGCATATTTTCTCCTTCTGAGTGGTAGATGAGCAGAGAAGTCAAGGGTGTAAGCTATCAATAACCACAGTTGTGAGAAACCCAGGTTATTCACACCAGTATATCATCAGGGGTGCAGAGAAAAAGGGTCAGAGCCAGGCAGGATCCAAAACACACAGCAGGATTTGTGCATGTCACTGACAATTGCTTTGAAGTAAGGATTCTGCAGCTCTCAAAAGAAAAAAAAAGTTGCAACTTGATTTTTCTTGCTGTGTAAAAACCCCATAACCAAAACCAAGTTGGGAAGGAATTGTTTTTTTTTTCTTGGCAGGTTACAGTCCATCACTGAAAGAAGCCAGGGAAGGAATTCAATCAGGGAAGGAACTGGGGGGCAGAAATGGAAGCAGAGACCATGTTTGAGTGTCACTTTCTGGCTTGCTTCCCATGGATTTCTCACCCTGTTGTTGTTGTTGTCATTATTATTATTATTATTATTATTATTATTATTATTATTATTATTATTATTATTCAGGACCATCATTCCAGGGGAGGAACAACATACAGTGTCCTGGGCCCTTCCACATCATCATTTATCAAGAAAATGCACCAGCCTATAAGACATCTAATTAAGATAAAGTGTCCTTTTCCCAAATGACTCCATCTTGTGATGTTGATAAGAAACTAATCAGCATCACAGGTGACACTGAAAATCATGACAAGATCCCAGAAGCAGAGGCCAAAATAGAGAGTAAATCAGGATGTAGATGCACAAGTGTTGAAGGGTCCTTTTGGTGCTGTCCAGCAGGAAGGTTGTATGTAAGCCAGCCATTTGAGGAGAAACATTGTGATCAAGATACACGCTCGGACTTTGCTGGTGTGTAGTCACTCACTAGTTTTGATTTATTATTTGGCAATTTGAGTTTTCAGGGAAGACAATTTTTTTTTATTTATTTTGAGATTTGCCAAATTACAGATAAACTCGCAAGCTGAACTTTTGTCAAATATCTTAATTCCTCTTTTTATGATACTTTCCCAGACATCACCCAGACTTTTTTTACTAGTCCTGTCAAAGACAAGTTAGACAGCGAGAGCTCTCTGATAATTCCAAATGGCTCTGAGGTTCCTTTTCCTCTTCTTAAAGTCAGTTGTGAGCAAGCATGTCCTCTGCACGTGTGCTTGCCTAAGTGCTTAATGTCCAACTCAGTTTTCAAGTGTAAGAAACTTTCTTAGTGCAGTCTTCTAAAAGGCTCAAATGGTGAACATCCTCTGCTGTGCTTGACATAGCTTCTTGGCTATTTAGGTTTTTTCCCCTGTTTCTATGACTAAAGTCTCTAACAAAGCAAGTTAAAAGAAACAGGATTTACTCTAGGACTGAGTTCAAGGGTACAGTCTGTGTTGGTTGGGAAATCAGTGGCGGCACTCTGCATCTGCGGTTAAGGAGAGGGACAAATGCTAGGAGTCAGATCATTTCCTCCATTCCATGGCGTGGTGTCTCTGCCAAAGGAATGTTGTTGCCCACAGTGGGTGAGTCTTCCCACCTCAATTCACACAAGCTGTCTCCTCACAGGCATTCACAGAGTCCCATCTCCAGAGTGCTTCTAGATTTAGTAAAGGTGACAGCATAAATTATATCATAATTCTCTTAGGGTGTCCATTACCCTATTAAGTAAAACTTTATTTCACATCTATTTATTTTACTTCAATTGATTCACTTTGTATTGTATTCCCTTTTTCTGTGAAAAACCAAACATAGCCCAACAAATTAGAACAATGATGTCATGAAACCACAGGAGGCTGGACTATGACTTCTGCTTCATCTTACATAGATTGTCCACAACCAAACTAGAAATTATCCTTGTCCTGGATTGTGTGTGTGTGTGTGTGTGTGTGTGCGTGTGTGTGGTGTAATATACAATGTAGACTAGGTTGGGACTTCAAAAGGTTCACCTGTGTCTGACTCCCAAATGAAGTGATTAAAAATATGCCACTTTTCCCAGATCTGCCTTATTTTTTGAGGAAGCGTCTCTCCAGTTGAAACAGGAGCATGCCTATTTGTCTAGAATAGTTGACCAGCAAGCATTAGAGCTCGATTTTTCTCCATGTCCTTATTCTTGAGGTTATAGGCAAGTGATGCCATGCCAAGTTTTACATAGAGTCCTGCAGATTTAATCTCATTACTTCATACCTGTGTGACAAACACTCTTCTGATCAAACCATCTCCCATATCCTAGAACTAAGAATCTTGAGAACGAGAGAAATGAGAGGGCTAGAAGTTGTTGGCTTATGGGGCTGCATGTATCAGAAAGGTTTGTTGGTGTTGCAAGACCATAGGTGTTGTTCATATTAGTGACATTTCCAGTTGGCAAATGTCTTGTTTACACTATTGCCCACAATTCTGTAAGTTATGGTGCAGCTTCTTTTGATCAACCTTATAACATCATGACACTGGGAACAAAATGGGCCTTATGTTGCTGGTAGGCCAGTGAGTGCCTGGAGGCTACTTGTCTTTACCTCCCCAGAACTAAGGTCATTTACCTGGGTCTTAGACTCAACCTCAGGTTCTCATGCTGGCACAGCTAGTGAGTGATCCATCTCTCTGGATCCAGAAAAATTCCAACTGTGAAAAAGGTTTTATTTTTGAGTTATCACATTTTTTTATCATTATTGATTTCCTTCACCTTCCTTATCTAATGCATTCTTTGAAATCTTCCTTAAACTCTAGTTCACTCTGATTTTACACAGAAACAAGACATTTGGCAGTATATCTGCAATGCTCTGCCAGCCAGATCTTCCACTGTGTTAGCTTGTCCGGGCTCTTGGATAGTCAAATGAGCTGATATATTTATGTTGAAAACTGTGCACTGAATAATCACATCTGTTCAGAAGTTTTACACATCTGTTCACAATAAGTGGGGTGGGGGAGGACTGTTGCTCATAATGTGTGTGGGTTCACCTTTTTCAGGTGAGTGAGCATGTGGAGGTCAGAGGTTGACCAAGGACATCTTCCTCCATAGATCTCCACTTTTATCTAGAGTCAGACTTTCCTACTTGACCCTAAGGAGAATGGATTTTATTTCCTAGCTAGTCAGTTTGCTCTGGGGATTTCTCCTCTCTGCCTCCTGGGTACAAAGGTCACAAGAGCGTCGTCTTGCTTGCCTGAAATATTGCATGGATGCCAGGGATTTGATATCTATTCTTCACACTTGTGTAGCAGTGTGTTACCCACTGAGCCATCTCCCCAAACCCCTATCACAACAATTTGATTTAACAGCCTTACACCTGAGATTCCACACACAGAGTTTGTTCCTTCCATACCTACAATCTCTTTCTGTGTTGCATTCTAAAATAATCAGTTTGTGCCAAGCACAGAGAGGAAAATAAAACAACAGTTAAATGAAATGATTAAAGAATATGGAAATCATACTCATGAAACAGCATTTTTAGATAAGTAAATTAGGCTTATAAATCTGGTATAAAGTGTCTCCATTGAGATGACCTCTTCTACCCTATCTGTACTGGTCCCAAATGTATCTTGCACCAAGGCAGCCCTGTGTATTCTCACTTATTTTGCTTGTTATTCTAGGAATATTAGATTTTTCTATTTCCCAAATATGTTCTTTCCTCCCAGGAAAGCATCATTGAGTCTTTCAGTGACCATAGACAAATGACTTTGTTGCTTACATTTTCAGTGCTAAATTGAGTTTATTAACACTAGTTCAAGGTATGTATGAGGCTTATTAAAGATGTGTTTGGACGGACAGTATTTCTGATAGCTTGCCCTAAGCCTTTTCCCTCTGTATCCAACAGGACTTGAGAATATTGCATTGAAAACATTTTAATGTGAATACTATAAAAAATATGGTTCAGTGGCGTTTTCATAATATAATGCTGTAGTATGTATGTCTTGTATAGGTATATGTGCAGATGCACTCTGTGTAGCAGTGCGTGTGGAGGTCCTAGGATGCTCTTGGATGTTGTTCTTTAGGCACCATCCACCTTGATTTTAAAACAGATGTCTCGCTGGTCTGGAAAGCACCAAATAGACTAGACTAGCTAGCCAGTGAGTATGAGAGATTTGAAAGTTTCTGCATCCTCAGCTCTGGCATTACCTCATGCTCTATCATATACACAGATTCTGGATGACTGGGCTCAGATCTTCTTGTTCTTAGGGCAAGAACTACTGATTAAGGTATTTTATCCAGGACCTAGGAGACTTACCAAAAGAAAGTTAAATTCATGTTAGTTCAAAGTAACAGAGATTCAAATCCAGCTAATATGAAGGAAATGCATGTTTTCCTGGAGAATTCTTGGTTTATCTCACAGACTGTAACACACATTATCGAAGTCCCCAAGAAAGTCTGGGAGTACGAACAGGCCTTGGGGAACAACAGAAACTACAAGCATAAATAACACCAGGACTCATCACATTTCCTCTGCAGCATGCTGCAGGTCACCAGATCTTTTTCTGTTGTCTCTTTTATATTCTTCATATGCATGAAGTCATGACCATAACATATGTTTGGGATCTTGAATTCCTTAGTGTAAACCACCAAAATCAGACTACGTGCAACTTTCTTTACATAACTAAAAGAAACATAGAAAAGACATTGCCTACCTTTCTTTGCTTATCTTTTTGAAAGATAAGAATAGGTAAGAATCTTTTGAAAGATAAGAAAGCCATAAGTGCTTTCTTGAGGCCGTTGGTGGCTAAGATGCTAAAGATGCTTGCTCTAAAGACTGATAACCAGAGTTCAGTTACGGAGACCTATATGGTGGAAGGAGAGAGTTGATTCCTTCAATGTGTCCTCTGATATTCACACATCCCATGCGGCAGGTGCTCCCTTCTACCACATTTATATACATTAAATAAGTGAATAAATAAATGAAAAGAAAATTTTAAAATAATCACTTTGTTGGCTGCCAAGAACTGGCATGTGATAACTGGGACTCACTGAATCTGCATAGGTAAAAATAGCAGGAAAGGGAATGACGTAGGAAGCTTCAGGGTAGTCTTGAGAAAAGTGAGCTCAGGAAAAGAAGTGGTCAGGTCAGAAGTCAACCTAGAGAGTTAACTTGGCCACATACTGACTCATGACTATTTGTAAATTCATTTCCAGCAGAGCCAGCACCCTTTGCAGGCCTCTTCCAATATCAGGTCCACAAGCATGTGGTCCATTTATAAATATGTAGGCAAGCACTCATACCCACAATATGAGAAAAATACCTAAAAAGAAGGTGTTCAGAAGCAACCAATGGCGGGGTACAAAGGATAAGGTTGCTGCAGAGGATTTTCAAAGCAGATCTATTCTACAGTGTGTGTGAGGGATGAGTGAGGGTGGCAGGGGGGGGGTGAAGTGCCTTACTTAGATTTTGTTGAAAGGACACTATGCTGGTTTGTCATAACTAGTAAAAGTCTTCAAGATGGCTTTGGTGCTTTCTGAAATGATAGAATTTCCTTGCATTTTAATTTAGGGGGTTCTTCATCTTTAAGCCGTGTTCCATTTCTGTGGGTTAAGATAGTTTCCTGGCCATCTCCCAGTGAAGGGCAAAAAATAATCTCCAGGGTTGTTACTTTTTTCACTTCCTTTAAAAAGCTACAGGAGTTTCCAATGTAAAGTTCTAATCCTTCTGTGCCTTGTGCCACAGTAAGCACACCATTCTATGAAACATTCCTACTTCCATTCAACTCTCTGTCCGGTAGCATTTAAACTTTAACTCAAAGGTAAAATGCAGCTCTAAGATCCCCACTACCTCATAGTGCAAGCACATCTGTATGGTTTTCATATCGTTTAACTCTCACATTAATATGACTTTAGCAGATTTGTTTCCCGTTGCTGCTCATAAAGTTTTTGCTTGCTTCTCTGTTTCAACTGTCTTGGCTTACTATTTTTGCATTATCTCCCTCCCATCAGGTGTTTGCCAAACTACTGTGAACATGGAGGACGCTGCACTCAATCCTGGACTACCTTCTACTGCAACTGCAGTGACACTGGTTACACGGGAGCCACCTGTCATGACTGTGAGTACATACACTGTGTACCCACAGGGTCTGGACAAAACCCCAGGAAATCAATGTGGGGACCGTGAATATTCAGTATTATGTAGGCACGTTTATTCATTTAGCATGAATTATTCAATAGAATGTAATGTCTCAAATGCTGAAGCAGGCAGAGAAAAGGCATGGGCCCAAGCCATATCTTTGTGGAGTATATGGGAATAGGGCAAACAAAGTTTTGTTGGATATATGCTAAAGTGAAAGAGAAAATGGTTCTGTAAGCACATAGGGAAGCTGTGGAACAAATGGCATTGTTTGAGGGCTTGAGTTGTATCTAACAACAAATAACTAATATATATCTCTGATCCACGGGACAAGTGGTATGATGTCTGTCTTAGTTATTTTCCTGCTGCTGTGATAAAAACAAACATCAGAAAAACAACTTAAAATAAAAAAATGAGTGGGATTTAGAGTTTCAGAAGAGTACAGTCCATCACAGCAGAGGAAGACATGGAAACAGGTGGGGAAGACATAGAAAGAACAAAAATCCTGACAGATCAATTGTAACCACACTCAGGAAACAGAAAATGAAGAGGAAATGACATAAAGCTATACAACTTTAAGTCCTGCCCCCAGTGACCCATTTCCTCCAGTGAGATTCTACCTCCAAAAAGTCCTACAGCCTTTTTAGAGAGCAATACAAGCCAGGGACCAAGTGTTCAAACACGGAATTATGAGAGACACATCATATTACAATTACAACATGGCTATGCCACAAATTTCCTCATACACTGGCAGAACTTCTTCCTCCATTGTCCTATTTATGACAAGGATGTCTTCATCTGAATGTTGCTATGACTAAGGGAAGGAAACACATGAAAGGGAAGCAAGCCTTTGTTTTATTCAAAGGATAGTGGTTGAGTATTACTTCTGCTCACTTTCCATTGACCAGATACTGCCCTAGTATCAGTCCCAGTGGGAGGTGAAATGCATTCAGACTATGAGAAGTGAAATCGCAAAACCAGAACATTGCCCATAAGCATGGACGACTACCTGTGAATGCTAGGCATTTGGGAAGCTTCAGACTGAAGTCCTGTGCTGATCTTGGCCAAGTTATAGAAGAAAAACAGAAATAAAAATGTTTCTTAGAGTAATGGAACAAGTAGATTCATAAGGTATAATGGTGTCCTGTGAAGAATCACTAAAGAATCCCAGGAGCTGGAGTGGAACACTGATGATAGAAAGAGTGATGACATGGAGGAAGGAAACTGGGCTGGGACATGTCAAAGGAGATATATCCATTTTACTGCAGTTGGCATAATTTCCTCATATGAATGAACTAACATTTCTTTATCTGTTACTCTGTTGGCAGACCTCTAGAAAGATTCTGTAGTTTAGCTACTGTGAAAGGTTCAGCAAAATATACTGATGTTCAAGTGTTTGAGTTATCGAGTAGGATTAGTATTCCATTGTCAAGCCATTCTCTCTCATGGGTGGATCCTAGATTGTATTAGATGCATCAAGTCATATATACAGGTGACATGAAAGTAGAAGTGAACTGTTTGGGAAGGGGGTGGTCTAATGATGGGAGGCATGAGAAGAGTAATGGCATTTGGAAAAGAATCATCAAAGGTACATGACATGGTTCACAAAATGTGTTTTATTTTCATGGTATGTGTGTGGATGTATATGAATGTGTGAGCATGTGTACTCATTTATACTAGTGGGTGTGGAGGCCAGAGGCTGATTTCAGTTGTCAATTTCCTCTCTCTCTGTTTTTTTCTGAGATAAGGCCTCTCATCTAACCTGGAGCTCACAGTTTTTGCTGCACTGGCTGGGTGGCAAGGATCCTAGGATCTGCCTGTGTATACCTAGCTATGGCATTTCAGGCACACAGCACTCTCACTTAGCTTTAATGTGAGTACTCAGGACCACATTCAGGCTCTTGTGCTTGTGCACTGCAAGCATTTACAGAAGATCCATCTTCTAACCACCATGAATTGTTGTATTATTTACATGATTACTTCTCAGAAATGGCACTATGTCAAAGGGCATGGGTGATTTCAAAGATCTTGCTTCATGCTTCCAACTCACCAAAAGCCTTAAGACTGTACATACTTCACAGTTCTTTTCTGTGGCTTTATTTTTTCCTTTCTGCCAGTATCATTTCATGGATAAAACTACTTACCATGCCTTTCTGCTAACCTCTTGAATATTGAAATGTTCATTACCGTTTGTGCTCTTGGGGAGTCTCAGATAAGTAGTATTTTTTGATTGTTTGTTTTGTTTTGTTTTCAGATGACTGGTACACAGTAGAATGATTGTTCTCATAAAGCTGTCCTTTTTTCATTCAATATGTGTTCTTTGAAGCATGGCTGGTTTCAGTAGTCCTGTGTTGAGTACCGAGCTGCTTTACTAAGTTACAGAACAGTTGTATACCAGCCTCTGTCTGCCTCCTGTGGAGTGGCTGTCCTTGATCTTCTTCACATCTGTCCAGTGACTGTCACAAGTGCACATTCAGGATCTCTCCACCACATCTCAAGCTCCTCTGATCTCCTCACAGTGTAGCTTGCTGACATCCTAACAAAGTCTTTCAGGTCGTTTTTCAGCTTTACAAAAGGATGTCAGCTTTCTTCTCTCAAGTCTGATGGAGTGCAGCTTGCTTTGGGTGGTCAATAAGTAGTTATTGACTGTGAGAATATCAAGCTCTCTGGCTCTCAGACTTCACAGTCATCACAGAGCAGAGAGGTTTTGCTACTTCCTCTGTAGGAAAACAACAAAGCTATGCTATCTTAAGCAAGGTGGAAGGTTAAGGTCAAAATCTGATGTTGTCCTGTAAGCTCCCCTTGTGTGCCATGATGTCCACATTCAAACATATCCACAGCCATGCACACCATAGTGGTATTCTTTTCACACTCATGCAGTCAATTAAAAATATTGAAAGATACAATCTGGAAGGTGCATTCATTGAGCACAACGTGTGAAGTTTATTTTCCCTTTCGATCCAAAAAGATGAAGGCTGGAGGTAACATTTTCCTTTAAACGATGACTTCATTTCATACAACTTCCATTCCTCTACTCTAATACAGTCTTCTGCACAGATACTCTTTGGAATACATACATACACACACACACACACACACACACACACACACACACACACACAACCACTAGCACAATATCTGGGATCTGATATTTGTATGTTAAATTCCACCAATTACATGTGAAGACTCACCTTCATCAAATGTCACAAATCTCATGAAATAGACAACTAAATATTGACATTCCTATATGAACAAAACTTATGACTATTGGAGTAGCTTTCCAGCATAAATTACCCAGTGTTGATGAGAGACTGTCATAGTGTGTTTATCAGTGGAAGAATCCCAGACAGAGCTCAGATTATCTCTGCCACCCATGATCTTAGATAGCTTGTTGATTTCTTGTGTTCTATGATTCTTAGATAGCTTGTTGATTTATTTTGTTCTATGATTCCTGATGAATATACTTTGGGCTATGAGTTTGTTTTATTAAAAAGGACTATTTTATATCTCTCTGTAAATATGTTTATATGTGCTATGTCACAACCACACTGTCCACTTCTTTTTTATTTTTATGAGTCTCTCTCACTTTCTCTCTGTGTGTATTTATGTATGTATGTGCACATGTATCTGCCATCTGTACATATGTGTGTGGGTTCACACTCCACAGAAGGTTATATGATGTTCTTTTCTATCACTCTCTACCTTATTCCCTTTAGACAAGGTCTCTCACTAAAGCTGGATCGAAGCTGGCAACAAGTAGACACCATAGATCCTCTTGTAGCTGACCCCATGCTAATGTTACAGGTGCATGTGTGCCATGCCTGGCTTTTTATTTGTGTTCTGGGAACTTAAATGCAAGTGCTTATATTTGAACAAGAAACACTCCTACTCAGTGAGCCTTCTCTCGTGCCCTCACTGCCCAGTTCTTAAACCATTTTCTGATGTTCTTGCACAGAACGGTATCTACATAACTCACAAAGCCCATCTGTCTATGGTTCAGAAAACACTAAGGACTCCCTCAATTATTTATTTGTTAACTTTTAAAAGCAAACCAGCCCCAAACAGAAACCTTGTTTCTCTAAGAGTCCCGGCTTCCTGATGCTCATGCTTCTTGCCCTTGAAGCTGTTCACAGATGTGAATTACAAAGGTTTTCAAACTAGAGAAGGAACAATCAAAGAGTACTGAAGAGTAAAAAGATGTGTTGATGCTGATCAATATTTTATCAATTTCATTTTAAAGTATGACTGGCTCCATTAATGGAACCGTCAATCAAGTAAATAAATTCCAGTCTGTTCAATTTGAATGATGCAACGTTATATTGCCTACGTAGATCAGAAAAAAAGGTCCAGAAAGTATTTCTCCTCATGTTGAAGTTTTCTAATACTTCATCTCCGTGACCTGTAACAAGTGAGTCTACTAATTGGAGCCGTACTGCTGCCACACTCAAGGGAAAAATAATAGAATCCGCCCCTACTGCTATTGAGATAAATTCATGAGTCAGTGGGTGTGAAATCTCCCTGACAAGTTTGATCATAGCCTTTTCTTGTGCTTCCTGCATTTACATCATATTGTCCACACTGCAACCTTGAGGAGGGGCAGGCAAAGAAAGTGTTCTTTTCACACAAAGGCAAAGGATCAGATGGAGAAGAGTTTAGAACAGAGCTCCAAGGACATTCAGTCACAAAACCAAGTAGGACAAAAAGCCTGAATGTTGTGGCTACATCACACTCTGGGCATGACTCATAATTGTTGGTAAATTACCAGTATGTACATGTCTGTTTGTGAATGCACGGCTAGACATGTGTATATGGCCATGTGTGTATGTGCAAAAAGGCATATCTCTCTCTCTCTTTCTCTCTCTCTCCCCCCCTCTCTTGCTGTGTGTGTACCTGTGTGTGTATGCACATGCACTGATGTGGGGGCAAGAGGCTGAGTCTGGGTGCCTTCCTCAGCCCCTCTTCACCTTATTTTTGAGAAGGGTTTCTCATTGAATCTAGAGTTCACTTTTTCATGTAGACTGGATAGTCACCAAGTCTCTCGGATCTGTTTGTATCTATACCCTCATTAACTTGGATCACAGAGACACATAACTGAGCATGGTTATGCCCAGGTTTTAGTTGGTTCTGGGGTTCTCCCGCTTGCAGAGCTTACTTTGATGTATTCTATCCCCAGGGGTAATTTATAAATTACATTTTTGGTTTTTTTCTTAAAGTTATGTTGATTATATCTCTGTATTGCTTCTGATTGTTCAGTGAGTTTTCATTAACTAAACTGGTATGTATGTATGCATGTATGTATGTATATGCATATGTATTTATGCATGTATGTATCCATACATGTATTTGAGTGTGTGTGTGTTTGTGTGTGTGTACAAATGTATGGAGATAAGAACATTTATTTGGAGGCTGGAGACCTTGGGTCCCATTACTTAGGTGCCATCTACCTTCTTTGTTGTAGGAAATGCCACCAGATTGATCTGACTGGCCAGTGAATATAAGGGGTCCACATGCCTCTGCTTTCCCAGTGCTAGGATTAAAAGGCCCATAGGCAGACACAATTTTTTGCCTGTGGGCTCTCACACAACTTTTTGCCTGTGGGCTCTCAAGATCAAATTCAGGCCATCATGCTTGTAAGGAATGCACTTCACCAAGTGTTAGGCCTCCTCCTCCTTCTTCATTATCTTATTGCATATTATTAGCTTTGCTGTTGGCCTATATGAATGAGGAGCTTTTCTTTCAAAGCGTGTATCTTAAATTTCTCCATGCTATGTCCCATGAATTCTCAAAGGGGT
This sequence comes from Meriones unguiculatus, assembly GCF_030254825.1. Classification (NCBI taxonomy): domain Eukaryota; kingdom Metazoa; phylum Chordata; class Mammalia; order Rodentia; family Muridae; genus Meriones; species Meriones unguiculatus. The sequence continues at coordinate 58,312,771 of NC_083365.1, read as the reverse complement.
TTGTAAATCTTCCTCCAGTTGATATAGCTGTAGGAGTTTCCAAGTTGAAGACTTTAGGATAAATAGGACATTTGGATAAATATATGTAGAGAGCATAAAAGAGAAATAAAACCATACCCTGCCATAGCAGGACATGAAACTGAGTTTATTGGTCTGTCAGCAGAGTGGTTGTCAAATTCAGTTTGCAGAAGCAAAGATTTCCTGCTGGAACTAATGCAATGATTGAGACCTTGCCAATCATCCTCTAGCTCCTGCCTCACTGATGCTACTGTCACTGTGGCTGGAAAAGAAAACAAGGATTTTCTGTCTGCTAACAATTTAACTCATTACTGCCTGTTGTTTAAATGTTATGCCAGTGGAGAAATAGCTGTGTACATGCAAACAGAAGATCCCTGAGTTAGGAGCCATCACAGGAATAAAATGCTCCCTGTGGTCTACTTCATGGGTACTTTTTGCTTAGTGACATCATTGGGAGATATTCAAATGATGGCTGGAAATATGACTCCAAGGAGAAGAGTGCTGGGCACACATCTTTGAGGATCTGAATTAAGATCGGAAACTCCTACGTGAATAGCCAGACACTTTCATGTGCAGCTCTCACCCCAGTGCTGGCTAAAGAAGGAGGAGGGGTTTTCAGAGACAAAGAATTACTGCTGAGTCTTACTTGCCAGCTAGCCCAGCTACAAAACGCTGAGCTCCTAGTTTGGTGAGAGATGTTGAAGGAAATAAGGACAAGATATGGAGTTACAGAAAGGTGCTTGATATCCTCCTCTGGCCTCAGCACACATGTACACATGGATGTGCCTCCACGTGTGCACATACACACAAAGGAAACATACTTGTTTCCTTTTCTATTAAAAATAATCATGAAAAGGGAAGCGTGTTTGAAAACCAATGGGTTTATTTCAGTTCTAGTAATAACAGGATATTATTCCACATTGAATGTGGGCTTTCTGTCTTTTCTACATATAAGAATAGCAACAACACAACCATGATTCTTTTGTAATGTGATGGTAGATTAAGTGTATAGGATAGTGGATGTAGTGTCTATGATGAAGACATACTATTTTTATTTTTATCTTTGAAAGTTTGTCATTATTTATTTTTACATTTGTTTAAGGTATATTAATGTGTATTTGTATGTGTCTGTGTGTGGATACATGAGTGCAGGTGCCATCAAGAGAGGGCATCAGGATCCATGAAACTGGTTGTGAGTTTCCTAGAGTGAATGGGACAATTAAACTTGGGTCTCCTGGAAGAACAACAGTGCTCTTAAATGATGAGTCATTGCTAGTTTAGATTTCTTTTCGGTGACGCTGGGGATTGAGGCTGGGCCTGGCACACCCTAAGCAAATGCTGTAACACTAAGTTATATTCTACCCTAGAGTTTACACAGCGTCTCTCCGCAGACCCTGCTTGCCTACATTTCTGCTCTCCTGTGGGTTAGTATGAGATGCTGACTTCTGGGTCTAATGGGATCTCTGAGTTTGTGATTCTTTGTATGTTTCTGCACCTGGTATTCTCAGGACTGTCTGCCATGTAACAGGGGCAACCTTTATGTTTCTCATGGAACAGTTGCAGCTCTTTGGAGGTGAAATCTATCTATCCTTTGCTTTCATTAGTTGTACATGGCTCTCACTGTTCTACTAGAGAGAACCTGCCATTGAAGCCCTCCTCACAAAATTGCCAGGAGTCATCAGACTGAGAAAAGTATCATTTTTAAAAGTTGGAGAATTACTTTATCTTCAAATTATCTGTCTGTTTATGTGTACATATATGTAAGGGAAGGTGCCTGCAGAGGCCAGAGGAATGACTCTGCTAGTTTTCTGGAAGCTGGAGTTATAGGAAACTATTAGAAAACCAAGATGTTGATGGGAACTGAACTCTGCTCATCTGCAAAACAGTGCACAGCCTTAGTCTTGGCCTACCTCTCCGTCTCTCACTCTTTCCCACAACCGTCACACCTCTCCCTGCAGTGGGAGGCTTGTGCTGGTGGAAAGGACAGTTCCTGAACTATGCATAAGAAATATTTAACAGAAGAAAGAACTCCTGTTATTTCTATTAATTAGTGTGGAGTCTGCATTTCATTATAGTGTGATCATCACTGTAGCTGACTTCCACATCACTCATCACCATTGATCCTGCACTCTGTCTTTTCTCAGTTTACATTAGGCTTCCACTGCCATTTATTTTCATCCATCTCATGTTCCTGTAGATATCTCCTCTTTTAAGTTCACTCATCTGTGCAACACACATTTATATCAGTCAGATACAAATAAGTGTTTATGCTGATCCCAACCTTAGACTAAAAATTGTGTGTGACATTCAAGTAATTCAAGACTTGATTTCTAAAGTCAGAGGCTTCAGAATAGAAAGACTATGGAGGAGAATGCTATAATACACACTGGAAAGAATGTAAGGTTATGCATGGAAAAATCAAGCTGAATAAAATATATGACCTACATGTAGATATTCAACACAGAGAAAGAGCTAGACAGGAAGAAATTGCATGTGAGTTTTGCTACACTCTATAACATAGGTGTGATCTTACCAGTCAGAAAATATAAGGAAGGATCAAGAATTCAGAAGACATGAACTTGGATGGAGTGGGCAGGTAAAAGGAGACTGGCTTGAATCATCTGGAGTTATTGCTGAAGAGGATGAGAGCTGATAGGCTCCACTGATACCAATCAGATTCCAGGAAGGGGAACAGCTAGCTGAAAGATATAGTGAAAGATTTAGTGTAATAAATTGAAGTAAGTGGTTGTAGGAGCTGATTAAGCAAGTCTGAAATCGAAAAGACTTGTAGTTGGGAAAGGAGTCTGGATGGTCAGGACGGGAACTTAAGCTATTTTCTAGCAGTGCAGTGTGGGTGTGTGCATGTATGTCCATGTGAGTGCGTGTATGTGAGAGTACATATGCAAGAATGAATTGTTATTTTGTGCTCATGTGTGTTTGACTATATGTGTGCCTGTATGCATGCATGTGTGTATCAGCATGCGCATCCAATTGTCGATTCACATGCATATGTGTTTGTCCACATGTGCCTGTGTATGAGTGTGCACATGTGTTAATGTGTGATATGTGAGTGTGTATATATGTGTGTCAGTGTGCTTGTGAGTAAATGTGTGGATGCACATATGAGTGAGTGCATGTGTTTGCATCTGTGTGTATGTAGGCCAGAGGAAACTTTGTGTCTTTTCCTCAGGAACTGTCCATAATGGTGTTTTTTTAATTTAAATTTATTTATTTTTTTATATTAATCACAGGTTATTTACTTTGTATCCCAGCCACAGCCCCCTCCCTCATTCCCTCCCAATCCCATCCTTCCTCTCTCATATCCTCCCTACCCCTTTCCAAGTCCACTAATAGGGGAGGACCACCTCCCCTTCCATTTTACCTTAGCTTAACAAGTCTCTTCAGGACTGGCTGCAATGTCCTCTTCTGTAGCCTAGCAAGGCTGCTCCTCCCTCGGGTGTGGGGGGGGGGTCAAAGAGTTCACCGTTGAGTTCATATCAGAAATAGTCCTTGTTCCCCTTATTAGAAAATCCATTTGGACACTGAGCTACCATGGGCTATGTCCGAGCAAGGGTTCTAGGTTATATCCATAAATGGTACTTGGTTGGAGAAATAGTCTCATGAAAGACCCTTGCACCCTGATATATTTGGTCCTTGTGGTGCTCCTGTCCTCTCCAGGTCATGTTAACTCCTCCTTCTTTCATATGATTCCCTGCACTCTGCTGAAGATTTGGTTATGAGTCTTAATATCTGCTTTGATACACTGCTAGGTAGAGTCTTTCAGAGGCCCTCTGTGGTAGGTTCTTGTGCTGTTACTTGTTTTATTCTACATCCAATGTCCATCCCATTTGTCATCCTAAGTGAGGACTGGTCATCTTACCCTGAGTCCTCTTTCTTGTTTTTCTTGTTTAGGTGTATATATTTCAGTTTATTTATCTCAGTCTCCGTAGTGTTTTTTGTTGTTGTTGTTTTCTTTTCTTCTTCTTTTTTAAAGGCTCTCTCCCTGGGCAGAACTTCCTGACCAGGCTAGGCTGGCAGGTAATTGAGCCCCTCGCTGTGTCAGCCTCTGCAGCACTAGGATGACAAACTCATGCCACCACACTGAGCTTTTTGGGTGGATTCTTGAGACAGAAATTCAACCTTCTCAGCAATCAGTTTACTGATGGAGCCATCTCTGAGCTCTTAGGCAATATTTCTTTCAATGACGACTCATCTATGCTTCAGGCTTTGCTGAGGACTGCAGACAGCCCACCCAGATTTTCTGCATAACTTCACTTAAATAAAGTCAGCTGCTCATAAATTTTAGCCTCATCTACAAAACACCTTTATAGCTGCACTGAGATCTGTGATTCACTGGATAACTGGGCGCAGTATTCTTGCCAGGTTGATACATGGGACTCACCCTCACAGTCATATATCACCTTTGCCCTGTCCTTCTCCACTTCAACTACATTCAGCTATGCTTCTGCCAAATGTGCCACACTGCAGCTAACATGCCTTGGCGCTCCTCTTTACAACCATGTCACTTCAGCTTGCCCAGCCCTGAAAAAGTTACCCTTCTTACAATGTCATGGTGAAGATGCAGCTATACTGTTTTATATAAAAAAACCACAGCTCTCTGCCTCTTATCCTTAATTTAAAACTTGTCTAATGGGGACTGTGGAGATGGCTGAGTTGGGAAAGTGATTGCTGCACAAGCATGAGACTTGAGGTTGATCTTGCAAATTCCTATACTAAGGCAGACAGGACAGCACATGCTTGGGATGCTAGCACTGGACAAGCGGATCTCTGGATCTCACTAACCAGACACACTAACTCAATCAGTGAGATCATGTCAATTAAGAGGCCTTGCCTCAAACCACAAGTTGGACTGTGGCCAAGAAAGAGACCTGTAGTGGACTGCTGGCTTACACACACACACACAAATGGGGAAATTGACTCCTGAGTTCGGATATTATCTTCTCCAAAAACCAGGGTCTTTCTTAAGCAGTGACATTCTTGTGATTCTTTTATGTCATATAACCAATAGTCAACATGCAGATTTAATGGCACCAGTTCTAGTCTGCATAGTTATTGTCCCTAAGAAGCTCATGCCTTAAAGGTTAGCCTCCAGGGTAGCACCACTAGGTGCTACCACAAGAAAATAAATCCTCCAATTCGGGGGCACGTAAGAGATTGTGAGGGACAACTCCTGCCATCTTTTTGTCCCCTGTTGAGTTCACAGGAATGACTTTGCTCATCAGCAGCTCCTCTGAGACAAAGTTTCCTGACACAGACCTAGAAGCAATGGGTCTTAAACTTTGTGGACCAAAACTGTTAGCCCATATAAACCCTTTCTTTTCACAGATTAACTACATTAGGTGTTTTATAGTGACAGAAAACTAGCACAACATGAGAACTTCATCCAACCCTCATTCAACACTGACTTTTCTCCCTCCAAGGATCCCCTTTAAATAAAGTTAGCCCCAGGCAAAAAGCTGTGGGTGGGGAATGTGTTTCCTGTGGAACTGGCCTTTTTATTCAGCATAACTTAGCAAGTATTTATGAAATGACAACCTATTCCTTCCTGAGTTATATGGTATATGCTACTGTTTTTACTTCTGGACATAACAGAAGACCCCAGGCCTCTGCTGTATGAGTGTATTCATTTATCACAGTTCTCATTCTACACATGCTCCCTGGATCCCACTGTTGTCTAGAGGGAGAGCATTGGTGATAATATAGAGAAGATCAAGAACCCTTCCCATTTCCTGGTAGCTGTTTCCTGTTGAATTGCTTGGCACTACCATGATGACTAGATTTTTAGCAGAGGCATGCCTCCCAAGATAGGGAGAAAAAAGATGACTTGGTTTCTAGATTAGGATCAGAAAAAGCTCATTTCTGGTCTCTTTCTTGGATCTGGTGGAGAATATTTGCCTCAGTTCCCCAGAGCTGTGTCTCTGTTTCAAGCACTGATCTCTAAACACAGCTCCTTATCCACCCCAGAGTTCTCATGATGGTGGCCAGCTTGGCTCTGGCAGGCCATACCCTGCTACCCAGTTGCCTCTACCTTGCTAAAAACTGTTAGATTATATGTAAATTTATCCCCCAAGGTCTATTCCCTTTATTTTGACCAGTTCCTTCTCCTGAGGCTGACCACCAAGGTACAGGTATCAATGTATTGAAATCCACCAGTGAAAACCTCACTTTGGCTCAAGTAATTAACAGGCCCACATAAAATAAGCAACTCATCCTAACATGGGGTTTCCCTGGTACATTTATAAACTGCTATTTTTTTCTATGTGCCTCTCTATCCAGAGGCAGTCCCTTTCCTGCCCCTCTCCCTGGGACCAAGACCCCTTACCCCTCTCCCTTGCTCCTTTCCTCCCCTCTCCTTTGTTCTCTTCCCCTTATCCCTCATCATCTATCTCCTGTCTTTGTCTCTTATTCCATGCCCTCTGTCCCTCTGGGACAAAGAGATCTCCTTTGTGCTGACAACTTGATCTTGGGGGATCTGAGCCAATACTTTTCCAAACAATGGCCATCTTTTCCATTCTGCAAGGTAACAGTCTCAGGCAATAGGGGTGTCATAGAAAGCAATGCTTTCTGAACTATAAGCATCTTACATAAAATCCATTACCCGTGAATTACACAGAATTATTAACAAACAACATTTGATTATTTTTTAAAGGACAAACTCATTGTTTATATATGCTACAAAGAGGGAAGGCTACTTAATAGAGCCCTCAGCTTGTTGGTGTTTGTTTTGTTTTCTAAACAGCTGTCCAAAAGAATGTTTGGAATATATTTACTTCAGAAAATATCTTGTTGTATTTTCAAGTCTAGTCCTAAACTACTAAACTTCAGTGATCACCCACCTATACCCAAGTAGTTAGCTGGCTCTATACACATGTCTCAGCCCTTGTACTTTCTTCAGTGTAAATATTAGAAATTGACAAGTCTTGTGAAGACCCCATTCTTAGCCCTGTCTTTGGTTTACATTTGCTTTCAGCTGCTAGCAGGTAGCTCTCATCCTCATGTAGACACAAACAGACACACATGTATGCCACACACCTACGGTTTTGTATTATGGGTTTTACCATTCAGCATTCTGTCTTATCTAACCCAAAGCTTCTATTTCCAGGCCATCATATAGTTTATTCATTTATCAATTGCTAAAAATTCAATTATAAATTTGTATCACAGTTGACTTCATGAAATCACAATTGATGAAATTTTCAGAGAGATATTATTTTGGAATCACAATGAATAAGCTAGAACATTAAGGCATATGTTGTTTCATAAACTTGAAATTGCAGTTGTAGGTTAAGAATTCCCCCAAAAGTGCTTTGTAGGTGAAGGATTATATATGTCCTTCCTCCATAATGCCAAATTATCAATCACAGGCCTGAAGCCTATTTCACTCCTACTAACAGTACCTTTCTCACAGACTTGCAAAGGGAGTTGTCAACTTGGAATTTTGGCCGATTTGAATTATTTCATAGGAAAATATAAATCATTTAAGGGTGATAATCAACATGTGATTTTTGAGCTCTGTGGATGCTCACTTCTTCTTGTCCCAACTCCTACTATGCCTAATGCAGGCATTTGATCATGGTGTTAGGAGTATAGTGTGTCTGTCTCTCTTTTTCCCTCTCTCTCTCTCTTCTGTTTGTGTGTGTTCCTTCTCTCATCATTATATCTTTGTGTAAGATCTGAAACTATAGATGCATACCCTTCTGGACATGTGGGTATAGTTATATATTTATATTATAGTTACATGAGCTGTTTAATTTGGGGAATGCCATCTGAAAAATGACTTCCCAGCCTATTAGTTTGCAGAATGGATTCCACACAGTGGCCTTATACAGTTCTAGAAGGTACAGCTTGTTACATTGCCTGTCTAAATGCTATACCATTAAATATGATATTTCACTTACTTATGGACCAGTTCGTAACTTTGGGGTGGATGCTGTCTGTTGCTTTGGTTGTGCTTAGGTTATAAAATTCTGCAGCAATTAGTGTACAAAATACTGTAGGAAGCTACACAATAGTATGTATTTCTATATCAAACTCTTAAAAATCTCTTTAAAAATAGATCAGGGTTGGCTCTTGTGATGATCCCAAAATAAAGGTGACAGCTATGCAAGCAAGAAGGTCATGGTAGAGAGGATATGGCAGCCAGTCTGTGATTTCAGTTTTGGAAGTTAGAGACTGAGGATTGCAGGATCTGGCTAGAAGACTGATGAACCACATCTCTATCCTCTAAATTTGATTAATTATAACTCAGAAAATAATGCGGGAGGGAGATTCAATTTTTTTTTATTTTTTTAAATTTATTTATTGTTTTATTAATTACAGTTTATTCTCTTGGTATCCAAGATGTAGCTCCTCTCTCAGCCCCTCCCAATCCCACTATTCCTCCCTCTTCTCCTCCCATGCCCCTCCCCCAGTTCACTGATAGGGGAAGTCCTCCTCTCATTCGATCTGATCCTAGGCCTTCAGTTCTAAAGCTGCTCTATGCTTCCATTTAACTATTACCATGTGTGCAGTCCATTGTTGTCTGGCATGCTGAAGAGTACACAAGTGTGTGTTTGTATGTGTGTGGATGTGTGAGTGTGTCTGAATGTGTGTGTTATTTTAGTACTATAGATAACACTGAATATAGATATCTATAGTACTATATATAACAGTGAACACTAAGGTATATGGTATGCTGAATGAAGAGAAGGAAGTCCGTACAGGACATTAGTGTTCGCTAAAATATGGAAACATAAGAGACAAGTTGTCTTCACAGGACATTCCTAGATCTTCAGGGATTTATTTACTTATCTTTTCATTTGCATATACCCTGATGATTAAAATTTATCATCAATATGTCAGAATCTAGGCAAGCTTTTGGTTGTGACAGAATGTTTAGATGGAGTTAAAGGTGGTGGAAAGATCTATCTAAATGGACAAAATGGCAGAGTCCAGCACTGAATAACAAAGCAGAACACGAGCTGAGCCTCAGTATTCCTCTCTCTGCTTCCCAGCTGCAGACAAAAAGCAACAGTTGCCTCAAGTGCCAGCTGCCATGACTTCCTCACCATGTGTAACGTTGCACTGCTGTGTGAGCCAACTCCCCTTCCCTTTCTTAAATTGCTTATGGCCTGTATTATGTCACAGTAATGAGAGAACTATCTAATTGGGTTCATTGTGACATTTCCAATGTTGATTCTCCATTCTTTCCTCTTCTTCCCTCTCCCCACAGCCTCCATAGCATTTTCATGTCACATGTGTCCTTTTGTTTTCCTCTATTCCTCTTCCTCATTATCTCTTTTCTTCCTCTTATGGTCTCCTTCTTGTTTTCATAGTCTGCAGGCACACTAACATTTTTGTGTGTGTTTAAAGAAGTTAGAATCCATTCTTAGAAAAAATTTATGAACTGTGAATAAGGATTTGTTGGGAGCCAGCAGAGGCCCCAGGGAGGCTGGGTTAACTGGGTGGCCTGTGCTGAGTTATATGCCTGGGGAGGCAAGGGCAGCCAGGTTGTCAGTTACTAGCAATGTGGGACAGCCTAGTCCCCTTTAAACTTTCTCATTTTTTTTTTCAGAAATGTATGAACCACACTGGTTAGCTTCTTCTTCATCAGCAAAGATAATTTCAGGTTTCTTGGTTGTAAATGGAAATCACAGTGAGGTGGGAATAAAAGCAAAGCAGAAAAAGGAATAAAAGCAAAAGTTGAAATAATGTCTCTGTAAGAGTCTCAAATCTTCTCATTCTCCCTGCTTAAAAACAGCCCAATCTTATAATTAGAAGATAAAGTATGAAAGGGATAGCACAGCTTCACTTATGTGATTCCTTAATTGAGAAATCAAAGATCTTTAATTTTCTATTTTATAGCATTTAAACATAAAACAGACTCATTAAGAGCTCTGTGAAGCAGTGGTAAAGGCTTCAGCAGTGACTGAAGACAGATGTGTGAGTTGGAGTGAAAGTCTGGGTCACTTCAGATGGCAGCTTTCTGGAAGCGTAAGTGAACTGGAAGAGGCCGCATACAAGAAGTGATCAGCTGAGAGATACTGTCAAGTCCAGAGTACAACAGGTGCAGAGCTGAACCACATCCCAGAATGTAATGTAATAAGAAAATAAGGGAGGAGTGTGGGATGACATCCCAGACACTGAGGAGGGAGAGTTTGCAACTGGTGCTTATTCAACTACTGGTTACTGTGTAGTACTTGAAGATGACTTCCCCACAGGTGTCAGTCATATCCAGGAAACATAGGACCCCCGGAAAGATGCTCTCTCTCTTGTTTGAGAAAGAGGAATTCTTTAAAGCTCGAACACCTTTATTTTACAGTCAAGGGGATAGTGCAGGAAAGTGTTTATCAAAGCATATAGTGAAATTTTCTTGTGTTTTAAATCTCACTTAAAATGAATTCAAGAGCTGAGTATGTAGTTCGGTAATAAAGAACACATTCCTAATCCTGGTGCTCAGAGGTTGAGGCAGGAGGTTCAAAGTCATCCTTGTCTACAACGTGAATTCAAGGCTAGCCTGATCTATATAAGGTATCATATATGGGAGGATCAGGCTGCAGGTGTAGGAGAAAGTCAGAAAATGGAAGGTCCTTCAGACCTAGGAGAGTGCTCAGTACTTTGGAGCCACATCACAATAGGGAAATATGTTTAGTTTGTGACACAAAAGAAAATAAATTCACAGTCTGAAAACCCAAAGAAGGTGAAGATTTTTGGGCACCAAGGAAATCCTACATCAAGTGTAAGGCTTTCTTCTTGTCTAGATAAAGATCTGAGCCCCATTTCTACCCCAAAAATGGGGGAGTCAGCATACATGCAGAGTACCTGTGAGAGCAATAGGCTCCCAGTGCTCTGCTCAATAGAAAAGTTCCTATGTTTTCTCCAAAGCTGTCCCACATAAGAATTATGACAGCTACTAGGAAAGAGCCATGGTATTCTTACTTCAATGTATAGTAATTTAAATAAACCAGTTTTGTTGAATTTTGTGATTCTTCATCTCCAATGAAATTTGACTATGATATATTTTTCTTCTTGCATATTTTTAGCCTTTAAGGTATGTATTAAGTCAGGTTCTTTAGAGTAACTCAACTTACAGAATTAATATATTTATACCATATGTAGATATATAATATGCATATGCATATATACATATATACATATGATATATATGTATTCATGTGTGTGCATGTGATTATATATGCTGTCTGTGAATGGAAAGTAAAAGAATATGGTAGTTGCATATGGTAGAGGCTGGGTGTCTCAAGTACTCTTCAATTGATTTTGCAATCCCAAAATAGTAGGTTTAATGCCATTGGAATAGTGGACTGGACTTGCTAGTTAGGCAAGAGACAACAAGCAGACAAAAATAAAAAGCTTTGTTCTTTTATGTCCTTATATAAAAGGTATAATCAAGATTACAGGTGGGTTTTCCTAGCTCAAATGACCTGGGTTAAAGGTGTGATCCATGGAGGATCACATTATTCTCCATTGTTCTCTCCTAATTCTGGACAGCCTACTCCTTAGTTCTTCATCCCTCATGGCCTGAATTTATACAGAAACTTTTTGTGAACTTTATTTTACTTTTTGAGACAGGGTCTCCTGTAGCCCCCAGGCTGGAATCAAATTTACTATATAGCTAACTATGGTGTGGAACCTCTGGTCCTCTGCTTCTTTCTCACAGTGCTAGGGTTATAGGCATGAAACAGAATGCCTCGTTGAAGCAATTCTGGGAATGGACTGCATGGTTGTACACATGAGAGCCACATACTGTACCAACCGAGCCACATTTCCATCCGTACCTGTGTAATCTTGAAATGAATATTTAGATGACGATGATAGCTACACATAAGGCTTCCTTGTTACCATGATTTTGCATTAACTTAGGAAAAAGGAGTATGTCATTTTTATCACTCCCCTTGATGTCTGATTTATGATTTAAAAGATGTGAGACGTGCAATTAAGAAGTCCTCAATGAGCTATAGAGTGTGTTTAAAAATACCCCTGCATCATGCTCAGTCCTCCTTTTGTATATTTCTTTTATTATTATTATTATTAATTACACTTTATTCACTTTGTATCCCCCCATAAGCCCCTCCCTCCTCCTCTCCCAACCCCACCCTCCCTCCCCCTTCTTCACTCATGCCCCTCCCCAAGTCCACTGATAGGGGAGGTCCTCCTCTCCTTCCTTCTGATCTTAGTCTATCAGATCTCATCAGGAGTGACTGCATTGTCATCTTCTGTGGCCTGGTAAGGCTGTTCCTTCTTCAGGGGGAGGTGATCAAAGAGCAGTCCAATCAGATTATGTCAGAGGCAGTCCCTCCTCCCATTACTATGGAACCAACTTGGACACTAAGATGCCATGGGCTACATCTGTCCAGGGGTTCTATAACATCTTTTCTGTTTCTGTTTCCCAGGCTCAAGCAATTCTTCCTCAGACTCCTAAGTAGCTGTGACTTATCCAGTCAGATGTCTTTTAGAAAGATTTGTGTTTGCACGTAAGAGGATGAACATATGTGTAAAGGTGTGTAAGCATGAAAGTGTGAGAGGGTATGGAGAGGGTATATAGGGTTAGGGTTAGGTCAAACTAGTGTTGTTGTTGTTTTGTTTGTTTGTTTGTTTAGGGGCTGTCCACTTAGTTTTTTTAAAGACAGGTTCTCACACGGTGACCTGGAGTACATCACTTGGCTGGGCTGTCAGCCAGCAGGTCCCAGAGGTCTTCCTCCTTCTGCCTTCTCACACTGGGATTACAACCATGCACCACCACACCTGGATTTTTGGCCTTTTTTTTTTTTTTTTTTTTTTTTTTTTTAAGAGCCAGAGTTGACCTTGCTGAATTTCTTCATCCTCCTCTCAGGGGCCTCTTACATGTTCCTAACATTGAGGAGTAAGCATGCTTTCCAAATACCCCTGAGTCCTTGTCATGTATAGACCGAACAACAAATGTAAATAAGTAGGTTAAGCAAAGCAAACTGCTGTGGTAACACGTGCTCTCAATATAACATGGCAAAAACAAACAAACAAACAAACAAACAAAAAACAGTACAAGGCAGGGCAGCAGTGACTCAGAACTCTGGCTGTGAAGCAACTCCAACAAGAGAAAATCATTATGTGGGGGGAGAGTCAAGGGCCTATTTCTGTAGACTTACAGGAAGCAAATATTTGGAAAGAAGATGATGTTATTAATGTTCTCTTTTCTAAAATGAGTTTCTTGGAAGTCATGTCTGAGCAGATTGAAGATGTCTTGGGAGGGTGAGTTTTGTTCTTTAGTTGGAGATGTGGGTGGTATATTTCTGCTTTCCAAATGAATGCCCTGACCTCTGATTATCAGAGGCTGGGAGATGGTGTGTGTGTGTGTGTCTGTGTGTGTGTGTGTGTGTGTGTTTTCTTGTCTCTTTTTAAATGTGATACATTTAAAATTATTATGTATGATCTTTCATGTGTGTGCACATGCATGTGTAATGAGTTCATGATGAAGTCAGAGAATAATCTGGGCTGTCATTCTTCAAGTGTTGTTCACCTTGATTCTTCAGGTAAGAGCTCAGTGATCCAGTTAGGCTGGCTAACCAAGGATGCCCAGGCATTTTCTTATTTCTCCTTCTCCAGTTCCAAAATTCCACGTAAATGCCACTAACCCTAGCAATTCTGTGGGATTAAGGCATGGGGCTCAGCTACTCATGCTTGTAGGACAAACATTTTACTGATTGAGCTATCTCCTAATCCCTTGAATCTGTTGTTGTTGTTTATTTATTTTGTTTGGTTTATTTGTTTTTCCTTAAATACCACCAGCCCAAAACATAATTAAAAGGGCTTATTTTAGGGTGACATATTCTGTTTCCCTTCATGGCTATGTCAGTTTCTGAGATGGCCACATCTTTTTCAGCCATCATGATGTTGAACTCAGAGCTGTCAGTCTCCCAAGGTCATTTATAGAAATGAATGACATGGCAAAATGGCTAGCCAGACATGGGTATGTCATCAGGGAGAGTAGGAAAGTGCTCTTGATGGGTAAAGTTTCTTATGGCTGCTTCTCTGTAAAGTTAGGTCTATAGAAACATAAATGTTAAGATGACAAAAGGATGAAAAAATAAAGATAGGGAAAGCATCTGGCAACAGCTGGGACTTGTTTAGAGTAGGCGATGCTGGTCCAAGATTTTCATCACCTGGGATAGAAAATCAGAAATCTGATGTCTACCACCATTTATCAGTGCTCTATAGCACTGATAGACATGAACACACACGTGTGTTCTTTTGTGTATGGGTACAAATACATACATATGTATATAGAGGACAGTGGATAAGCTCAGATTCTCTTACTTAAGATATGTCTCGACAAATAACATTTACTGTTATTTTATTTTTAATCAGGATCCCTTGCTGTCCTGGAACACACCAAATAGGTTGATCCCAGAGGTCCAGGGATTTGCCTCCTAGGATTGCAAGCCCAGCTTTTCTGCTTGCTTTTTTGTTTGTTTAATGAAAATTATAGGAATCAAACTGGATTTCTTATGCTTTCAAAGGAATATTTTTACAAGCAAGCCTCTGAGTGCTTCCCCTCTCTCATCACTGTGATTCTGCAATTTTTTGTTCATTTAAAAATAGCGTTTCTCTGACTTGTGGAAAGGTAAACTCAGACTCTTTTAATTTTAAAGAGGTTTTACTTATTTTTATGTGAGTGTGTACATGTGAGCACACCTACTTGTCTGTATGAGCACCATGTGTGCATGGGCATCGTTGGGGTCCAGAAGAGTGTGCCAGATTCTGTCACCTCGGAGTTATGGGTCATGGCAAGCTATGTATTGTGTGTGCTGTGAACCAAACCCAGAGCCTCTGCAGAGCAGCATGTGCTCTCAGTGGCTGAGCCCTCCCTCCAGTGCCAAATTGAATCTCTTGTGACTGTGGCAAGCTTGAGAGCTGCCAGTTAATATAGTCAGGAGAATACTGTAATTAAAGCCTTGCCCACTGACAGTCATGCTAGCCCATCATCAACACAACCTGCATTTGCTTTCATGCTGCCAATAGGCTGGCCTTCATTTAGATGCAGACTACTAAAAAGAGTTTTTATTCCCTATGTTTGCATATTCATAGCCATAGCACATTATTGAGATCCCTTACTGTGTGTTTCATAGAGTGACTTACTGAATCATAGAATGCCAGGATGACCTGCTGTGAAACAGGCATTTCTCACATAAGGCTCTCCATTTGTATTTAGTGACTGTTGCTACAAACTGCCTTTAATAGCTGGTGTCAAAGGAAACATGAAATGTAGATAAGGTATAGGTGAAGCTAGAAATAGATATCAGTCTTGATACTTTCCAGTTTGTCAGAAGTCACCTGGCTGGCATGATGTCTTCATCATACCTTGTGAAGAACATATCATCAGCATCAGGGCTAAGATGATCTATAGCCCAGGAGCCCAACGCACCTTCTGACTCCTTCTTTGTGGACTAATATCACAACCTGACATATTGAAATATCTTTTGAGCTCTGCTGGTGGCCTCGGACACCAAAAGCTCTGGTTACTTCTGTGTAATCTATATAGCCCTTTGCCTGATATTTGTGATTCTCTTTAGTTTTAACACCATCTTTTCCATTGTTGAATCAAAGCCAAGTCAGATTCTCAAAAATCTACTGCACTTGATAAATTTAAATAAAATAAATGGCGGCTAAATAAATGCTTCTAAGGGTTACGGAAATTCATTTGATCTTATTTATGTCTACAGGCAGTGCATGTAGATCTGTAAATGATTGCAGTCATGTAGCAAATATTCTATAACCTTGGACACCACAAGGAAGGAGAGACATTGGATTGGCCCAGTTTTAAAATTATTTCTTGTATTTATTTGAGATTATAATTACATCATTGATCTTGTCCCTTTTCTCCCTTGAAGCCTTGCCATATAGCTTTTTTACTCTCTGTCAAATCCATACCCTCTTTTAAAATTAATTATTGTTATTCACATATATGCGTAAATGTGTAGAGGAATATAAAGACAATAATAGACATAACGAAAACTGAGACATTTTAAGGCCTTAAAAATATGTACCAAAAAGCAAAAGACACAGTTACTTGGGTAAAAGCTTTCCACATTAACATGAGAAATTCAGTTCTGATTCCCAACACCCAAAACCAAGAGTTAAGCATAGCTGGGTACACTTGTAATCTCAGGGTTTGGGAGGCAGAGACAAGTGGGTCTTTGGGGCTCACTGGCCAGCCAGTCTAGCCAAATGGATGAGCCTCATATTCAGTCTCAAAAACCAAGGTGTCTAGGCTGGCAAGATGGTCAGAAGGTTAAAATGCTTGCCAACAAGTCTGAAAACCAGGGTTCAATACCCTGGACTCAGGAGGTGGAAAGAGAGAACCAACCCCACCAGGATTTCTTCTGACCTCAGATGTACTACATCATATGTGCATATGAAATTTAAAATTGGGGTGGGAAGTAAGGGCATTGATGGAAGATAACATCTGATGTCAATCTCCGGCCACTACCTGCACACGTGAATGTGCACACATGTGCACGCTTGCAAGCTTGTGCACACACATACTGAGCTTCATATTTGTCCCTATAGATTTACAGTAGGAATATTAATAGTGAAGCTGCCAAACTATAGCTCCGACCTTGGTACTGGAAAGGGTGATGTCTAAATAAAACTATTTTGCCATCGGAATGCTATCATTATCTCTAATGAGAGAGAACATCACAAGGACGTTTCAAATTGTACCTCAGGCACTAAATTATCTGCCAGAACTGTCCTCAGACTATTTCCCTCAGATATGAAAACACGGACCTTCTGCTATTTCTGGTCACACTACACATCTGCTCTTTTTGTGCAAAAATGTATTCTGAAGAGCCTTGATGTGTCTGCCATTGTCCTTTTCAATGAAGAGCACAGCGCTGTGCAGGAACTCGGTTGTAATCCTTCATCAGCAATGCTGAGTTTATTGGTTGCTGTTTTTAATAGACACGAACCTTGTTACCTCCAAAACTTTTTGTGTGCAGACAAATGGAATCTCTTTCTTGCTGTAGATATACTTTTGTTTCTTCTGTTAAGAGTTAATAGAGTCAGACTGGCTGATCACCTGGCCATGGGACTAAGCCTCAGAAAACAGGTTCTTGAGGTATGCTAAAGATATAAAAGGAAGAATTATTTCTTTTTTTTAATTAATTACACTCTATTCACTTTGTATCCCCCATAAAACCTTCCCTCCTCCCCTTCTAATCCTACCATCCCTCCCCCTTTTTCATGCATGACCCTCCCCAAATCCACTGGTAGGGGAGGTCCTCCTCTCCTTCCTTCTGATATTAGTCTATCAGATCTCATCAGGAGTGGTTGCATTGTCATCTTCTGTGGCCTGGTAAGGCTACTCCCCCATCAGGGGGAGGTGATCAAAGAGCAGTCCAATCAGATTATGTCAGAGGCAGTCCCTCTTCCAATTACTATGTAGCCCACTTGGACACTAAACTGCCATGGGCTACATCTGTGCAGGGGTTCCAGGTTATCTCCATGCATGGTATTTGGTTGGAGTATGAGTCTCTGGGAAGACCCCTGGGTTCAAATTTTCTGGTTCTGTTGCTCTCCTTGTGGAGTTCCTGTCTTCTCCAGATCTTACAATTTCCCACTTCTTTCATAAGATTCCATGCACTCTGCCCAACGTTGGCCGTAAGTCTCAGCATCTGCTTTGATAATCTGCAGGGCAGAGCCTTTCAGAGGCCCTCTGTGGCAGGTTCCTAGCTTGTTTCCTTTTTTTCTTCTTCTTCTGATGTTCATCCTCTTTTCCTTTCAGGATGGGGATTGAGCATTTTAGTCAGGGCCCTCCCTCTTGATTAGTTTCTTTAGGTATACAGATTTTAGTAGGTTGTTCTCCGTTCTAGAAACCCTACTCTCTAGTGCAGTTCCTGTGAGCAGACACAAGGCTGTTCTAGGTCTGTGGGAAATTTTTGTGTTCTGACTAAGAAACTCTTCATTTTTGTTCTCTTCTGTCTTTCTCTGCTGGTGTTGCCAGAGCCTGAGCACGCTTTCACTGGTACCCACACTTTCTCGCTCTCTTTCTGAAGCTCTTCTTCTCACCATGTGGCCACCTGCCACTATGTGACTAACCTCCAAGTCTGCTTAACTCAAACAGAATGTACTTTTCTCCTTATCTTCTTCATTCTCCTCCTCTGGGCAGCTTCTGAGATTTTCACCTTTACCTGCCTTGGGGATTTCCTTTTAAATTCTGATAAAATTCTCCTCCAACTTCCAATTATATCCATTCTTGAATTATTCTATTAAGGAGGCTAAGAAAGAGGAGAACTTGATTTCTCTGGTGACCACAAGAGATTACCCCCAAACTTCCAATAATATTGTATTATATGTGTCTGTTCATGGTTGTGCTTGTATAGGCAATCACATGTGTATATGGACTTCAATACGGGATATCTTAAGCAGTCACTTTGAGGTAGGGTCTCTCACTGAAACTGGGGTTCTCTAATTCAGCTTGGAGTAGAGACACAAACTGGCACACACAGCTTTGTATATGGGTTCTAACAACTAAGTTCAGGTCCTCATGCCTATATTGTAAGCACTCTGCTTATAGCCATCTCCCAAGCACTACCAAGAACTTGCTTCTGATTTTCTTTTAGGTATTCAGTTTCCCCAGAGAAGAATGTGTTGTGATTCTCCTATAGGACATGTCCTGCCTCTGTGTCCTCTACGCAATTTAAGACTTTATATTATTAATTTTTTGTGGTATTAATGTTTGTTTCCTATTTGACATCTTATTATATATTTATCATCAATTTTCTACCTATTTTCTTCTTTTTCATTTATTTTATTGTGTGTTTAGCCATTCTATTATACTATTTCTGAATTTGGATAATTGCTAGTATTTTTGCTACTTCTACTTCAGGAGGAAAATGAATCTTTTTTTTTTTCCTCAAGAATATTCATGCATTTCACTTTTTAATATCTATGTCTGTGATTCATTTGTAATTTGATCTTGGTACCCACTTTATGCCTGGATCCAGTGTTACCTTCCTCTCCATCGCTTCCCCAGCCTCTAAGCAACCCTACTAAAGGACTCAGAAAAGGAGCCAAATCCAACTGAACCTCATGGTGTCTCAGCTCACAGGGATTGCACTGGAACCTGGAATTATGTGATGTATATCAGTACAGGGGTACTTATTCCTTCTATAGCTTTAGTACATCTTAAGGTAAACCCAGTCCCAAGGCCAAGTGATTGACCTGGCCCAACGTCAGTGTAAAGTTCCATAGAGGCCAGATGGTTTATTCTCCATTTTTTTTTAAACAGGTTATTACTATATTGCATTGACTGGCCTGGCATTCACTATGTAAAACATGCTGACCTCAAACTTATAGAGATCTACTTTTTTCTTCTAACGGGCTTCCGTTACTACACTAAATACCCCCTCTAAAGAACTGGCATCTCTGGCCTCTGATAAAATGAGGCTAACCAGTGGCATAAAGACATCTTTGAGGCATGCTAAATTAAACTTACGCAGAAAAGGGAATGCTGGAAAAAGTAAGGTATGCTTGACCTATGCTGACACTTCTCAATTAAGATTCAACAATTATTTAAAATCATAATTGCAAACAAGAATTAAATATGAAAATAAACACACACTCACCAAAACAAACAACAATCATAATAATTAAAAAAAGAACAGGACTGTAAAACAAAGGAAAAAAAAACAATTTATTTCTAATATCAGAGATCAGACCTCTACTCTTGCCTGATGCGTCTAAAACAAAAAGGGGGAACTGTAGAGAGCTGCGTAATGCCACGTCTTAAAGATGGAGCTTGTTTCTGCCTTCCACCTTCCCGATGGTGAGTGCTCTCTGTCACAAACAACTCTATATTTGGCTAAGGCTGAGGATCTGGCTTGCTTCCATGTATGTGGACCTATCTGCATTGCCCACGTGGCACGCTGGGGTTGGCTACCCAGAGGCTATTTAAGCTGTGGGCTGGCTTTCCCCAGGGTCAGAAGATTGTTCAAGGTTCCTGAATAAACTGCATTGAAAAAAACAAACAAACAAACAACAACAAAAAAACAAAAACAAAAACAAAGGAAATGAAAGCAAGAAAATGTTGAAGGACTTAGGGTGCATAGATGAAAGCGAGAGTGACAAAGTAGCAGATCTGCAGAGGTGAATCCTAATATAGAAACAGCAGGCCCTGGGGAGATATTGTACAATGGGTAAAAGCGCTTTTACCATGGAGGCCTGAATTCACATCCCTAGGACATACATGAAAGCCAGAAAGTCCTCCTACATTCACAGGCCATCTAGCCTATGGCAAATGCCATTAAAAAACAAAAGACCCAGATAAAACAAGGTGGAAAATGAGACTAGACATCTGAGGTTGTCCTCTGACCTCCATATTCATACGTGGCCAAAACTCTGCTGTCTAGGATGTTGCCTGCTTGACACAACCTGTGTCACATTTGAGGATGAAACCTCAGTTGATAATACGCTATAATATTAGCCTATAGGCAAACGTGTAGGGCATTTTCTTGAATAATGATTGAAGTGGGCAGTCAATTGTGGGTGCTGCTATGGATGGCAGGTTGTACTGAATGCTATAATAAAGCAGCCAGAACAAGACATGAAAATGAAGCTAGTAATTCGTACTCCTTTATGGCCTTGGCATCATTCCAGGTTCCTGCCTTGAGCTCCTGTCCTTAATTCTCTGAATGACGGACTACCAACAAGCACAAGATGACATAGACCTTTTGCTCCCAAAGTTGCTTTTGGTCTAAGTGTCTTTGCACAAGAATAGGAACCCTAACTAAGGCATGGAACACAACTGTGTGAAAGTGTAAAAACATACATTCTGCATGTCCCTCTCCCACACACATAGGGGACAATCTAAGGGACAATAAATGCACATTGCAAAATTATCCTAAACATAGAAACTGTAGAAGGTATCCAGTTTTGCAACTGGAGCTGAAGATATAAGTTTTATGAAAAACATAACTCTGTCTGAAAACACAAGAGTAGGTCATCAGCCCTTCTTCAACTACTGTGAAGCTATGGTCACTGTCTTGGTCATGAGTAGAGGTTCCCAAGTCCTTCCAAGTAGGACTTTTCCATCTGGACCTCTCTTTAGGAGGAAGCAATCCAGGAGCTGCAAAGATGATAGCCACAGCCTTTTAGTGTATGCCATCTCCCTTGTCTACTTCATCATGGCCTGTATCCACTTGAACTGTGTGCCA
Organism: Meriones unguiculatus; assembly: GCF_030254825.1. Lineage (NCBI taxonomy): Eukaryota > Metazoa > Chordata > Mammalia > Rodentia > Muridae > Meriones > Meriones unguiculatus. The sequence goes on along the minus strand of NC_083365.1, from coordinate 58,291,544 downwards.
GACAGTCGGGTTTTTTGTTGTTGTTGTTGTTGTTGTTTTGTTTTTGTTTGTTTGTTTGTTTAATTGTTTGACTAGGTATTTTGTCACAGTACTGAGAAAATTAACTAACAAAATCATGAGCATCTGAATGCAAGTGTCCATCATGGAAATTACCTTAGGGGTGACCAGCAAGAGTAAAGTCATTTTCCCAAAGTAAAACAGGTACTAAGTAGTAGCCCCACTGTAAACATTTACCCAGTTCATTTCAATGGTTCATGTTCTTAGTGAAATATTTGCAAATTATATTTAGTGTGAGTATGTGTACAAGACACATTTGTGTGATTATGTATTTGTAACAGAATAAATGGGGGCGGGAGAACATAAGTAGTTTTATCTCTTCTTCCACCATGAAGGTCCTAGGGACAGAAAACATGTCATCAGGCTTGGCAGCAAATGCCATAACTCAGTGAGAAATAACACTGATTCAGTTTTTTCAGCAGTTGAGAAAATGCCTACATGCTTTCTGTTGTCATTTCCCTTTCATGTTCATGAGAAAACAACAGAAGCAACTTCTTTCACGTGTTTGTTCTTCTATGAGTGTACACGTTTGGTGACAGCCACACATATACTATTTGACTATGTGTGACACATACCAAAATGCAGTACATGGATTTTGAAGATGTTCTTTCAGGCAAGCATTTTACTAATGGAGATAGGGTTTTAGGAAGAATATATGAAGCTTGTTGTGTTCAGTGTGTAGCATACATACCACAACACTCTTATGTACTTCTGCTTCAAAAAGTTTGGCTGAATACTGGAGTTTCATGAATACAAGAATAACCTTAAATTTACTCGAAAGTACAAAAATTCCACCCCTCTCACTCTTTAGAACTTGACTGGTAGTGAATTATGTGAAGCATCCCTCACACTTGATCATGATGAACAGTAGCTTCATATTCCTGGAGTGGAGCATTAGTCACAGGGGCAGAAGTCAGCTAAGGCAACAAGCTTGCACTCTATCTTGAACAATGTTTGGAGTCACTGAAGTGTTTTAAGCATGGTTAGGCGCATAATTCAATGCACACATACTGCTCCAAACTATAGGAAACTATGTGAATTATCAAATATAAATTTATATGCTTAAATCTGTTAATGTGCCTTCTAAGCCATCTCCTTTGCATTATTCTAAATCTATTAGTGTAGGTTTAATAAGATTAATATTTATCAAGTCTACATTTCTATTAAAACTCAAAATTATGTGACACCTGTGACCTCTTCCTGCTGATGTGTGGACATACAAAGACCTCTGTGCCTGCTATGGGCTGTAAGCATGGGGACACAGTCTGATGGTCTTGACCATGGCTTTGTCCTTTGCTGATAACCATGCTGGCTGAAATACACCTGAAAATTAGTAAGCAATAGGTAGGTGGAGGTTTATTGAACCTGGATCTAATATTACACAAGCTTCTTTCCTAAGGTTGGGATATATAAATGCAAGAGAGGGTTTTTGCTCTGGAGTATATCTCAGTTGGTAAACTGCTTGCTTTGCAAGCATGAAGACCTGAACATGGTCACCAGAACTTGGAAAAATCAGGTATGTTTTGCACACTTTTAATCCTCATGCTGAGTAGGTGTCGACAGGCAGATCCTTAAAGCTCATTGGCCAGCCAGCCTTGCCTCGTAGGCAAGGCAAACAACATTGTGACTAGTAAGAAACAACCACTGACACCGACTATTGGCCTCCTCACACACAAGCACACAAATGCACGAACACACACACACACACACACACACACACACACACACACACACACCTCCCCCAAAGCAATGTTCTCATATTTTATTGCTAAATGGTGTAACACCATATATCCACTTTAAATTTACTAGCCACATATGTGTTGAACCCTAGTACCATTTAGAGATCTTCTACATGCTGTGATGCAGTGTCACACAGCACACATCCATGGTTCTTAGAGGTTTTTTAGCACTTAGAAAATAAACCAGTGTGCTGATGATTCTATCTTAGTACACCGTGGAGACATGCAAATCTAATGCAGAATACAAGCCAAAAATGACCAGGGAGAGATAAGAGGAGAAATTTAAGGTTAGATGTACTTCTGAGATGAGCTTAGAAGTATGAATGAATGAATTATGATTATAAAAGAGCACATGATAGTTAGCTTTACCTGTCAACTCGGCACAAGCTAGAATCATCTGAGAAGAGAGTTTCAATGAGAGATTGTTGATATTTGTTTGACCCGAGGGCATCAGTGTAGGGAATTGTCTTATGTTAAATGGCATGGGAAGACTCAGTCCACTCCAGGTGTCAGGGTGTCATCATTCTAGACAGTTAAGTTCTTATTACTGTGATAAATAACTTAAAAACAGGGTTTTTTTTAAAGTTACATTTTATTAACTTTGTATCCCAGCTGTATCCCGCTCCCTCATTCCTTCCCAATCCCACCCTCCCTCCTCATCTCCTCCCTGCCCCTTTCCAAGTCCACTGATAGGGGAGGACCTCCTCCCCTTTCATCTGACCCTGTTTTATCAGGTATCTTCAGAACTGGCTGCAAAGTCCTCCTCTGTGGCCTAGCAGGGCTGCTCCTCCCTTGGAGGGTGGGGAGGTCAAAGAGCCCACCATTGAGTTCCTGTCAGAAATATTCCCTGTTCCCCTTACTAAGAAACACACTTGGATACTGAGCTACCATGTAAAGACGGGTTTTATTTCAGCTTAAAGTTCATCATGAAGGGAAGTCACAGCTGGAACTCAAGGAACCTGGTGGTAGGAACTAAAGTGAGGCTGTGGAGAAGTATTGCCTATTGGCTTGGTCTCATGTCTTTATCAGCCTGCTTTCTAATGTCACACAGAGCAGTTTTCTGAGAGGTGGCATTTCTGCCAGTGAGCGGGACCCTTCCACATCAACCAATAATGACGAAAATGCCCTATACGTTTTGCTACACTCCAGTCTGGTGGGGACATTTTCTCTTCTTCAAAAATGACCCTAGCTTGTATCAGTTAACATAACACCCAAACAGCGTCGTTTCTGAGTTATTTGAGTGGAGAAATCAAGCAGCCAGTGGGCAAATCTGCATTTGTTTTTTAGTGCCCTTGGCTATGGATGTGATGTGAGTAGACCTCTCAAGTTCTTGCCATTGTGATTTCCCCACAATGATGGACTGTTACCAGGAACTGTGAGCTAAAATAAGGCCTTTCTTACTTAAATTGTTTTTTTCTCGGGATATTTTTCACAGCAACTGAAATGTTGTACAGGTATATAACAGATTAGAACACTGAGCTGTAAATTCTCTTGAGGCTTTATAGGCAGGGAAGGGAAGAAGCATGAGAAGAGGGTTTTAAGTATGAGCTACTGACTCCTGCCGAGGGATATTATTAATCAAGTCGAGTTTGTCTTTGTGTCTTTCCAGCCATCTATGAGCAATCCTGTGAGGTGTACAGACACCAAGGGAACACAGCTGGGTTCTTCTATGTCGACTCTGATGGCAGTGGACCACTGGGACCACTTCAGGTGTACTGCAATATCACTGGTAAGGGCAATGCTTTCCACGCATGCTGAAACTGGATGACTGGTGGTATGAGATGAAATGTAGTTTTGGATAGGGACACCTGAGTGTACAAAAAGGTGTAGGACTTCTTCATGGGAGATGGATACTTCCTTGACAAATAACAGGAATTAGCTTAATTATTTTCAAGACAATGAGTAGAGGGAGTTTGGAAGTCATGACACTATTCCGTGAATCATGAAATGTTCTCTATAGAACTTGCCAAGAACATCTTCTTTGTTAAAACTCAACAACAGAAAGAAAAGAGATTGAAAATAAAACAAGTAAGCACACCCGCACACACAAACAAACAAAAACAAGGCAAGAAAAGTCAATGAGAAGTCCTGATTCACAAAAGGAAACTCCATTCATAGACAATTCTGTGGACTGTGTACCTGGGTGAGTCCTACCATCTTGATCTTCAGTGGCTTATCAGTGAAATGATAATGAAATGAGTTCACACCAAGGAGCTCTAAGGATCATAAATAACCACGTATATTGGACCAACTAGTGAGGACGAAAAATACAACTTTCACCTCAAAATCACTAAGAGATACTTTATTCTAGAGCATGATAATGGCCTGAGAACATAGATTTAGTTTACAACAGATTTCATTATTCTATAATATAATTCCACAGTGCTAAACAGCCCTAATATAATTGTCATTAGTTGGCATACACCTATATACTTCATTCTGTGTGCCTTAGTGTCTTTCTGTCTCTGTTTCTGTCTCTCAAACACACACACACACACACAAACACACACACACACACACACACACGCATGCATGCAAAATTGTATCAAGCACTAGTCCTCATAAATGCAAGATATAGTAATGTAATTGAGCAGCAGAGTCAGGCTTCTCATATCTTACTGAGTATTTGTGTTGTAGGATCCTCTGCAGTGAAGGAGCATACTGATAGAGCTCTTTGTAGGCATACAGTGTCCAAGGCAGTAAGGATATGCAGAGAAATTAGAGCAGGGATATTCATGTGGCAGTAAACTCAGGAACAGGGCCATGAGATGCTGTAGACAGAATGAAATGATGGAACCAGTACAAGAAGCGATGGCAAGGCAAGTTCAGTCATTTTTACAATTGAATGAAAAGATCTAGACATTGACCAAAGAAAGTTCTAGTTATTTTACTTTCTATGTTTCTTCATCTAGTAAAGAGTGGCAATATGCTAGTTACTTTGAAGTTTCTGTGGAGCAGGAACAGAAATTATGTTGTGTTGCTGTTACTGGTTGTTGATATCTAGTCCTCTTCAGCAACCTACTGGTACTGGGCTTCTCAATGTGTCTTGATTCTTTTCAAAGCATAACTCATGCTTGGGGTGCAGGCACAGTGTGCATGCACATGCACAGGTGCCCAGATGGTCTCTATGCAAAGACCTCCTGCCCAGACGTAGCCCATGTATCTCAGTCTCCATGGGAGGAGACGAGGGAGGGGGCTACAACTCGGATACAAATGAATAAATAATAATAATAATAATATAATAATAATAATAATAAATAGCATCAACAAAAAAAACATAAATAATGCATGGGTTCTTAGTAAAAGTTATAAAATTCTAAGCTAGTTTAGGAATTTTTAATTCCCTAAGTGCATTTGTCCTAAAGCATTTAGATGCAAATTGCCAGTACTCCAGGCTTTCCAGAAAATAGAAGTGTTTTGGTTACAGTAGAAGGCAAAGGAGACAAGTGCATACTGTTGAGCAGGGGTTGTAATATGGCTGCCAAGTACTCGGTTCAGACATTTTACCAAATTCAGTCAGAGTTTACGAATGTCATCTCTGTTAATTCTACCAGCAATATCCTAAGCACCCTGACTACAAGACCTGCAGGGACAAAGATAGAACAGCTAGAGCAGAGATTGAGGGAATGTCCATCCAATGCAGGTCCCAACCCTGAGACCCTCCACAGCGAAGAAAGCCAACCCCTATCATTTGTAATGATACTTTGCTATGCTTGTAGACAGGAGCCTATCAGAATTTTTTTCTGATAGTTTCCACCCAGCCATGGTTGGAAAAAGATACTAAGACTAACAGCCAAACATTGGTGAAGCATAGAGAGTCTAGTGGAAAAGAAGGGGGAAGGATAAATGGACCTAGCTGTGACAAGAAGACCAATAGAGTCAACTAATAAGGGCCCAGAGAGACCTTTGGAGACTGAAGCACCAACTAAGAACTGACCTCAACTCTCATTTCGCCCTTTCTCCTTTATTCTATTCTACTTTGTGTAATGTATCTTAGGCTAATGACCTTTCCCTTTAAATCCATAACATTTTGGAGCTGTGTAAACAGACTTAGTACTCAGTATTAACTGGCTATGGGTCATTCATAAGATTTGCAACTTCTGTTCTAAGTCCAGGAGTCAAACATGCTCCCCTGTTCCTCATTTTCTTCCTGCATTTTCTTCACTACCCAGCCATTATCAATGCCTTTTCATATTCAAAAACGGGAGTTGAGTATGTTTTGAAGTTGCACTGGAGTTTAAATTCAAACGCATGGACCTTATAGTTATGCAACCTTTGACAGGCCATTTAATAATTCTAGATTTGGTTTTTTTGTCAGAAAATGAAGATGATAAAAATTATTGTCTTTCAAGATAAATGTAAAAATCTTAATGTATATCCTGGCATAGTTACTTCCCTCATTGTTATGACAAGAAATCTGACAAAGCGACTTAAGGTAGGCAGGCTTTATCTTGGCTCACAGTTTGAAGATACTGTTCAGCAATTTGAGAAAAGCAATTTATGGCAGCAAGAACACCAGACACCTGATCACATTGTATCCACAGTCAGAAAGCAGAGAGAGATGGATACTGGTGTTTTCCTTGTTTTATTCTTTTTATTCAAACTGGAACCCTAGCTCACATAATAGTGTCATCCATGTTTAAAGTGGGTCTTTTCTCCCATCTTTACCTCTGTCTAAAAGTACCTTCCAATGGCATGCTCAGAGGTCCTATTTTATTCTAAAGCCTATAGTTTGGAGTTATGACTAATCCTCAGATTCATGAAATCCTTTTTTTTTTTTTTTTCTAAACCAGGCACTCTTGAAACAGTGATCTGATGGTATACAGTGATTGTTGCTTCAGTCTTCACTTATGCTCACAGTTGTCTACATGATTGAAAACTATATATTCATTCTCACCTTAAGAGTTAAAACATTAAAATCTCCACCTATTCTAAATTGCCAGACTCTTTCCGAGACTCTAGAGGTCTGGAGACAAGCTTGCTGGCAGTTACTTATAAGGATGAAGCACAATTAGGAGAGTGAGAATCTCTGAACACATTTTCCTTAGAATAGAGATTCCAGTGAGTTAGTGAGCTTTTAAAATATTTTCCTAGAACTCAATTTGGAGTCAGTTTGTAATTTTTTAATGTTAATAGAGACTTGACCACCTTTTAGTATATATTTATTTTCCAGCTCCAGAATATTTTTGGTCAATAAAATACGTGTGTGTGTGTGTAAATTTGTTGTGTACAACCACTCACAAAACACATTCCATTCCTATCTCTATAGTGACAATGTCACTTTCACATAGGTAGAGCAATAGGCAAGAATTATAGGGAGTTTGCAGAAAATGTTTAAGAAGATTTCTATATCAAAACTTATTTTTATTCTCAAACAATTCCTAATCCATTTCCAAGCCACCTTCATAGTCTCCCAATTTTTCTCCAAGCTATTTTGATGCTCCAATTCTCTTTGCTTGACAACAGCTTCCATTTTCATTAAAACTCATCAAAGCAGACATAATTGAGTATGTAAAATATTGCAATTGAGGTCTCTCCAATATTTCTAGCTATGATTGCTCAGTGTGATTGAAGTAATAGATTATCATTCCAGCTATCGACAGCAAGGAGAAACTGTGTCCACACAGTTTGGAATGAGTTATTAGCCTTGCTTCCTGAAGTTAGAGCAGTGGCTGTGATTTACTCGTTGCCTACATACCTGTCTGTCAGTATAACGTGAATGAAAGTCATTGAGAACATAGAAAGAACACACTCCTTGGCCTTTCTTTTCTCTCACACTTTGAGTGTGCTTACAGTGTTAGGCAAATATATTAAAGAACAAAGTGAGTGGAATTTAGTTGTTAGGGTCATGGTATGTGTGATGTACTATTGTGCTGGCATCTTTCTACTGACTTTATCTCAAAGCAATCTACTTCCAACATGCACACACTAATGTGTATGTGCTGTCACTCAATAATTCATATTCCTGTGAAGACACAACATACACACACAAACACAAAAACACCAGATTTATAAACACACACACATATAGACATATTTATGGAAACACTCACAAAGACACACACAGAAAAAATGTGCAATTTCCATTGTTCTTCCAAACACTGACACAGAATAAATAAGATAGACCTGATTTCTTTTCACTTTTCTTTTTATTTTAACCATCAGTTGTTTAGTCATCATTGCAAAATTACTGTTTTCAAGGTGCTGAGGAGACAGCACAATCAGGAAGGTACTTGCTTTGCAAGCATGAATGTCTCATTTTGATTTCTAACACACTTGCAAAAAATCCAGTTCTGCTGGCCCTGCTTATAATCCTAGTGCTGGGGAAACAGAGTCAGGTGAATCCCTGGGACCACATTATCCAACCAGTGTAACTCAATCAGCAAGTTACAGGGCAATGAGAGACTTGGTCTCAGAGAAACAAGGTGGCCAGTGTATGTCCTAAGAAACAGTATTCAATGTTGTTCTCTGTTATCCATATACATGTGAGTGCATGTGTACATGTGTAGACACACACACTCACACACACACACTCACATACACACACATACACTACTGTTGCCAAAAGTGTCACTTGTGTTGAGGCAATATATAAGGAATATGTATTTACTATTTACCTGAGGAAACATCCATCATTGAAAGGACTGGAAGTTTCCCTAATGATGCTACTGAGAGGTAGAAACAGGAGAACAATTACACTATCTAGATTGAAGCTTTTTCTCTAGGTGCAGTGTTTTATATCACAGAAAACCTAGAACAAGCTTTCTTAAATTGGTCTGCATTCATATATATTTTACCATTGTTCTAGCCCCATGATGATAAGTAGCTGGAAAAATTTTGATATTGGTATCTGCAATATTCCTGCAGTGTAAGCACGAAAAACAAGGATGAATCCTCATCATTCACATAGAAACCAGTATAAGAAGTGCAAATGTGTAATCTCAGATCTAGATGGTAGGTAAAAGCAGATCCCTAGAGCACATTGTCTCAATACAGCTGATCAATGAATCTATATTTAGTGATAGACTGCCTCATAAAAAGAGATGAAATACTATTGAGGAAAGAAACACCATCTGCCTGTTGCCCACCACATATACACACACACATGTGCACATGCTGTCATATGTAAAGGTACACACAAACACATATACACACAGAGTGAGAGAAAGAGAGAAAGACTCTTAATAAAGTCACAACTTTGCTTTATACTGGCTAGTCCAGAAATCTTTTCTATGTCAAATGTACAAATTCCAGTTTTGTACAAGTTGACATCCTTAAGACAATAAGGGAACTCTTCCAGCTGCTGATGGTGACAGGGAGGAACTGCACCTCTGCTTTCTCACCACTGATAGGACTTCAGCTCCCTTCACTAATGTTCTGAAACAACTTTCAAAAGTCAAAATTCTCCTTTCATCATATGCATCCCTGGAATTAAACTTGAAACAAGTATTTTTAACCACTGAGCCATCTCACTGTCCCCTAGTAATGCAGTTTTTTAAATTTAGTTTAATTTTTATTATTAGTTACATTTTATTAACTCTATATCCCAGCTGTATCCCTCTCCCTTATTCCCTCCCAACCCCACCCTCCCTCCCTCATCTCCTCCCTGCCCTTTTCCAAGTCCACTGATAGGAGAGGACCGCCTCCCCTTTCTTCTGACCCTGTTTTATTAGGTATCTTCAGGACTGGCTGCAAAGTCCTCCTCTGTGGCCTAGCAGGACTGCTTCTCCCCTGAGGGGTGGGGAGGTCAAAGAGCCTGTCATTGAGTTCCTGTCAGAAATATTCCTTGCTCCCCTTACTATGGGAAACCAATTGGTTACTGAGCTACCATGGGCTACATCTGAGCAGAGGTTCTAGGTTATATCCATACATGGTCCTTGTTGGAGTGTCAGTCTCAGAAAAGACCCTGTGCCCAGATATATTTGGTCCTTGTGGAGCTCCTATCCTTTCCACGTCATACTAACTCTCCTTCTTTCATATGATTCCCTGCACTCTGCTGAAGGTTTGGTTATGAGTCTTAGTGTCTGTTTTGAAACACTGCTAGGTAGAGTCTTTCAGATGCCTTCTGCAGTAGACTCTTGTCATATATCCAATGTACATCCCATTTGTCTTTCTAAGTGAGGATTGATCATCTTAACACATATCTACTTTCTTCTTTATCTTCTTTAGGTGTATAGATTTCATTATGTTTATCATATTTTGTAGGTCTATATAAGCAAGTATATACCATGTTTGTCTTTCTCCTTCTCGGGAATACTTCATTCAGAATGATCTTTTCTAGATCCCACCATTTGCCTGTGAATTTCATGATTTCCTCGTTTTTGATTGCTGAGTAGTATTCCATTGTGTAAAAATACCACAATTTCTGTATCCATTCTTCCGTAGATGGACATCTGGGTTGTTTCCAGGTTCTGGCTATTAGTAATGCAGTTTTAATATAAACTTTTTTTTTTAGTAGGACATTCAGCAATTCTTTTATTGTTCAGGATGTTTTAGTTATTTTTTTTCTCTCTGAGTATCTTTCTCTCCCTCCCTCTCCCCTTCTCTCTTTCTCTCTCTCACTCATCATGTTTAAGTTTATATTACTCCAACCAAGGACTATACATGGAGATAACCTAAGACCCTTGCACAGATGTAGCCCATGGCAGTTCAGTATCCAAGTGGGTTCCATTGTAATAGGAACAGGGACTGTCTCTGACATGAACTGATTGGCCTGCTCTTTAATTACCTCCCACTGGGGGTGGGGGAAGTAACATTATCAGGCCAAAGAAGAAAACAATGCAGGCACTCCTGATCCTAACTGACTAGGATCAGAAGGAAGGAAATGAAGATCTTCCCTATCAGTGGACTTGGGGAGGGGCATGTATGCAGAGGGTGGAGGAAGGGAGGGATTGGGACATAAGGAGGGAGGGGACCACAGGGAGGATACAAAGTGAATAAAGTGTTAATTAATAAAGAAAAAAAAAGCTTAAATATGTTGCACGCAGATTTCAGAGACCTTTCCCACAGTGGAACTATGTGACAGAATTTGTGGTACATTTACACAATGGAATACAACATAGCAATTAAAAACAAACAAAAAAATCATGAAATTTGCAGGCAAATTGTGGAAACTAGAAAAGATCATCTTGAGTGAGGTGGGATAAACTCCTTTTTAAGTGTATATTAGACATAAAATATAGGATAAACATACTAAAATCTGTACATGTAAAGAAGCAAAGCAATAAGGAGAACTCTGGGTAAGATGCTCAATCCTCATTCAGAAGGGAAAAGGGGATAGAGGGAGAAAACAAGGAACAGACAGGGCTTACCACAGAGGCCCTCTGAAATATTCTACCCAGCAGTGTATCAAAGCAGATACTGAGACTCATAGCCAAACTTTGGGCAGAGTGCAGGAAATCTTACAAAAGAAGGGGGAGATAGAAAGACCTGGAGGGGCAGGAGCTCCACAAGGAGACCAACAGAACCAAAAAATTCTGGGCCCAGGGGTCTTTTCTGAGGAAGAAAAAGGTCCTAGGAAGAACCATTTATGGAGAAAACCTAGAATCCCTGCACAAATGTAGCTCATGGCAGGTCAGTCTGTAAATGGATACCCTAGTTAGGGGAACAGGAGCTGTCTCTGACATGAACTCCATGGCTAGCTCTTTGATCATCTCCACCTGACGGTGGGGGGTGGGGAGCCTTACCAGGTCACAGAGGAAGACAATACAGCCAGTCCTGATGAGATCTGATAGGCTAGGGTCAGATGGAAGTGGAGGAGGACCTCCCCATCAGTGGATTTGGGGAAGGGCATGGGAGGAAAAGGGGGAGGGAGGGCAGAATTATGAAGGAAGGGAGTTACAGCTGGGATACAAAGTGAATAAATTGTAATAAATAAAAAAGTAAAAAAAAAAAACTAAATATAAATCAAGAGAAATAACAAAACAACAATAACAGCCATCCACCAGTTAGAAGAGGAAGCTGTATATGCATCATGCTATTGCTGGAAGTGTAGTCAACAAAGGGCTTCCAGAACATTGGTCTTTCAAGCTAAGCCCTGCAAAGTGGACCTTATCTCCATGTATATAATAAGTGCTTTGAAGTGGTCTCTCTGGACTAGCAGAAGACAGCATAATTTCCTGCTAAATTGAGCCATTAAACAAAACTAAGTCATAAAGCTGTGGCATTACCCTGAAATTAAAGCACTGTCACTTGCAAATTGCCAAGAATTTTAACAGCCACTTAGAGAAATTCTTTTCACACATCCATTTAACATGGCCTGTTGAGTCCAACCACATTGGAGGAGAGGAGTGAGGAGAAGAAGCCTTAGTCCTTCAGGGATTATGGCTTTGGCCTTATAATTCTTTCATGCTTCTCCTCTCTATTAACCCACACATTTCTCAAATTCTTTATTAATCTCTCATGTATTTATCTATTTGTCAACTCTCTTATTTATTTACTTCCTCATACATTTTTTATGTGCTCAGTTATTTATGCATTACTCAATTATGTAGAAATTAAATTATGCAAATTACATTCTAATGTTGTCCACACTTGGCACCAACGTTTACACAGTGAATAAATCTATTCTTTAAGAATAGATTTATTTAAGAAATGCATAAATAATAATAAATTAAGTATTTAAATTACCTTTAAAAATTACTTATTTAATGTGTTTGTCTGTTTTTCTGTGTGTCTGTGTGTCTGTGTGAGTATGTCTGCATGTGGAGGCCTGAGGAGGACCTTGAGTGCTGTTCTCTGGTGCCACACACCTTTGTTTTTGAACAAAGAAACCAAGTTTCTCATTGGCCTGGTGCACACTGATTCAGCTGTGCTAACAGGACACAAGCTGCAGAGGTTGCCCTTCCCCATTTCAACCCATCACTATAATGCTTGGCTTTTCTTACCAGTTTCTACTGATTAAACTTGGGTCTTTGTTCTGGTGAGAAAAACACTTTACTATCTCCCCAAATGTCAGATCATTTTGTGAACCTCTCAATAAATTATGTATTCATTAATTCCTATTTACTTGCTTCCACGTTTATTTTTATGGGTTGAATTTTCATGCATCATTCCATCAGTCAATTATGTAAAAAATAATTCACAAAAATCATATTCTAATATTGACTGAGTCGAGCATCACAAATCTATTTTGTGAATGAATTATTCACAAATTTGTTTGAGAGAAGACAGGTGCAGTATGTAGATATTTTATGCCAGTGTGAAAAATGTGGGAGTGGGAAGCCATTGTTAGCACCGAAAGAGAAACCAGGTGGAAAAGACAGAGGAAAGGTGTACAGGGATCACAAACCATGGTTTTTTAAGGTGTCTTTCAATAGCTGAATTTGGAGCCACATTTGGTGAATTTATGTGAGGAGGTTTGTGTGTTTATGATATATGTGTGTATGGTGTATGCCTACACATGTCTGTGAGTATGTGTCCCCATAAGGGCACACAGAGATCAGAAGAAGACAACAGGTGTGAGAGGTTCTCTCTTGAACTTTGAAATAAACTGATGATTAGAAACCCTTCAAATTTCCCCCCACCTTGGCCCTCTATAATGCTGGATTTATAGGCACAGGCCATGCATGGCTTTTTATGTGCGTACTGGAGATTTAAAGTCAGGATCTCAACATGGCCAACAGGTACTCTTTACCCTCTGAGCCCTGTCCCCAGCCTCTGAGATGATTCTGTAGTAGAAACAGCTGTTATTTAGAGAGGAGCTACTAACCATGCTCTGTATTTCACACTGGGGCTGGCACTGTTTCCCCAGCACCTGTGTGAAGAACACCTAATGTACTCCAACATGATAAACATCTTGCCTACAATTGAATCTACCACTGAAATGGTCAGGTTGTGACTGTGAAGCCTAAATGCTCAGGTTCAGGTAACACAGAGTCTGAGGCACGGAGAGGCTTCTGTACCCTAACATGCTTCATTCCACTTACACTGTTCCATGGGTCACCAAACCTTTAAAAAATACTGTGAAGAGCGGGGGTCTCCAGTGCCCACTGCACATTCCTCACCACCACTGTCCTCTTCTGTAAGATTGATGTGATCATACCTCCTTCAGGTTTTCTGAGGAATGAATGAAAAGAATTGGAAAGGTGAGGTTCTCAACGTTCAATTATCTATTAAAAAAATAGCTGAGAGGAGTGTTTAAATATCATATTTTAGCTTTGTTTCTGGTCCTGTTTATTCAGTAAGTGTGAACATGAGTCACAAACACTGTTTAGTATGTTATAATGGTTAATTGTGATTGTCAACTTGTCAAGTCTAGAGTCATCTAGGGGACAAACATCTGCGACTGTCTCTCTGAGTGTTTCTAGATTGTGTTAAGTGAGGTGAGCAGACCCATGCTAAACCAGAGGTGCCATTTGATGATCTGTGGTCCGGACTGAATACAAAGGGGCAAAGAGACTGAGAATTATTCAGCATGCATCTCTTTCTGCTTCTTGACATGTGTGTGATACAATCAGCTTTCTCAACCTCCATTTGTCATGAATTCCCCATCATGCCAGACTGTACCCTTGAGCTCTGAGCCAAATAAAACTTCCTTCTTAAGTTGCTTTTGATAATATTTTCCAAACAAAAATGAAGAGAGTAACTTCTACACACATTTCTAGGTATTAGGACATACTTCTTCGAGGAAATCTTTGAGGCAATCAGCCTGGTTTTGAGCATTAGTAAGACCCTTACTTTATTCGTTTTTTCCACAGCTAACTGTACCTTAAGCACAAGAATGGACCTATTAATACTTTTCTGTTCATATAAATTTAGTGTCCCTGGTTCTAGTGACAGGAGAAGCCAACAAACATCAATCAGCATGCTTTTCTGTGTCCTGTTAACTTCTACCATCCGCTCACAAAGCCTCCATTTGCAACATAGGAGGAAAGTCATCAAACCCTCAAAGCAGTTTCATTCAATCACTTATATTTACTTAATATACTTATGTAGATGGTTTCTAGCTACAGAATTCTGCCAACATACTTAAATTCTATGATGCTTAACTTCCTCATGGGAACAAGTATTCTTACTTCATTGGATGTATGCACAGGTTAAGGAAAATTAAATGAAGGGGTGGGTCAGATGCTCCTGGTTCAGCATCTAACATTCTCTTAAAGCTCTTGAAATAGTTCTGCATGGCTAGAAGTAACAAAGTACAAAATGAATGCAGAAGTGGGACTGATTGATGGGAACTCATGGGAGTTTCATGCTTCTATACCTCACCCACTGTAGAGAAGGCCTTTCATGAGCAGCTGTCCTGTTTGGTATCACTAACAACTGCTCCTAAGACCCCCACTAGACAGTGAAATATGAACCCAGCAAGCTCATGACCTGCTGCCTAATGCACCATGGAAATGTGGTACCCAAGGATGTGACTGCCTCTATCGCTACCATCAATATCCAGCATCATCTCACTGTGCTCCTCAAGGGAACCAGAATGTTTAGTGCATGATGATGGTTCTATTGATTGTCATCTTTTCACAACATATTTGAGGATAAATCTGTTCGCTGCTGTGAAAAAGTTTCCAGATTGTACTGACTAATCTGAGAAAACCCTCCCTAAGTGTGAGTGACAGCATTCCCTGAGCTGACATCCTGGACTGAATGCAAAGAATCAAGGGAACTGAGCACCCACAGTCTTCTGTTTCTGCTTCGTGGCAGAGTGCAGGGTACCGAGTTGACTCAAGCTCCTGCTTCCATGACTTCCCTGTCAGGATGGCAAGCACTTGACCAAAGTTCATTGTGCCATGTGTATGCCAAGCCACACAACCATCATTTCTGATGGCCCGCATGGACCTCAATTTGACCTGAAATATGCCAAGGTCTTTGGTACACTGATATGTGGGTGAGAGCATTGGATAAGGTGACATCTCTGAGACAAAGGTGACATCTCTGAGACAAAGGCCCTGGAGAAGGATTTCACAGACGTAGACCTTAATTCCTCCTAGAGCAATGATGAAGAAAAACAGGCAGTCACTTGGAGACTTAACACTATGGTTATTGCCAAGTCCATTCTAGACACCCTCTTTGAAAATAAAAATTTGAGAGACCTACTACTCTGGGCAAACAAAGAAAAGCAAAGATGAAATAGCACTCGAGCAACGAGGGTCCTGGATGCATTGTCTGAGGGCTCCTGGTTTGCCCTGAGATTCCTGCATCGGGATAGAGTCTTATCTATATAAACATTTTTCCTGTTCAGAAGAGAGAAGTAAGAAGCCCAGGGTCAAAAGTACCTCGCAGAATGCATGCTTGTCCATGCTCACTTTGCTCTGAGCCCTAGATTCCAGGGAGAGATGGGGAATCAAAGTCAGTTTAGACTTCTCAAGGAATAAAAGAGCCCAGTTTTACAGGCAGCTTTTGCCATTTGTTCTGTAGAGGGTGAAGCAGAGAATCGCTTCACCTAAGTAAACTTTTCCCATTCCTCTTTCATTCTATGGATTATCTTTATTTTCTGTTAGTGCCAGAAAATACCTGAGCTTGAATATTTTCAAAGGAGAGAAGTTAATCTAGCTCAGTGTTTTTGTTGCTGAATATTTGTCTTCTGTTTTCTTCAAAGTGTGGCAGTTGTCAGTAAATGGTATACGTGGAAGATAGGACACAGAACACAAGAGAGGAAGCAAGAAGATGTGTCAGTGTAGCCAAATTTACTTTGTAACTTCCTGTCATCTTTCAGTCCAATGAGAGTAAGAACTCTCTCTTCTGGAAGATTCATGTTATCCTACCTCAAACTTGATCACCTCTCTTAAGTTCACAATTTCCTAAAACATGACTCAACTCTTAGTATACCACAGTAGGAAAACAGGTCTGCAGACCATGAATCTTTTCAGGACAGATAATATCCAATGCCAAGCAAGGCCTCCTGACACAGGAGCTCTTGCTCAGCGTGCATCCTTAGTATTCAAGTGTTTGCAGGTTATATCGATTTACAAAAATACCCTGGGTAGCAATGTTGACTGCCACTGATATAATTAGATGTAGTATAAATATCCTGCTCATGTTCATACATTCGAATACGTAGCACTGTTTGGGGAGGCGCCGGAACCTCAAGAAGTAAAATCTTTCTTCTGGAAAGCAGAAAAAGTCTTACAGGTTGTAGTCTAGCCTCCTTCTAGCCATTTCTTTCTGTTTTCTGATCATTACTGTTATGTAGTCAGCTGCCTCACGCTTCCACTGCCATGCCTTCTCTACCATCATGGACCCAAAAGCGTGAGCCAAAATAAGCTTCTCCCCTGTTATGCTGCTTCATTCAGGTCTTATATCGCAGAGACAAGAAAACTAAGTAATGCACAGTCGACGGAGGGATTTCCAAGCTGTGAGAATTTTGTGCCACTTTCATGTTTCTCGTGTTTTTTTTTTTTTTTCCATTTTGCTCTCAAGAATTTCCTTCATCCCCATCTTTATATCCCAAACACACCCTTTTAGTTTATATGAAGTGACATTCTCAAGGACTATATTTTATTTATGGCTTTTTTTTATCACATCATGTAGCTAAGAAATTTGTATTGAATCCAACTGAGTTTTGAAGAGTGTGGGCTGGTTTAAATCTAACATGATATTTCCTATCTTTCTCTAGTTGTTTGACTTAGGTGATTTAATTTTCTTCTTCCTCACTGTTTTCTTCCATTATTAATTTAAACCCTATTTGCAAGTTTATTCTGAGGATTATATGTTATAATCATTGTGAACCAAAGAAAAATTCCTAGCATTATACACCCAATATGTATGCAGCACCTATTTGCATATTTTTATTCAAAATTTAAGCAGTGTTCATGCTTTAGGTTTTATTTTCCAGACTCCTTGTTTTCAATCTAGAAATTCCTTACCCCTAAACTTCTCTTTTTCTTATATCCTCTCTTTCTTTTTTTTCTCTCTCTCTATGTCTGTCTGCTTGTCTCTGTCTTTTGGTCCCTCTCTAACTGTCTGTATCTCTCTCTCTGTCTCTGTGTGTAGGGTATGTGAAGTTATATGTATGTATGTATGCACATATATATTATGTGTGCATATGACATGTTGATGGTACGTGTATGTTTGTGTATTGCATAAGCACTTGTTCACATTGGTGTTCCTGCATATGTGGTAGAGCATACATGTATGCATAAAAATGCACAAGGCAAACACTACCATTAAGAGCATTCCTGGGCCACTCTACCTTAGCTTCTGAGACAGAGCTTCTCACTGAACCTGAAGCTGATCATTTCACCTTGGGTGTTTGTGCAGTGGGCTCCAGGTCAGCCTGTCCCTGCCTCACCAATACTGATTCTGGAAGTCCAAACTTAGATCCTTAAACTTATACAGCAAGTACTTTACTGAGTGAGCCATCTCTGTAGAGCCTTTAAGTTTGTTTTCCTGGTGTCTGAATTCTCTTTCATTGTTGTGGCATATATTTGTGGGGGGTAGTGGAATAAGAGAGGAAAGACTAAATTCGACTCTCAGGTTCAGAGCTGATCTTCACTCGCGATGGGGAAGGCTGTGAGCAGCAGGGAAGCCATGGAGTAGCACACAGGAAAGCACATCTATTTAATTTTCTTCTTCACTTTTATCCCATTTGTGGCCCCATTGTAGAAGGCTGTGTCCCAGCATTCTAGTATCCCCTTCTTCACAACAGGTAAAAATAAAATAAAATTAACCTTCACATTTAGTTTTCATGACACAAACTTTTTGGAGAGTGTCCAAAGGATATGCAAATGGCTTTTGAAATAGTTTTGATTCTTTTCTCACTTTCAGGACACTGGCAAGTAAATATATTGAGCCATGTCTATCATGATGCCTCTTGGCAGCAGATGCTTGGTGTCAGTCTGTTTTAGTCTAGGGATGCTCAGCTCCATAATTTGGCTAAAATAGTGTGCTGGGGCTCTGCACTAAGAGGGTGATTTGTCATTCGTCAGACAACTAAGATGATTCACACAGAAACTTGGTGAACATGCTTGTTCATCAGCATTTCCTTGCATGATTTAAACATCTCAGACATTATTAAACTGATATTTATTCTCCTTCTTCTGTCTTTTTATTTCTCTGTCACTCTGTCTCTGTATCTCTCTTTTTCTCCCTCTCCCTCTTTGTGTATAAAAAACAAACCAAACCAAAATACAAACAAACCCAAGCACTGTTACCTGATAACCCATTTCCCTGACCACAATACTAGTTTAAATGCTAATCATTTATATGCAACTAGTGGGATGCCTTTATTAAGTTCCTATATCATATGTGCATGCATGGAATATCTCCTTGAGTTCTAGAGTAATGCATTCCTCACATGCTACTCTGTCAAAAATGCCTGGCAAAAGCAAGTTAAGGAAGGCTTGATTTTGGTCACAGTTTGAAGATGCATCATGGAAACAGTATGAGATGGCTAAGCACATTGTCTCTGCAGTTGAGAATCAGAGACACCAGCCTATAGAAGAGTGCCAGCCATGTAGAGCCATTTCTTCCTGAATTAACACAGTCCAGAAACCTTGTCACTGATAAGCTCAAAGCCTTGTCTACCATTACAAACAAGGAATCCACCATTTCAAAGTGTAACGTGGAGTTATGCCATTAAAGACCAGATGCAGCTATTTTCCTAAGACTGTGTATTTCCTATTATAAAGATTTGGAAATCAAGTCCTAGTTATTAGGCTTGATCTTCACGTCCCAGTTTTTGCAGTGAGCACAGTGAAGAAGTGCATGTGCATGGTTATGTGAGTTTATATTATGAGTTCAATGAAGCTTCCTCTGATGCAAACCACAAATCATTAATATATCTCTGATTATTCTTTAGTCCTTGCAAGTCTCCCTCCTGTGAGTCTTGCCCTATAACATCAATACACATTCTCATTTATTCCATCTGGTAATATACATCAAACATCCTTAGAATCGTATCTGTAGCATC
Organism: Meriones unguiculatus; assembly: GCF_030254825.1. Taxonomy (NCBI): domain Eukaryota; kingdom Metazoa; phylum Chordata; class Mammalia; order Rodentia; family Muridae; genus Meriones; species Meriones unguiculatus. The sequence continues at coordinate 58,271,894 of NC_083365.1, read as the reverse complement.
AAGGCCAATAAGAGTCATGTTTAAGACTTCGTTGGGCATCATTGAGCTTTCATCCTTAGATCATATTCTGCCCAAGTTTACCATTGAACAAAGCACTGTTTTGAAATTACTTATTATTTTTGCTTTGTTTTGTGATAATTTTTAATATAGTAATGTTTTTGTAGGAGTTTTTACCTGGTTAATATTCAGTATTCGGAATTATACTTCATTCTTTTGCTTTCATTTCTGAGAGTAGTTAAAATGTTTTAAAGTTAAAAAGTATGGGATGATACAGCCACAGTCAGAGCAAGCATTCTGTTGTTAGTCAGTCATCTCTAGAAATACAACTTGGAGCATACTATTCTCTTAGGTGCATCTTAATTGGAGAAAAGTGAAAAATCAAAATTCCAATGACTGATAAGAGAAATTTCCTCCTGTTATCTTTACTCTCTTCCCATTCATCACCTCTTAATATCCATTTGTATGTTCATCTTCTCATTTATTGTAGCACAATAAGTAACATCCTCCTTTCTGCATTGATACTTATATTTGTCTCTTGACAGTTTACAATAGAAATCAGTTCAGATCAGTTTAAATGCCACATACGTTATTTACTGTGGCTTCATTGCACCTCACTGTGTCAGCTAAGTACACTTTATTCAGTCAGGCATCTATTGATGGACATTTGCCTTTTCCCTGTGTAGCATTATTTGCAATAGGTAACCATCAAGAATATAAGCAAATATCTTTTTTAAAAACCAAATATCTCATTCCTATGTATTTCAAGATCTATTACTAAAATCAGCAAAGTCCATGGAAGATAACTGATCTCTCAGCTTGGTGGTAGGTATGTATATGCTTTGGGGATGAAGAGAGTAGTGGTTAGTGTTTGTTATCAACTTGACAGGATCTAGAGTCATCTAGGACTCAAGCCTCCAGGCACACCTGTGAAAGACTGATTAGTTTAGATTAGTCTGTGGGTATAGCTATAGGAGATTATCTTGATTAGGTTTTTGAGGAAAGAAGGCTCATCCACTTTTGGTGTAACCATCCCCTGGGCTTTGATACTGGACGATGTAAAGAAGAGAAAGAGAATCAAACAAAAACATTAATCACTCTATGCTTCCTGATTGTGGATGTATGTGACCAGACACTTCACTCTATTGCTACTATTGTTTCCCCATAATGGTCTCTTGTAGCCAAAATAAATTCTTTACTTCCCTAATTTACTTTTGTTGGGATATTTTATCACAAGGTTGGAAAAGTTACAAGACTGCAAAGTGTTAGGCAGAGGATTATGAGGCAGTGTTGTCTGTTGCAGCATATGTAGCTTTGCAAAAGACAATGTTTTTATTTTAATTACTATGAATGAAATGTGATGAGTTAGAGAATGCTGCCCACATAGTATGGAATGTAACTGAGACAATGTCATTTATATTGTGACAGGATTTGGAGTATGAATGTCAGCTGAAAAGTGAGATAATTCTACTGTCTCTTGGCATTTCTTTTGTAAGATTCTACAGAATCTGAGCATAAGCAGAATAGGCAGGCAGTTGTACATGAGAAACAGCTGTCTTCAGGATGGGAGATCGTTTAGCAAATGAGAAGCTTGACCTGTATGTGTGAGGACCGGAATTCACATGAGAAAGCTCAGCAGTTGTGTGGCCCATCTGTAATTCCAGCACTCCACAGTCAGATATACAGAGTCACTAGGAAAAGATGTTTAGCATGGTGAAACAGGTTAATTGGTAAATTCCAGGTCCAGTGAGAGACCTTGCTTCAGTAGATAAGCAGAAAACAATTGAGGATACCAACCCTAAACACCATGTGCATCCCCAACACAAATATAGACACATATAATAAATACAATACATAGTGACAGAGACAGTCATCAAACAGACAGATGGATGAACAGAGAGGGAGGAGTGGATTCTGAGGAGAAAGAACTGTCTTCATCTTAGAAAAGCTAATGTAAGTGGTACCCTTTATAACACATTCATGGATGAAGACAAGTCCTTTGCATTTAACTGAGTCACAGGAAGTCCTTTGGATTGATATCGACATCTTCACATATCTAAATGGAGGGTTGTGAAACAGTATTCATTGTGAGGATCCTGGGTTGTAAAGTCAGAGAGTTTATCACCTTTAATCCACATAGTGAAATGTAAAAGAAGGATCATTTCATATTTTTGCAGGAAGAAGAGGTTGTGAAAGCTGAAGGCTCAAAACTACCACAACTCAATAGTAAAAATGACAAATGTTGTAAATGAATGTAGGTTTGAGTAAGTTACCATTTTCATCTCTAGACTGGACCTAAATAAGGTCACTATGGATTCTTTAAGAACTCATAGCTAAATAGAGAATTCTCAATAAAGGAATATTGAATGGCAGAGAAACACTTAAAGAAATACACAACATCCTTAGTCATCAGGGAAATGCAAATCAAAATGACCCTGACATTTCACCTTACACCTATCAGAATGTCTCAGATCAAAAACTCAAGTGACCAACACATGCTGGAGAGGATGTGGAGAAAGGGGAACCCTCCTAGATTGCTGGTGGGAATGTAAACTTGCATATATCCAAAATATGCTCAAGTACTCAACAAGGACATTTGCTCAACCATGTTTGTAGAAACTTTATTTGTAATAGCCAGAACCTGGAAACAACCCAGATGCCCCTCAAATGAGGAATGGATACAGAAATTGGGGTAGATGCTACCAAACTTTGGACAGAATGCAGGGAATCTTGTGAAAGAAGGGGCAGATAGACAGACATGGAGGGGACAGTAGCTCCACAAGGAGACCAACAGAAGCGAAAAATATGGGCCCACCAGTCTTTTCTGAAACTGATACTCCAAACAAGCACCATTCATGGAAATAACCTAGAACCCCTGAATATATGTAGACCATGGCAGCTTAGTCTGTAAGTGGCTTCTCTAGTAAGGAGAACAGGAGCTGTCTTTGACATGAACTCAATGGCTGGCTCTTTGATACCCCCCTCTCCCGCCAAGGGGAGGGAGGCAGCCTTATGAGGCCACCAGAGGAAGAGAGTCAGAAAGCCCTGATATGTCCTGATGGGCTAGGGTCAGATGGAAAGGGAGGAGGACCTCCCCTATCAGAGGACTCGGGGAGGGGCATGGGAAGAGAAGAGGAAGGGTGGAATTGGGAGGGGACGAGGCAGGGGAGTACAGCTGGCATACAAAGTGAATAAACTGTAATAGATAAAATAAAGTAAAAATGATATCTTAATATCAGTCTCAATGTCAAGAGACTCCAACAAGGGCCTCAAAAGGTAAAGAAATTAAACACTTGTAAGACCATTGTAAGAACCACACACAACCTCACTGTTTTCTTTTCAAAATAAAATTCATAATTTGGCTTGAAAGCATCCTTTCTTCTCCATGCTACAAGGATAAAACAGTGAGGATCAATGTAGGAAATGGCTGGTTCTGGACTTGAGTCCTCTAACTGTACTAGATATGCATTTACTGTACTAAACATGCATCTCAGTGAGAAAGCAACATAAATATTCTTTTTTTTTTACAGTGTGTGAAATATATATATATATATATTTTTTTTTTCAATGCAGTTTATTCAGGAACCTTGAACAATCCTCAGACCCTGGGGAAAGCCAGCCCACAGCTTAAATAGCCTCTGGGTAGCCAACACAGGCGTGCCACGTGGGCAATGCAGATAGGTCCACATATATGGAAGCAAGCCAGATCCTCAGCCTTAGCCAAATGTGGAATTGTTCATGACAGAGAGCACTCACCATCGGGAAGGTGGAAGGCGGAAACCAGATCCATCTTTAAGGCATAGCATTCCGCAGCTCTCTACAGTTCCCCCTTTTTGTTTTAGACGCATCAGGCAAGAGTAGAGGTCTGATCTCTGATATTAGAAATAAATTGGGACTTTGTGCCAATGTTCATTTAGGTGTCATCCACCCAAAGAGCATCAGACCCGTCCGATACCTTTTTCTCAGAGGCGGCACCTGGGGCATCAACACGCATGCAATCAGACATGCTCTTCTCTAGGTCGAAAGCAGCTGACCCTGAGTGCAGTGCTTAGCCTCACATCCTGAGCGTATCATTTTAGCTTTTTATGGTATCCAACCATGCTTGGGGAGAATGTCCTGCTTCAATGGCTGTAAAGGCCTGAATGATCATGGCTGCATCACACTGTTGTGAGACTCTAATCTTGCATATATACCACAGGCAAACCAAGGAGACCAACACCAGAAGGTCTGCTAACGCTCCCATGCCCGCCCATTCCTTCAGATGATTCATGGCTGCAGCAATCCATGTTGATAATCCTGTGGCTAGTCCTGCGTCCACTCTGGTAGAATTTACTGTGACTGATATTCTTGAGTCAACCACTTTCTAGATAGGGTCTGATGTATCCAGGCTAGCTTTGAACTCACTATGAAGCTGAAGATGACTGTGAACTAATTATCCTCCTGATTCCCTATTTAAAGTGCAAAGATTATCGTGATATAACACCTTATCTGGGTTTATGTGTGGCTAGAGATCAAACACAGACCTTATTTTATGGTAGGTAAGCAAATAACAAATTGAAATAAACCTCAGTACCCAGCTATACACTCTTGAGCTCAGGTCCACAGTGTTTACTCGCCCGGTAGCCCTCATACCATACCCATACATGTCACTAGAAGACAGCCCTTCACATCCTAGTCATTTTTTTTTAAATCACACAGCGACCAAATATGATTCAATATATTTGGAATCTAATTCACCACCTTGTTAGACCATAAAACAGATTTCCCGGTTCTCTTTGATCATGCCCTCTACTTCAAAGCAAGGGGAAAAAGAAAAATAACTCTTCAAAAAACTGCCTAAAAGGTAAAGGCTAGAGTGGACTGAAAGGATAAATCACAGTCAAGCAGGTTGTCTGGAAGTTGTAAATGTGGCTGGTACAGGCAGGTGGAAGAGGGATGATAAATTTGATATTGTGTCCATCACAGCTAATGCAGGGAGTGCAATGATCTGGAACTGGTAATGCATGCTCCCACAAACAGAGCAGCCCTGTTCTAAAAGCAAGCTGGCTGTGGTAGGTGCAAGAGATGCATTCCTCCCTAAGCAGCTCAGCTGGTACTAGGAAGAAATACCAGCTCTTTGTGGAACTCTATGGCATTTAAAGTAGGTGGAAATTACTTTACACCAATTTCCATTCTTCCCACTATAGAGATTGAAGGAAAGGTAGGTCCTGCATCATAGATTCCTGGACTTGTTTCTAAAAGTAAAATGATCTGCATTTAAGTGGAATCTGTTCTAACAATTCCCTGTTCATCTTTGATTTTGTTAATTTGGGTCTTCCTCTTCACGAGTGTTTGGGTGATTTTGTCAAACATAACTTTTTCAGGGACTCAACTCTGTTTGATTAATGCATACTTTCTTGTAGTCTCTATTTCATTAGCTTTCACCAAAAGATTTATTATTTCTTTATTGGTTTGTGACTTTTTTTTTCTAAAATTTTAAGGGGCATTATTAAGTTGGTTACCTTAGATTTTATTTTCTAATATGAGTGTTTATCATTATAAAAATTGTTCTAAGAATAGCTATGTTGCAGAAGACCTGATTTGTTGTAGTTTCAATTTTAGTTGTTTCTATAGATTTCAAAGTTTCCTCTCTGACGTCTTCAATTTTATCATTCACTATAGTTCATTAAAAGTGCATTGCTGCACTAAATGAAATCAGCAGGGTTTTTAAAATATATTTTTATATATATATGTAGCAATATTAATAAAAATGTATATTGACAGGCTAGAGAGATAGCTCCGTATTTGAAATTCTTGCACGAAAGCATGAAGACCTGAGTTCATATCCCTAGAACCCATGTAAATGCCAGGGGCATAGTGACTCACCTGTACTACCAGTTGGGAAGTCAGTAGGAAGTTCCCCAGAGCAAAGTGACTACCAATACTAACCATATAAAAAGCTGAAGGTTTGATTGAGAAAAAGTGATCAAGGTGATTCCCAATGTCAACCTCACGCCTATGCCTACATATGCATGAGCCTATATGGGTACCTGCATCCCTGATCATACTTATGTCCACATACATATAATTATACTCAGACATACATACGTGGGTACACACACACACACACACACACACACACACACACATATATATACACATACATACATACAGGAAAATGAAAATATATATATATCATTCAGTCTCCAAAGATATTTAGATTTTGTAGTCTCTTGCTGTTCAGTTGTACTTTTACTCCAGTAACATCTTCAGATATCCCTGAAATAATATCAACAGAATGGCTTCCTGGCTTCTTTGTTGAAGAGGAGTGAAACACCACAGCAGATATTAGGGAGAACTCCTAGCCTGAGTTTACTCTATGAGTTAGGCTAACCTGTGTCTCTTTATTTATTGCTCATAGCACTGGGTACTAGACTCTGCCCAATTAAAATTCCAGCAAATTGAGACTTGGGGAGCTGATATACTTCTTAAAGGAATCTCATGGGTAGTAGAGCTACTGGAAGCCAGACATAATGATTTAATCTTATATGACATGTGTCTCTGGAAATCATGGAAGCCCAGGCCAAGCTAATGTTACTTACCTATCAGTATTTATGATCTAGATTGAGAAATGAGGCACAAACATGAAACATTAAATAAGCATTATTTCAAAAGAATGGGGAATAGGATAGTTGGAATATGGAGGGAAGGTGTAACTGGGAGAAGTTGAGGGAGGGGGCTAAAATAGGGATATAAAATGACTAAATTGTAAAAAAAAACAAAACCAAAACAAAAAAATATCAAACATCAAAAGACTGCACACAACTAGATAGTGAATAAGGGATAGAAATAGTAGTTTGAGGACTATGGGGAAGAGGGAGGGACAGTGGGACTGGGGGGAGTTGAGGGAGGGGGCTTCAATTGATATGTGTAATGAGTAAATTGTGAAGAAAAAATATTTTTAAAAACTGGAATTCATGAAATCCATAATTTAATTGTAATTTTCAGGGTACTAATAACAAGTAGAAACATTAGTCATTCTTGCACATCTTTCTTGTTTTCCTATTGCTGTGACCATGGCAATAAAAGTGTGTAATTGGGCTTCAGGGAATTAGACTCCATGAAGGTGGAACAGAAACATAGTAACAGGAATATATAAGATCTCACATCTCAACCACAGGCAAGAAGCAGAGAAAACACTAAGGATGGTGAGATGATACCTTTGAAGCCTTACACCCCATCCCTATTACACTCCACCTTTACCTTTACCAAGGCCACATGCCTCAATCTTTCCCAAACAGTTCCAACAACTGGGGACCAAGTATTCAAACAATGAAGCTGTAGGAAGCATGCTCATTTGGACTACCACAAACTACTCTCTGGCTCCCATAGGCTTGTGACCATAAATCATAATGCAAAAGGTCTTTAGTTCAATTTTCAAAACCCCTACAGTTATTCACAGTCTCTACACTTTTATGTTCTAAAGTTTCCTCTGAGGCTAAAGGCAATTTCTTCATATCCACCTCCTGTAAAATCAGTAACATAAAATCACATGCTTCTAACATACCATTTCAAAATGGAGGAATGGGAACAAAATAAGGAAATATTGGACCAAAGAAGGACCAAAACTCAGCAGGGCGAATGCCAAATCCTATAATCCCGTGTTCTATGTCAAATGTCTTAAATAGCTCTACCGTTCTAGCTTTGCTGTGGTAACATAAATCTCTCTTTCAGTCAGATTCTACTACTTATGTTCAGCTCTTCTACACAAATATATCATAGTTCTGCCACCTCTAACACTTTGAGATATTCAACACAATCCAGGCTTTACTTTCACAGCTTCACATAATACTATATTGTGACCTCTGTGAATGATGCTTCAGAAACTGATCTTGCATAGTGAGATCACTGGTATAGATCTAGACATAGAGACCCTTCTCTCTCATACCAGGTCTTTGGGCTCAATGCTTTCTTATGTAAGTGAGTATTTTAATGGTTTAACAATATGATTGTTGATTTACTTTTGCTTTTGTGTGTATGTGCATATTTGTGGGTATGTGAGTATATATGTTTATCAGTCTATATGCACACATGTAGAAGCTAAAAATTGGGATCATTATTTAGGCATCATCCATCATTCTTTTTGAGGTCTCTCACAAAACTGGAACTCACCACATTTGCTATGTTGACAGGCCAGTGATCTTCAGAGATCCACCTAATCCTGCCCTCCTCCCACATCAATTCAGGAATTCCAAGCACACACTAGCAGGCATAGCTATTTTATGTTTCTTTTAAGCAAAACCATATGGTCTTGGGTAAGCCAATAAAGAATCACCCTAGAACAGTAATAGTAATGAAGCTAGGTCTCTAATCATGGGATTGAATTGGGCTAAATAGTCAAAATAATGGAAGAAACTTGGTTAAAAATTAGAATCAACCAAGTGCTGGCAAATGTTTCCATTTCCTCCATCTATGATCATTGAAATGCAAATTCTGTTTTGGAATTTGAAGATACACAGGAGATAGCAATAGAGAGATGAAACAATGTGATGAGCACTGGGGAAGGAAGGAATAATTGGTCCTACATAACAACAATGATATTGCAAGCAGGTTGTCATGCCTTATAAGGTCATCTTATGAATAAGATTCCCACCACCCAACTCTAAGCAATGATTATGCTTCAAAAAGTGATATTAATGTTGAGCATTTCTTTAACTGTTTCTCTGTCATTCTATATTTCTTTACAGAGAATTCTCTTTTTAACTCTGCACCCCATTTTTAAATTGGATTACTTGATTTGTTGTTTTTAACTTCTTGAGTTCTTTATATATTCTGGATATTAGTCCTCTGTCAGATATAGGGTTGGTGAAGATCCTTCCCCAGTCTGTAGGCTATTGTTTTGTTCTGACAACACTGTCCTTTGCTTTACAGAAGCTTTTTAGTTTCATGAGGTCCCATTTACTGATTGTCTTAGAGCCTGTGCTGTTGGTGTTCTGTTCAGGAAATTGTCTCCTGTGGCAATGAAATCAAGGTTCTTCCCCACTTTTTCTTCTAACAGATTTAGTGTGTTTGGTTTTATGTTGAGGTCTTTGGTCCACTTGGACTTCAGTTTTGGGCAAGGTGATAAGTATGGATCTATTTACATCTTTCTACATGTAGACATCCAGTTATACCAGCACCATTGTTGAAGATGCTGTCTTTTTTCCATTGTATGATTTCAGCTTCTTTGTCAAAATCAAGTATCCGGAGGTGTGCCAGTTTATTTCTGGGTAGTCTATTCGATTCCGTTGATCCATCACACTGTTTCTATGCAGTTTTTATTACCATTGCTCTGTAGTACAGCCTAAGACCAGGGATAGAATTACCTCCATGCGATTTGTTGTTGTACAGGATTTTTTTTTTTTTTTAGCAATTCTCGGTTTTTGTTTTTCTATATGAAGTTGAGAATTGTTCTTTCAAGGTCTGTAAAGAATTGTGTTGGTATTTTAATGGAAATTGCATTGAATCTGTAGAAAGCTTTGGGCAGGATGACCATTTTCACTACGTTAATCCTACCAATCCACCAACATGGGAGAACTTTCCATCTTCTGTTATCTTCTTCAATTTCTTTCTTCAGAGACTTGAAGTTTTGGTTTTTTGTTTTTTGTTTGTTTGTTTGTTTGTTTGTTTGTTTTCAAACAGGTCTTTCACTTGCTTGGTTAGAGTCACACCAAGGTACTTTATGTTATTTGTGGCTATTGTGAAGGGTGTAGTTTCCCTAATTTCTTTCTCAGCCTTTTTTCATTCATATACAAGAGGGCTGATTCTTTTTTTTTTTTAATTTGTATCCACCTACTTTATTGAAGGTGTTCATCAGCTGAAGGAGTTCTCAGGTTGAATTTTTAGGGTCACTCATGTATACCATTACATCACCTGAGAATAGTGAGAATTTGACTTCTTCCTTTCCTATTTGTATCCACTTGATCTCCTTTATTTTTTTTTATTGCTCTAGCTAGGACTTAAAGAACTATATTGAAGAGATTTGTAGAGAGTGGGCAGCATTGCCTTGTCCCTGATTTCAGTGGGATTGATTTAAGTTTCTCTTTCCTATGTTTAGGTATGTGCCTTATATCCCTGATCTCTCTAAGACTTTATGCATGAATGGGTGTTGGATTTTGTCAAATGAATTGGACAATTTTCTTGATAGATTCCTTTTACCAAAATTAAATCAAGATTGGGTACCTAAATCCACCAAGAGAAGCAGTCATCAGAAGTCTTCTTTCAAAAAAAAGCAAATCCAGGCCAATGTTTTCAGCACAGAATTCTATCAGATCTTCAAAGAAGAGCTAACTCCAATTCTCTTGAAAATATTCCACAAAATAGCCTATAGCTAACATCAAAATAATCAGAGAAACAGGAAGAACATTAACAAACTCATTCTTTGAATCCATAGTCACCTTGAAACCTAAACCACACAAAGATCCAACAAAAAAGGGAACTTCAGACCTATCTCTCTTATGAACATTGATGCAAAAGTACTCAATAAAATACTTGCAAACCTGGAAAGGATCATCCTGAGTGAGTTGTCCCAGAAGCAAAAAGACACACACGGTATATACTCACTCATATAGACATACAATGTAGGACAAACCCACCAAAATCTATGTATCTCAAGAAACTAAGCAAGAGTGAGGACCCTAACTAAAATGTTCAATCCCCACCTGAAAGGCAAAGAGGATGGACATCAGAAGAAGAAGAAAATAGGAAACAATCTAGAAACCTGCTACAGAGGGCCTCTGAAAGCCAGAAGAAGAAATCAGGAAACAAACTAGGAACATACCACAGAGGGCCTCTGAAAGCCTCTGCCCTGCAAACTATCAACGCAGATGCTGAGCCTGATGGCCAACTGTCGGGCAGAGTGAATGGAATTTTATGTAAGAAGTGGGAAATAGTAAGAGCTGGAGAGGACAGGAACTCCACAAGGAGAGCAACAGAACAAGAATTTTGAACACAGGGAGCTTCCCAGAGACCCATACTCCAACCAAGGACTATTCATGGAGATATCCTAGAACCCCTGCACAGATGTAGCCCCTGGCAGGTCAGTGTCCAAGTGGGTTACCTAGTAATGGGAAGAGGGACTGCCTCTGACATAATCTGATTGGCCTGCTCTTTGATCACCTCCTCCTGAGGGGGAGCAGCTCTACCAGGCCACAGAAGAGAACAATGCAGCCATGTTTGAGGAGAACTGATAGACTAAGATCAGAAAGGAGAGGAGAACCTCCCCTATCAGTGGACTTGGGGAGAAGCATGCATGCAGAAATGGGAGGGAGGGTGGGATCTGGAGGGGAGGAGGGAGGGGTGTATGGGGGGATATAAAATTAATAAAGTGTAATTAATAATAAATAAATAAATAAATAAATAAAATACTTGCAAACCAAATCCAAGAACACATAAAAGATGTCATCCATCATGACCAAGTAGGCTTCACCCCAGGCATGCAAGGGGTCATTCAATATATGGAAATCCATCAACATATCCACCATATAAACAAACTGAAGGAGAAAAACCACTTGATCATCTCCTTAGATGCCAAAAGTTATATTATTGTCAGTGATGTCATGGGACTTTACAGTGATGTCCTGGGACCAACGTAATTTGGTCAGGACCCTTACAAAGAAAGTATTGAAGAGATATGTTGTTTTAGTCTTTCCTTGCCTCTTTAGTGAATTAGATATATAACCAAAACAACTTTAGTAAAGAAACATTTGACTGACAGTTGAAAGACAGTCCATCATTGAGAAGGCCTGCCATGGGGAGCTTGAGGCAGCTGGCCACGTTGCATCTCTAGGAAGGATGAAGGCAGTAAGGGATGAATGCTGGTGCTCACCTAGCCTCTTATTTCTTTAACAGTCCAGTATTCTATCCTATGGAATGGTGCTGCTTGCTTTAAAATGGATTTTCCCTTGTTGATTAACCTAATTTAAAAATTACAGCACAGGTATGCCCAGAAGTTTATCTCTGACATGATTGTGGTTTTTGTTATGTTGACAATGACAATTAACTATCATACATATATAGCAAAACTCTGCCTCTAAAACTTACACAGAAATTTTCATGCCCCTTTGATGAAATTAACCACCTTGAATGTTAAGTTTTAATGGTCCATTTTAATTAAGTAATAAGGTAATCCACCATTAAGCCAACGTAGGTATCAAGTTCACTCTGTTCACATATGTATAGAACTATTTAAAGTGAATTCCATTTATTTGAGTGTCCCTCAAGGAAATCCAGATGTGAGAAAAGGCTTTAAGTCCTTATCTGCTATCCATCCCAACACTATGCCTGTAGCTAGACTTGTGATGCCTACTGACTGAATTGTGAAAAGCAATTCAGAACACTGTATTCTTCCTTTGCATATTCTTCACATTGTACATTTGGTGCACATGGAACCAAAAGTGCCAATTATTAACAATTCTTTCCATTCAAGGTCCAAAGGCAGAAAGGGCAACACCAGCATACTTAAAATGAACAGTTAGCTCTTATACAGCTTCTGTTCCTATCTCATCAAAAACAAAACATGATTGCACTAAAGTGACTAAATGAATGAACAGACACATAAATAAATATGCAAACTGGAAAAATCTATATTTATATGAAAGAAATATTAAACTAATAATTGAATGATGATATACTGACTACATTTAGAAGCAAGTTATATACATGGAGGAAGGAGACAAGTTAACTTCTGATAGATGAGAGGTGTATAGGTGGGTAGTTAAATTACTAGATGATAGATTATAGAACATTGCTAGATATACAATACACAAATAAATGTAGTGAGAAAGAAGGCAGAAGAACTTTGAAAATAAACAACCTAATGGGCTGTAATTTTCAAGGAATCACCTCTCCCTTGGTCGATATTCTTTGGAGTGTAATTGGGCCTGTAAAGTTATTACATAATGTCTGAAAGATATTTTAGCATGGGGGCAGAAGCATTGTTCCATAAATATACCTTAGAAATAAACATAAACCTTCAACTGTTAACCATGACCATCCTGACCATTTCAAAGCTGTCCATTTTTATTTCTCATTCTACAACATTTCTGTATTTAATAGTAACTCTTTTTGGTAATTTTATCACATGTGTATATATTGAAATTGTAATGACTAGTTTCATGTCAGTTTGATACAAGCTGGAGTCATCAGAAAGGAGGGAGCTTCAATATAATTCAGAAAATACTTCCATACAATTGGGTTTTAGGTGGATCTCTAGGACATTTTGTTAATTAGTAATTGAGGGGGAGAACCAAGCACATTATGGATAGTGACATTCCTGGTCTGATGATCCTGGATTCTATAAGAAAGCAGGCTGAGAAAGCCATGGGGAGCCAACTACTTAGCAGCACCACTCCAAGTTCCACCATTAGATCTTACCTTCAGGTTCCTGCTCTGTTTTAGTTCCTGTCCCCACTTCTTTTGATAATAAACAGTGATATTAAAGTAAAAGCCAAATAAGCCCTTTTACCCTAACTTGCTTTTTACTTATGGTGTAAGCAATAGAAGCCATAACTAAGACAGATATTAACAACCTTTATGGAGTCTCAACTGAATATTCTTTTAACAACTTTAACAACATTAGTTTATATCATTTTATTTTATGAGTTAAAATTCAATAGAATTAATTTCTTGACTTTACAGAAGTGCAGTCCTATGTCAAAAGAGCAAAGCACATCTGTCTTTGGAAACATGATGGTTATCAATTAGTTGATTTGGGGAGCTATTTCTAGAATGACTCACTATTGCTGAGCATAATTTAATTGGGTGCTATGAGAATTATCTCCAAGTTTAAAGTCCTTAGAAAATTATTAAACCAAACCAAATCATTTGTTTCTTCCACTAATATACTGAAACTGAAGTGTAGAGAGATGAAATAACTTTTCCCAGGTAACAGGAAGAATTGGTGAGAAGAATTAATAGAGGGCATCTAAGTATTTGGTTCTTTCCTGTTGCTTTTTAAAGCTAAATCACATCAATGACCATAATCTTGCTATTTATAATGCTAACAGTTGCCTGCAGCATGTTAACATGTTTTCCTGTCAGTGCACTGCAACAGCAATACTGTGGGTTATTGGTTTTCTTTATGGGCCTTTGTTTCCACATTTGTAAAACTAAGAGGGTGGAAGAGGGAAGAAACCACATGATTTCTATGCTTGGTTCCTTTCCTGCTGATTGAATCTATGAAGAGTAATGTTGTAATTATGTGGGCAGGACTCTCAGATGGCAAATGCTTTGCAAGTCTTCCTGCTTCCTCCCATGCTTTATCTGTGAGGATGTTCAGAATTAAACTGCATGTCAAATTGTAGTAAATGTTTTGCCCGCGGTTATCGTAACAGTTTTATTGCACACGGGGCCTTGCAACTTTAAAATTTGCTTGTGTTTATTTTTATTCCTGTGTATCTGTGTGGGTATGTGCACTTCTGAGTGCAGTTTCCTCAGAGGCCAGAGAGGGTATTGGATCTCCTAGAACTGAAGCTACACTACATAAACTGCACGTGTTTGTGCACCATGTGACTTGGGTGCTGGAAAATAAACATAAGACCTCTGGAAGAGCTGTTTTAACTACTGAGCCACCTCTCCAGTCTGCCTTGCAACTTAATGGTCTTGGTTTCTGTTCTATAGTAGCAGCCCTACTGTGTGCCTATGTAGTGGGCACTGCTGCACTGTTTTGCTGTTATGTGTTTTAATTGACTGCAACACTAAAGTGACCAGACTAAGTTTCATGGTGGTAAAAGTGGATTTTAAGTGCTTATCTCTTTACCTTTAAAATCAAATTCCTTTCTCTTACCAATACCTTACATTCTTCCTTATCGTGTCCTTTTGATATTATCAAACTAGCCTTGTTAGAAAGGTCTGTGTATTCATTCAGCATAAAAAAAATCCAGATAATTTTTATTTGTATGTGTATTTGATTTTTTTATTAGTCAACATTCTCTAGAAGAACAGAACTGACATAATATATAAATATAGAATTTATTAGAGTGGCTTACAGATTGTAGTCCAGCTGGTTGAATAGTGACTGTCTACCAACAGACAGTCCAAGAATACCATGAAGCTGTATGTCTTGGCTGTTTTTCAGTAAATGCCAGAATCCTGAAGAAATTAGTCACTAATGCCAGTGATTGGACTTTCCAGCAAGAGTGAGGGCAGACAGGTAAAGAGCAGAAGCTTCCCTCTTCCATGTCTATTAAATAGACTTCCACCAGAAGATTCAAGTTTCATTTTCCCACCTCAAAACATTTAGATTAAAGGTGGCTATTCCCACTTCAAATGAATTAATTAATAAAAATCCCTTATAGGTGTACCCAGATGTTTAGGTTTTAATTAATTCCAGATGTAGTCAACTGGATGGCCATGAATGGCTGTCACAGTATTTATGCTATGCATGTGTCTTTGCATGTATTAGAGGTGAAGGGACAACACCAGTTGTCATTTCTCCAATGTCAGTCACCTTCTTTTTCCTTTGGAAATTAAGAAAAATGTGTGTTTGTGTTGGAGCATATCTGAGCATGTGAGTGGAAATTTCTGTGGGGTCCAGAAAAGAGCACTGCATTCCCCAAAGATAGAATTATGTATAGTTGTGAACACTAGTGTTGATTATATGAACTGAACCTGTATCCTCTGCAAAAGCAGCGCAATGTCTGAGCCATCTTTCTAACCCTCTTTTTGTTCCTTAAAAACAATTCTCGAATGGAATTTTAGGTAAGAACTGGGAAATAGTAAGAGCTGGAGAGGACAGCGTCTCCACAAGGAGAGCAACAGAACAAGAAAATTTGAACACAGGGAACTTCCCAGAGACTCATACTCCAACCAAGGACTATTCATAGAGATAACCCAGAACCCCTGCACAGATGTAGCCCAGGGCAGTTCAGAGTCCAATTGGGTTACATAGTAATGGGAAGAGGGACTGCCTCTGACATAATCTGATTGGCCTGCTCTTTGATCACCTCCCCCTGGGGGGGAGCAGCCTTACCAGGCCATAGTAGAGGACAATGCAGCCACTTTTGATGTGAACTGATAGACTAAGATCAGAAAGGAGAGGAGAACCTCCCCTATCAGTGGACTTGGGGAGTGGTCCCTCTCATGCATGCAGAGGGAGGAGGGAGGGTGGGATTGGCAGGGGAGGAGGGAGGGGCTTATGGGGGGATGCAGAATGAATAAAGTGTAATTGATGAAAAATTAAAAAAAAATTCTCATTGAACTGGAACTCTCTCATAGGCTAGGCTGGTCAGGAAGTTCCAGGAGTCCACCTCTCTCTGCCTCCCCAGCACTAGAATACGAACTGTGTGCCAGCATGCCCAGGAATTTTGTGTTGTCACTTCAGGTTTAATACTCAGATCATTATGCTTACATTATATAGTTTCCTCATTGATACTGATGTATTGTTTTGCAGATTCTTATTACCTGTAGCTGCTGTTTTCATTCTGATACTTGATGATTCTTTAAAAAATTACCCAGTGTGGTATTGCACAGCTTTAATCCCAGCCATCAAAGAGGGAAAGGCAGCTGGATTGCTAGTTTGAGTCCAGCCCGGCCTAAAAGCAAGTCCAAGACAGCCAAGACTACACAGAAAAACCCTGTCTCTAAAATCCAAAGTCTAAAACTAAACCAAGCCAAAGCAAAGCAAACAAACATACAAAAACCCTCTGGTGCTGTGTTTATACTGAACTTGCAGAGGTATTTTGTTCTTGTCAAAATTTCTTACACACAATATAATATAACAACTGTTAAAACAGCATTTATCTTTTATTACATATCAAAAGCAATAGGAGATGGTTTAAAGTATAAGGTAAGTGAATACAATATGCAAATACCATGCTAATTTATGTAAGAATGTTGGGTATCAACAGAGAATAACACACTTTAGAAAGTCTTTGAGCAGTCTCTCTGTGGTTAAGGAGAAAGACTGTATTTGTCAATTTTAAATTAATAATGGACATTAAATATGGAGTGTAAAATCTGTGAAATAAGGATTCATAAGCATAGCTCCTGAAATTAGTTTTATCTATATTAACCTGTGGTAGAACCTCATAAGGAACAAAATTCCCTGGTCCTTGTGGAAGGAAAGGGATGCTTTGATCCCATTGTTTATATAGAGCACTCAGTTGGAGAATTTGTTGTACTTGTCTTTGGGCTTTGCTTCTAATTTTTTCTGCTTTGCATTGTTGTCTGTGCAGAAGACAAGATTTGGACGACAGTTCAACACAACAACACAGAGCTGACTCGGGTACAGGGTTCCAACCCTGAGAAGCCCTATGCCATGACCTTAAACTATGGTGGCAGTATGGAGCAGCTGGAGGCTCTGATTGATGGCTCAGAGCACTGTGAACAGGAGGTGGCATACCACTGCAGGAGATCTCGCCTGCTTAACACACCAGGTAAGGTCCTTCCCGTCTTCATGGTACCTTGAAACCCATGAGACAATATCCTGGCTATATTTTTTCCTGATACAAGCTAAAGGCATTGGAGAAATGAAAACTTTAATTTAAAGAAAAAATGTCTTTAAAGGATAATATTCTTAATGACTGATGTTGGAGACCCAGACAATTAAAAGTGGTACTATCTTTGGGTAAGCAGTCCTGAGATGTATAAGAAAAACAACATAAAAAATAAACTTGAGAAAACATGGAGAAACAAACCAACAATCAGTGCTCCTTCAAGGCCTCTGCTTCAGTTCCTGCTTGCAGGTTCCTGCCCTGACTTCTCTCAATAATGGAGTGTCACTTAGGAATTTTAAGCTTTCCTTCTAAGTTTTTTGTGGTCATGGTGCATTATCAAAGCAATAGAAACTCTAAGACATTCATTCAAAGAAATGGGTATTGGACAAAAAGAGGGCTGCAGTGCACTTGATCACTCTGCTTTGTGGAGATATAGACCCAAAGAAGGTCATCAGCCTTGGCATGGATATCCAGGGACTCTCTTTTGAGTCTATACTTATCTCTGTCTTTTCAGAAAGACACCCTGACAATACCTCTTCTCACCAGTTGTGAAAATTAAGAAATTTTTGAAAGAAACAAAGCCAGAGCATTTGAGCTAGACATGGAAAGTGTGGTAGTTGGAAACCATTTTTTTTGTTTTGTTTTGTTTTTTTTAGAGATGGAAGATAACATCAGAAGGTATCAAGGATACCAGTACATAAACTCAAGAGTGATGAGTTATGTCTAGAGTAAGCACCAGGCACAGAGACTAAACAAGATAAACAGAGACTACTCCAAGTTCACAAAATTTATGTTGCCTGAAGAAGAGAGACTTCAATGGATATGATTCCAAAAGTATTTTTTTTTTATTTTTAATGAATTAATGAGTTATTAACATGGAGGTTCTCATGTAGCATACATTTGCTTTGAACTTACTATAAGCTGAGAATGACCTTGAACTTCTGATTATCTTGCTTAAGCCTGCGGAGTTCCTGGAATACAGGCATGTGCCAATATGCCTGATTTCTCCCACTGTATCCCCTATGTCATGCTGGCCATCAAATTCAGGGCTTTCATGGATGTTTGCAAAGTACTCTACCAGTGTAGCTAACATCTGACCCTAAAGTTTCATTTCAGAAAAAAAAAATTAAATACATTGCTAACTCTTGTTTTGTTCCCCTGATGCTGTCGTTTTCTAGTGAATAAATGATGGGTTATTTCATGTGTATTAGTTACTCTGCTTCTTGTTGGGATATAACACTTAACAAAGCAGCTAGAAGAGGGATTCCTTTGTCTCATGTTTAGAAGCC
This sequence comes from Meriones unguiculatus, assembly GCF_030254825.1. NCBI lineage: Eukaryota > Metazoa > Chordata > Mammalia > Rodentia > Muridae > Meriones > Meriones unguiculatus. The sequence continues at coordinate 58,253,155 of NC_083365.1, read as the reverse complement.
CATCGTGACAAGAAAGCATGGTGGCAAAAGCAGGGTGGTGTGAGGCAACAAAATAAAACAATTGCCTGTTCATATCCTAGAGGATAAGGGAACAGAGAGGAGAATAGTAATATTCTGCTACATTTTTCCATTTTCCATTTTATTAAATGCCTACACAGGTTAGACACATTAAAGTCTATATCTCTTGGGCTGGCCTGGAACTCCATGTACAGAACAGGTTAGTCTTGTTCCCATGGAGACGCACATACCTCTTCCTCCCAAGAGTTGAGATTGAGTGTATAAGCCACTAATCCCATACAGACTCTTTCATTTCTGCCAATATTTATTTTTACAAAAGGCTAGACAGGTATCAAGTATCTAAGAAAGAACATCAACCACTTTCTGTCACAAAGTTCAGTATCCCAGGGCTTAGCATGTGCTGGTTTAGTGTGCTGTGGAACAAGAGACAGAAATGAGTGGGAGGTACCTAACTCAATACACTGCACTACTTAACTAATCTATGGTCTTCAGAGGGAAGATATCGTTCCACCTAAATGAATTTTCCAGATAACTGCCACTTATCTATTTAAACACCAAAACTATTTTCAAAGAAATTTTAAATCTTTGAAATGGAAATATTTTTCCAATAGATTACATGCCTCCTTGCTTTTTTAAACACAGAATTCAGAACAGAAAATTGAACTTTTTTTTAATGACTCAGGATCATCACTGTGAAATCAATTCTGGAACTCCTGTTGGATTTAGCTATGCTTGTTAGGCTGATGAAATCAGCGCTCCCTCTCTGTGTTCCTTTTCTTGCATCTCAGTCTCCACAAACTTTCCTACAAAGCCCAATGTCTGTGTTTCCTTGAATATTTTTCTGTTCCCTGATGATTAAGCTAAACATATTTGCCACCCTAGGTCTTTTTCAGGGTGTCTGGCTCTAGGAACTGCCCTCCTTTCTTTTCATTGTCTTGTCATTTTCCAGTGCTTGAGCTCCTATGAAAAAGTAGATGTCCATTATGACTTTGAGACTTTCCTGAAAAATTGACACAGTTATGTCACTTTGGTTATATCATTTCTTTCATTCATTTATGTGTGTGCTCATGCACACATGCATCTGTGCATGCACATATGTACACACACACACACACACACACACACACACACACACACACACTATAACCACAATGCTCTTGGAAGTCAAATGTATTAAACCCACCCTTTCCCTGTTACTGAAATCATAGGCTGTTGTGAGCTACCTTACCTGGTGCTTGGGAACAGCACTCTGGTCCTCTGGCAGAGCAGCATTTAACCTGCTAAGCCTTTATGTTTCTTTTTATTAATTTATTTTTTTATTAATTATACTTTATTCACCCTGAATCCCCCCATAAGCCCCTCACTCCTTCCCTCCCAATCCCAGCCTCCCTCCCCTTTCTTCATGCATGCCCCTCCCCAAGTCCACAGACAGGGAAGGTCTGCCTCTCCTTCCTTCTGATCTTAGATATACTCAATCATATAGACATGTAATATAGGATAAACCTACAAAAATCTGTACATCTAAAGAAACTAATCAAGAGAGAGGACCCTGACTAAAATGCTCAATCCCCATCCCAAAAGGCAAAGAGGAAGGACATCAGAAGAAGAAGAAAAAAACAAGAAACAAGCTAGGAACCTGCCACAGAGGGCCGTGAAAGGCTCTGCTCTGTAGACTATCAAAGCAGACGCTGAGACTTATGGCCAACTGTTGGGCAGTGTGCATGGAATCATATGTAAGAAGTGGGAAATAGTAAGATCTGGAGAGGACAGAAACTCCACAAGGAGAGCAACAGAACCAGAAAATTTGAACACAGGGGTCTTCCCAGAGACTCATACTCCAACCAAGTACCATGCATGGAGAAAACCTAGAACCCCTACACAGATATAGTCCATGGTAGTTTAGTGTCCAAGCAGGTTACATAGTAATGGGAAGAGGGACTGCCTCTGACATAATCTGATTGGCCTGCTCTTTGATCACCTCCTCCTGAGGGGGGAGCAGCCTTATCAGGCCACAGAAGATGACATTGCAGCCACTTCTGATGAGATCTGATAGCCTTTATGTTTCTAGTCTTTAGCATTCCTTTGTGTGCAAGCATTGTCTTTCTAACATTGTCTTCCTAACATGTCTTATGTTCTATGAGTTTAAGTTTGCACAGGAAGAGCACAGATTTGTGGGGTTTGCATTGGGAGTGAAGCCTCAATCTCATTATCACCTCACTTCTGCCAGTTTGCATAATTTCACTACCTGTTAAATTTACACAAAGATCTTAAATTCATAAGGCTGAGAGAAAGGAAGGAAGACAAACACAAAGTACAATATGGATGCTTCCAGGTTTATTTCAGGCATCCAGCAACCAGCGTCTCTGCTCAAAACTTCTATCTCAGCAGACAAGGAACAAAGTTGATGCTATCATGAGAAATAAAGTGAAAGAGAATGCTCTTTTTATTATTTATTATGTATTGAAAGTTTCATACAGTGAGTTTCTGTATGTCTATCACTCCTTCCCCAACTCCTCCCAGATGGTCACCTCAGTACCTGTGCAACTTTGTGTCCTCTATTTTTTAGTACCCATTAAGTTCAATTTGTGCTGCCCATATATTCATTGAGGTGTAGCCTTCCACTAGAATGTTGTGGCTTTTGGGTACTACACCCTTTAGGAAAACTGACTGTCTTTCTCTGGCAGCCATCAGTTACCAACAGCTCCTCAACAAGAGGTGAAACTTTATGTCTACTTACCCACTCCATGCTGATACTTTTGTATGGATTGAGCTTACAAAGGTCTTGTGCATGCTATAATAACCTCTGACTTCATATGTTTAGCTGCCTTGTTGTGTCTAGAGGATACTCTTTCCTTTTATTCACTTAGTATCTTTGACTCTTACAGTCTTTATACCTCCTCTTCTACAATAGTATTTCCTGAGGAAGATTTCAATATAGATGTTCCATTTAAGGCTGAGCATTGCCCAGGCCCTTACTCTATGAACCTTGCCTAACCATGGGTCTCCATGTTAATCACCAACTACTGGAAATGAAAGCTTTTAATATAAAGGTTGAGAAAAGTATTAATCCATAGGCATAACAATAGGTCATTAGTAGTCAGTTTAATACTATGTCCATTTACTAGAATAATTATAGTAGTAGGTTCTCTGTTAGGACCTATGACCTGGCTAGCCATAGATTATTGGCTCAAGCAATGGATATCTACCTTATCTTCTCATTCCAGTGTTGGGAATCTTATGAGAGTATAATGTCACCAAAGAAAATCATAAGTACTTTTTTTGGTAGTAATAATTATGCATGCACATATGAGAGAGAGAAAAAAGATAGAGGAACGTAGAGACAGAGAAGGAGGGGTTAAAGACAATATCAAAGCATATAGGTTGCCATTAACTGGTAGTCAGAATGCCAGGAAACTATAAAGTGAAGCATTTTCAGGTGGATTTAAATTGTCAAGATGATGATGCAGAAGAAGTCTTCTTGCCATAGCATCTCCTCTGTACTTTACACAACAGATGATTAAGGGAGGAAGCAAAGAAGGCAAAATGAGAGAAAAGGAAAGAAACACCCAAATGGGCACCATTGATGAAGGTTTCTTATGGCTGTGACCATTTGTGTACCAGCTAAGTAATCTTTCTAAACAAAGCCCTAGACATGCCCAGAAAAATTTATTATCCCTATGTATCTTGATTAGTGCCAGAAAACTGAGGAAAGGCTGAGCTCTTCCTTGTACCTCTCTCGACAAAATCAAAGCACACTTTTTTTTTTTTTTCATATTATGCCAAGCACTACAGATCGAAGAATGTGGACATTTACAAAGAGCATGCATTTGTATGCATTTCATGTTGTGTAGAAAATTAAAGATAGAGAGAAAAGAACAGCCAGAGCCACAGAGTTGTTAGTACCTCTTGAATTGTGCATGTTCCTGAGAAATATTCACATGTTGTACCACTCAGCTTCTAGGTGGTGGACTGTAGACACCACAGCAATTCCTTAGATCTCTCTCCAAGCTTTGGGACTTCCTTGGTTATCTATATCCAGCAATAATGAAAGTAGAGGGAAGACAGGCGAGAAGAGGTCAAACATGGTGTACCACTGTGTTTCTTTCATTGAATTGGTGACTAAACCATGACACTTGTTTTCTAATTATTCTTCTGCTACTTCTGTCTAGATCTGCCCATAACTCCAGCCCAGGTGAAATCTCATCTATCTCTGAAACTGAAGTTGTGTCCTGTAAGCTCCATGGTGCTATGGTCCACAGGAAACATGCCCTGTAACTCCCATGCATCCTTGCATTTTTCCACTCTGTGTGCTACTTCTTGCCACAGCTTCATGCAAGGCTAAGACACTGCTACAGAATAGCTTTTCCCAGGATGTAAGTAGTCAACCTGAAATGCTCTGTCAGCCCCTTTCACTGAGGGAACAAGCATCAGTTTTAAACTGGATTAGGATACAGCAAGCCACTGAGCCATTTCTCATACCTCAGGACCTTGTAGACATTCTGCCTCTAGAAAGGGGTTGAGAAGGCATTAAATGATGAGTATATAAAATGATGTAACAATCAGTTCAGGCAATGTTTACCTGCAAAGGACAGGAAAATCAACTCTGAGGCTATGGCCTCCATGATAGATCAGTGACCTGGTCAGCTACCTCCCTACATCAATTACTTTTCTCCTCACTGTGACAAAATTATTTGGCAGAAAGACCTTCAGAGAGGAAGAGTTTATTTTGGTCCTTTGTGCAGGAGATAGTCTATCATGGTAGAGAAAATAACAAGCCGTTTAGTTCATGGGGAAGGAGCCTGCATGTGGTCAGATAGAAGCAGCAGGTAAAAAGAAGGAATTTAGCCAGAAGCAACACCAGACTATGTCTTTCTCCATACCTGATTCCCAGCAACCCACACCTTCCAGGAGGTTCTACCTCCTCAATGTTCTAAAACCTCTATCAGCACCCCAGTAGAAAAATCAAGTAAAGATTTAAGACTTACAGACAATATCTCACATTCAAGTCATAGCACTTCAGAAAAAAAATAAAAGAAAGAAAAAGAAATAAACAAAAAACACTGGAAGGAAGACAAGATACATAGGCTTTGAAAAGATGATCCTACAAGGTAGTCTCCTAAAGCTCTCTGGAAAGAATAGGCATTGAAAATTCTATCAGTCCCCAAGTTTTTTTCCCATCTTTTCCAAGTTTTCTCCCATGTTTTCCACAGAGCCAAGGATGTGCCAGTAGCCTGTCTATTACACACACACACACACACACACACACACACACACACACACACACTGCCGTATTTAGCACTTTACTGTGAAAGTTTAGTTTCTAATTCCATCCCAAGTAAAGCTGAGCATGGTCCATGGCACAGGTGACCAGTTAAGACTGGAATGTATGGTTTGGTCTTGACCTTGAATATCCCCAAAGATGCATATTTAAAGATGTGATCTCTCGTTTGGGGTTGGTGGTGAGTGGTAGAACTTTTAAGGTTAAACCAAGTGGGAGAAACTCAAGTCATTGGAGTCAGCGTTTTCAGTTTTTTGTTTTTTGTCATTTTTAATTTGTGTGTGTGTTTACACACGTGTGCAGTATGAAGTGCATGTGTGTGTTTATTTGTATATGTGCAGGTAGGTGCATGTGTATCCCTATATGTGTATATGTGCAGGTAGGTGCATGCGTATTTTTGTATATAAAAGCCCCAAGACAACCTTGGATGTTGTTCCATAGAACTCTGTCCACCTTGCTTTTTAAGAGTGAATCAACTCCTGGCCGGGATCTCATCAATTCTGCCACACTGCCTGACAGGCAAGCCACAGGGTTCTACATTCATCTCTCCAGCACTAAATATAAAAGGATATTCCAGCATGCTCAGGTTCTCATTCTATATGTTACAGCCATATGTAGCTACACCCATCTTTTTATTTGGGTGCTGGGGATTTGAACTTAGGTCTTCAAACCTTTGCATCAAGTACTCTTGTGGGATCATCTTCCTAGTTTCCTCTGCTTTATTAATGTTGCTTATGGGACCTAATTTCCTCCTCATGTCTATGCAAAAGCACTTCACTTCCTGAGCCATATCCTTGGCCCATTGACCATGATCCTTATTCCCTTGACCATGGACCCAGTAAGATTGATCCTTCCCTTAGCCCAATGGTAGACACAAAGCATTGGGGCCAAGTGGTCACAGAATGAAATCTTCAGAATAGTAACTCTAACATACCTCTTTTCCACACAAATTAATTGTCTCAGTGACTTGCCTATAGGAGAAAAGGCAGAGTACCATACACAGAACCATGAGAGATTCAGACTCTATTATTTTGAAATCTAATAGTCATAAGGCTATAATTGAAGTTTACTTTGATTTTCTTTAAGTAGAAAGAATTTGCAAAGCAAATTCACCATGCAAACAAGCTAGATGCATGGATTCCCACACACTGAACTTCTGTCTACCTTCTAGGAACTGGAGTTCCACTCAGTCCCCTTCATCATTCCTATAGGCTTGAAGGAGGTTCAACTTGTAGTGAATTGCTTAACCTCATATTCCAAAAGTATTTAGAAGCACACTATGTGATCTCTGTGAGAGACTTATATCCTCAATTGCCCTTTTCCCTTCATCACTTATACTTTAGTGACATTTAACTAGGTAGCTACACACACACAATTTAAAAATAAACATAGAGACTGGGCTCAAATCTTGTCAGTGTATTTCACTGTGTATGAAAACCACTTCCCACAATATTTCTCTAATAATAGACTCTTGATGATTTGCTTAAAGCAAAAAGTCAAAATAGAAGTCAGTGAATTTATAAGGAAGATACCCACCTATTCTAAGCCACAGATATGGATGCATAACTAATTGAAAATAAATACTGTATTTAAGTTTAATAGATATGTACCTAGCCAAAATTAAGTTGCTGCTTTGATCACTAATTATTCAAATGACCAGTGGTTATTGTACATGTATCAAAATCCAGACCATCTACAAGATATAGTCTGCCTTTTCTACAGTACTTCATGATAGTATATGTTCAGTTATTGTATCTCAAATGTGGCCAGAAATCTTTCAATCATAAGGTACAGTTATAGTAACAGGAAAAGAACATGAAATTTGGAATCCTAAAACCTGATCTTAGTTATTGTGTCATTTACTTACATGCTTAGAGCATGTTTTCTGGGGTTTGTTGTTATTTGGAGACATGGTCTCATGTATCTCAGCTGGGCTGTGAATGTGCCAAGTAGCTGATATCCCACTCTCCCTCCTACAAGCTGGCATTCCAGGTCTGCACCAGCTCATCTGGTTTAGGTGGCACTGGTAAATGAGCCCAGGATTTTGTGTTTGGAGGGAAGCACTCTGTTAACTGAGCCACATCCTCAGCCCCTTTATAATCTCTGCTTCTGTGTCTTAGTGATAGCTAATGGGATACATGCTGTGACTTGGGGTGGCAGATAAGCAACCTGCTCTTGTAACTTTATCCAGTATCTTCTTCCCATTACCCAGTGAACACAGTAATATGATCTCCATTAGCATCCAGCCGAGAGTCTTGGGACCCCACTTAGTTTCTGTGAGAGTATTCTTCTTTGAAGATTAAGTCTTCCTTGTTTGATAGCATACAAGCCACCTAAACTTTGGTTTACTTATAAATGTGGTTGTTATATATTTATAGAAGTATTGTTGACCATTTAAGTTATAAGTGTAGGTTACCTACTGACTTCTTTAAGCCATCCAAATTCATTACTGTAGCTACCCATCTCATGTGAGCAAATGGCATCCTCATTTGTTAAATTTCAGTACAAAAATCTAGAAAGTCTTCTTCATTTCCATTCCCTGTGCTCAGATTTAGAGTCTTGTAATTCCACTGACGTAACCTGCCTTTCAGCCCTCTCATGTCCTCATATTGGTCTGGCCCATACACTTACTTCCTTTCCTATACCAATATTCATCCCACCTCAGCCTTGCAGATGAAGTACTCTTTTTCAAAATAATATTATGAAACTTGGCCTCAGATCTTTCCCTCTGCCTTGAAATAAAACCTTGACCTTTTTATATGACCTGCAGAATTCTGCTTGCTGGAGACTCTGTTTTTCCATCCTCCTACAGTCCCACTCCATGTTGCCCCGCTTCTCTCTCTGTTCCTTGCTAAGACTTACCTTAGTGCAGTATGTTCACTCTTCTTAAATGTTCCTATTTCTCTGCTGAGATCTCTTCTGTTATTTAGCCCTCACTCTGAGTTTTACATATAACTGAAAAGTCTATTCTATTATTCTTCACTGCCTTATCCTAATAGTCTGTGTAGATCTCATTACAGACATTTTTATTCCATTTATTCACTGAAGTTCTTTATGCCCTGATTATTAGAAGATTAGATCCAGATTAACGAGATTTATGTTATCTTGTTTTACCCCAAATGCCTAGAATTGTGCTTGGATATGAGAGAGACTTACTGAGTAGTTGTTGGATTAATAAAATATCTCTTCCCCTCCAATTAAGAATGACTTCTCTCATGTATGTGATGTATAAGAGAGCAGTGACTGAGCAAGTGCATTTGGCTGAGCCTGCGGCCTGGATGCTCACAGGCAGACAGCCACATCACAAAATAGAAACTGCCAGCTTGGGAGGCTCTGTCATTGACTCTCTGTGACCATGAACAAGTTACTTTTATTTTATGGGTCTCAAGTTTCTCATTTTTAGGACTGGAAGTTATATTTCATGTTCCCCAAGTGTCTTTTTTACCATGGCTTTCATGTCTCTACACTAATCAAACAATTTGAGTGAAAATGCATACCAGAGTTTATTACTTTCCTTTCATAGGAAAGAACTAAAAGTGTTGGTAAAACACATATTTTTTGAGACACTTTAGCCTTATTTTAGTGTCTTATTTTATTTAATATCTTATTTTTGAGACACTTTAGTGTGTATTTATATAGTAAGTGATGCCTTTACCTCTTTCATGCCAACTACTTCCTCACAAAACACTTTCCAATAAATAATACTCGTTCATCAAGAAAAGTATGGGTCTGCTGCTCTCCTAGGTCAGGATTAGTTAGAAAAACAGAATAAAAAATGGTGTAGCTTAGTGATAGAACATTCAACTGACTTCTATGTGGCCCTGGTTCAATCCCAAGCACTATAAGATTACCAGTAGTTACCACTAGTAATAAATGCAAGGGAAACATATCTTATGGTGTTAGTTATGGTTGTCTCTGCAGCTGAACATTCTGCATCTGAACACAATTACTAGGAGTAACTGCATGAAAGACAGCTTTGAGTTGGAAATAATGAGCAGGAAAATAGCAGTGGGAGTGAGTGTAAGGCTACTTGCTAACCCATTCACAGACCCACAGCAGAGGGAGCACAGTGCCAGCAGTCATTTGGTTCTCCCTTGTCTCTTTCATTTAGTCCAAGACTCCAATTCCTGTAAAAGTGTCAATCACATTTAGAGTGAATCTTCACCTCTCAGTCAATTCTCTGTGGAAATTCTCTCAAAGGCAATCACAGGAGCATGACTCACTAATGCCCCTGCCATTACCTAACCCAGTCAAATTGACAACCATAATTAACCATTAAAGCTTTAGAGGTGGTAAAGGGAGAGAATATGAGGAGGATCTGCTAACACTAGGGCCATTTGAGGGATCATATGGAAATTTTCTACAGTAGAAGTTTCTTAAAATATACACATTTATGAAGGAAATCTAAATGAAATCATTAAATAATGAGGGAGACGATGGCCCAGCTAGATATATTTTAACAGCAAGTAAAACCCCAGTGCCAGGACTAGGTTACATCTAATTGAGTAGCTAGTCAAAGGAGTCCCATGGAAACCCATAAACAACTCAGTGTGTTGCCAGGAATATTGTTTTGTCTCCATAAACTGATATCAAAGCCCCATTGCTGAAGATAAGATCTGTATATGTCATTGAACATGAGAAGTTAACTGGTGCCACCTAGAGCCTTTACTGTACTGAATAGTGTTCACGTTACTCACAGGAGTGCACCATTACCCAGGGCTCTAAGCTGTTTTCAAATTAGCTCTCGGTTTCTGTAATTGTTTCTCTGCAGTTCGATATTCCTGAGAATTCTCTGCTTAACATTGTACCCCGTTTTTTATTTGGATTATTTGGTTTGTTGGCACCTAATTTCTTGAGTTCTTTATATTTTCTGCATATTCGCCCTCTATCGGATGTAGAGTTTGTGAAGATCTTTTCCCAGTCTGTAGGCTATCTTTTTGTTCTGGAGACACTGTCTTTTGCTTTACAGAAGCTTTTCCGTTTCATGAGGTTCCTTTTTATTAATTGTTACTCATAGAGCCTGTGCTGCTGTTGTCCTGTTCAGGAAGTTGTCTCCTGTGCCATGAGTTCAAGGCAATTCTCCAATTTTTCTTCCCACAGATTTAGTGTGTCTGGTTTTATGTTGAAGTCTTTGATACAAATGCACTTTAATTTAATGCAAGGTGATAGATATAAGTCTATTTGCATTTTTCTACATGTGTACATCCATTTTGACTGGTACCATTTGTAGAAGATGCTATCTTTTTTCCATTGTATAGTTTTGGTATCTTTGTCAAAGATCATGTGTTAATAGGTATATGTGGGTTTATTTCTGTTTCTTCTAATTGAATCCATTGAATTGATCCAGAAAATTTTCAGTAGAATTTAAATTTTCCAGTGGAATTGATCCAGAAAATTCTCGATTTTGTTTAGATTTTCAAATTTTGTGCCATATAGGTTTTTGAAGTAGACCTAATGATTGCTCAGATTTCCTCAATGTCTGTTGTTATATTTCCCTTTTCATTTCTGATTATGTTGATTTAGATAGTGTCTCTCTGCCTTTTAGTTAGCTTGGCTAAGGGTTTGTATATCTTGTTGATTTTTTCATTCATAGACCCAGCTCTGGTTTCATTGATTCTTTGAATTATTTTAATTGCTTCTATTTTACTGATATAGCCCTGAGTTTGATTATTTCCAGCCATCTATTTCTCTTGTGTGTGTCTGCTTTTTTTTTTTTCCCCAGGGCTTTCAGTTGAGCCATTAAGGTACTTGTATGAGATGTTTCGAATTTCTTCTTGAAAGTGCTTAGTACTATGAACTTTCTTCTTAGCACTGCTTTCATTGTATGCAAAAAGTTTGGGTATGTTGTGCCTTCATTTTCATTGAATTCTAGGTAGTTTTTAATTTTTTTTTCTTTATTTCTTCCCTGACTCAGCTGTCATTGAGTAACTAGTTTTTCAGCTTCCATGTGTGTGTAGGCTTTTTGCTATTTCTGTAGCTGTTGAGGTCCAGCTTTAGTCCATGATTGTCAGATAGGTTACAGGGAATTATTTCAATCTTCTTGTATCTGTTGAGGCTTGCTTTGTGACCAACTATATGGTCTATTTTGGAGAAGTTTCCATGAGATACTAAGAAGAAGGTGAATTCTTTTGTTCTTGGGTGAAAGGTTCTGTAGATGTCTGCTAGATCCATTTGATTCATGACCTCTGTTAGAGTCATTGTTTCTTTGTTTAATTTTGGTTTTGTTGATCTGTTCTTTGTTGAGAGTGGGGTGTTGAGGTCTCCCACTATTTATGTGTGGAGATCTGTCTGTGATTAAAGTTTTATTAATGTTTCTTCTACAGACGTGGGTGCCCTTGTATTGGGGGCATAGATGTTCAGAATTGTGATGTCTTCTTGGTGGAATTTTCTTTTGAGGAGTATGAAGTGACCTTCCCCATCTCTTTTGATTAATTTTTGTTGAAAGTCTATTTTGTTAAATATTAGTGTATCTACTCCTGCCTGCTTCTTGAGTCCATTTTCTTGGAAAATCGTCTTCCAGCCCTGTACTCTCAGATAATGTCTATCTTTGTGACTTAGGTGTGTTTTTTAGTATGCAAAAGATTATTGGGTCTCTTTTATGCATCCATTCTGTTAGTCGGGGTCTTTTTATTGGAGAGTTGAGTACATTGATGTTGACAGAAATTAATGTCCTGTGGCTGTTAGATCCTTTGATTTTGATTATGTTTATGGTAGTGTGTTTGTATGCTGGTCTACTTTTTTGTTTTGCTGCAGTGAAGTTATTTATTTCCTGTGTTTCCCTGAATGTTTTGCTTCCTTGAGATGTATTTTCTTTCTAGTATCTTCTGTAATGATGGATTTGTGGGTCTGTGTTGTTTAAATTTGTTTTTGTATTTGAATATTTTGTTTTCTCCATCCATGATGATTAAAAGTTTTGCTTGATATAGTAGCCTAGGCTGACATCTTTGTTCTGTTAGGGTCTGCTTGATACCCATCCAGGCCCTTCTGGCTTTCATAGTCTCTGTTGAGATGTCAGGTGTGATTCTGGTGGTTTTGGCAATATTTGTTACTTGGCCCTTTTCCCATGCAGCTTTTAGTATTTTTTCTTTGTTCTGTACACTTACTGTTTGGTTTATTTATTATATGGTGGGAGGATTTTCTTTTCTGATCTAATTTATTAGGTATTCTGTAGTCCTCTTATATGTTTATAGGCCTCTCCTTTAAATTTTGGAAATTTTTTTCTATGATTTTGTTGAAAATATTTTCTGGGCCTTGAAGATGGGTCAATTCTTTTTCCTCTGTTCCTATTATTCTTAGGTTTTATCATTTCATGTTGTCTTGGATTTCTTGGATGGTTTGTGTAAGAATATTTTTTTTAGATTTAACATTTTCTTTGATGGATACATCCATTTCTTCCATTATACCTTCCACAACTCAGATTATTTCTTCTATCTCTCATAGTCTGTTGGTTATGCTTACCTCTCTAGGTTTTGTTTTCTTTCCTAAGTTTTTCCTCTCCATGATTTTCTCCATTTGTGTTTTCTTTAATTGTTCTAATTCTAGCTTCAGATCTTGAAACTTTTGGTTGATTTTCTTCACCTGTCTCACTGTATTTTCCTATTTTTCTTCAATTCCTTTACTTGTTTGTTTAAACGTTTTACTATGTTTTCATTTCTTTCAGTGATTTAATTATTTTCTCTCTGAAGGCCACAAACTGTTTGGCTGCATCTTCCTGTATTTCTTCACAGATGGTCATACTTTTTTTTTTTATTTTATCTTCTTCTATTCCTTTATGGATAGCCCTAATCTGTTTGACTTTATCTTCCTTTATTTCTTTTCACATTTTATTTGTTTCCTCCATTTTCCTCTTCATAAGCACAGATATAAGGTCATCTTTTTGAATTTCACTTATCATAGGATGTCCAGGGTTACTTGCCCCTGGATAACTGAGTTCTGGAGATGCCATTATGCTTTGGCTTTTGTTGGTTGTGTTTTTACTCTGGCCTCTACCTGTCTGACTGTCTCAGATGTTGGCTGTTAGTTTCTGGTGCCTGCTGGAATCCTGAGGTGGCAAGAATCCCTTTGGCAGGAAGATATGAAGGAAGCATTCTCAGCTTTTTGGGAATGGCCTGTGCTTTTCTGGAATTGTCACAGCTCACCTCAGGCCTATTGACCTGCATGGTAACTGCGGTCGTTGATAGGGGGGCTCTCCTCTCACCAGGAGAAGCTCTGCCATTGGGTTTCTTGCTCTGAATTTTAGCTGCTGCTGCTCTTATACTGTGTTTGCTGGGTGCAGCCCTCTTCATGAATCAGGGAACCCCAAGGTTGGTCAGTTTAACTAGGGAGACAGGTTGTGCCTTAGAGCAGAGTCTGGGGTATGATCCTGTGAATCCCAGGCTTCTGTAGGTCTGAGGTTGGAGCTCTCTGCCCCAGTATCCAAGTGGTAATCAGTGGCAGATGAAAGTAGCTCTCTTGTGTGTGTTTCAGGATGCTTGAGCCTGGTGCTTGTGGGGACCCAGAAACTTTTCTGGAGTGTCCTGAGGTCAGACCTAATGTTTCATCCACTGTGGGGTTTCCTCCCAACAAAGAGACCCAGTCTGTGTTGTTCTGGGGTCCACAGTTCAGTCAGTGATGGTGAGTAGAGCAGGCAGGCACAGGGGAGTGGCTCAGCACTGAGAACTATGTACCTGCCAGAACCGGTGAAGTATTCCCGAGATTTTTTTTTTTTTTTGAGAGGGAGGTTCAGCTGAGGTCCAGTCTGATGTTTCCCTCACCATGGGCTTTCCTCCTGACAATGAAGCACAGTCTCTGGTGTCCTGAGGCCTACAGTTCTGTCTGGGAAGGTGAGTCAGATGCACAGGTGAGTCTCTGGGTTGGCAGCTGAGCATCTGCCAGACCCCATGAACTTTTCTAGGGATTATCTGGGTGTCCTAGGGTTGGTTCTGATTGCTTCTTTCACCATCAGGTTTTCTCATGTCTGAAAATACCAGTCTCTGTTGTTGTGAGGTGCACAGTTCCCTCTTGGATGGTGATCAGAACACACAGGCATGTGGCTTTGATCTGGTGACCAAGTGCTTGCTGGGACCTGGGAACTCTTCCTGAGTTCCGTTGAGTGGCCTGAGAATGGACCTGATTACTTCCCACACCGTGGGCTTTCCTCTCACCCAGGGAACACAATCGCTGGTGTTTTTAGGGCCCAGAGTTTGGTCTGCTGGTCGCTATGCAGTAGTTGCCGCCCTGCTCATAAGACAGTTTCCTCTTGGCACAGCCATCTTGGATTTCTCCCCAGTACATCAAGTCTTATCAGGACTGCTGGCATCTTTCTGAATGGGAGGAGGCACTGTCTCTAACATGAACATAACACTGTCTGCTGCCTGCTTTTTGATCACTTCTCTCTTGCAGGGCTGCCGTGCCTGGAATCATTGGAAGAAGATGCACTCAGTCCTAAAAAGTATTTCTTATTCGTGAAAATGATGTGTGGATTTATAGAAACTTGTTTGAAAAATAATAAACGATGCCCTTTAGACAGACAGGATAACTCAATTATCCTGTCATATCACTCAAAATATCCTGAAGAATTAAAATGAGGTGTCATGTATTAAGTTGAACAGATTTATGTCACAGCTTCTCTGGTTCTGGGATAAGTGTTCTTCTCTAGCATGCAGAAGACTACAGTGGATCTTCTCCTGAATACTCTAGTTAGTATGTTCTCTGTTGATTTCTGTTGCTTGGGAAAATACTTAGACCAAAAGTAACTCAAGGAGAAAGAGATTGTTTGGCTTATACTTTTAGGTCACAGTCCATCATTAAGGAAAGTCACAAGGAACTCAAGACAGGAACAGAGGCATGAACCTTGGAGTATCACTATTTGCTGTTTCTCTTACAGGCTCATACTTAGCAATTTTCCTTATGTGTCCCAGAAAAACCTGCCTAGGAATGTTACCAATCATAGTAGGCTAGCTTTATTAAAAAATTAATAATCAAGAACTATACCAAAATATGTGCACCTAAAGAAGATAAATAAGAAAGATGACCTGGAGTAAGATGATTAATCCTAACTTAGAAAGACAAATGGGATGGACATGGGAAGTAGGAGAAAACAAGAAACAGGACAGGAGCCTACCACAGAGGGTCTCTGAAAGACTCTACCTAGCAGCATGTCAAAGCAGATGTTGAGTCTCATAACCAAACCTTCAGTAGAGTGCAGGGAATCATATGATAAAAAAGGGAGTTAATATGACTGGGAGAGGACAGGAACTCAACAAGGACAAAAATATATCAGGGCACTGGGGTCCTCTATGAGACTGTTTCTCCAACCAAGGAAAATGTTTGGATATAACCTAGAATTCCTGCTCAGATATAGCCCATGGTAGCTCAGTGTCCAAGTGGGTTTCCCTAGTAAGGGGAACAGGGACTATTACTGACATGAACTCAATGGCTGGCTCCTTTGCCTCTCCCTGCCCCACCCCAGAGGGAAGAACAGCCTTGCTAGGCCAAGAGGAGGACATTGCAGCCAGTCCTGAAGATACCTGATAAGCTCAGATCAGATGGAAGGGGAGGAGGACCTCCCCTAGCAGTGGACTTGGAAAGGGGAAGGAAGAGATGAGGGAGGGTGGCACTGGGAGGTGATGAGGGTGGGGGCTATGGCTGGGATACAAAGTAAATAACCTGTGATTAATATTTTAAAAAATCAAAATTAAAAAATAACCATACCCCATACACAGACATTCCCACAGGCCAGTCTGATCTATGTAATTTCTCAGTTAAGTTTCCTATTTCTGTCAGTAGGCTATGTTAACATTGTTACTCTGATAATGTTAACCTAGGACACTTTGGTAGAGGAACAAACTCTAAAAAAGACATATAATCTTAAGGACCACCTCTCCCTGAAAAAGAGAAATTGACAGACAAATGATTTCAGATTTTAAAAAAGGGTTAGAAAACTCAGACAGTAATAACAATAGCAAACAAGATGTTTGTTTTGTTTTGTTTTTTCAGAATTGCTCCTCCATACTTGCCATAGAAGGCTGTTTTTCATCCTCCCTTCTTCTTTCCCTCTTTTCCTCTTTCCCATACTTTCTTCCTTAGCTTGTTTCCTAACCAGAGTCTTGAATGTTCTAGCCAGTGATTATACCTCCAGCCCCCTATACTGTATTATTTAAAAAAGTAAAGCACCTTTAAAAAAATACATGAACCCTCTAAGGAACTAAAAGTTATTTCTTTTTTTTTTTTTCTTCCAGTCCTTTTATTTTTTTATTTTTTTTTCAATGCAGTTTATTCAGAAACCTTGAACAATCCTCGGACCCCGGGGAAAGCCAGCCCACAGCTTAAATAGCCTCTGGGTAGCCAACCCAGGCGTGCCACGGGGGCAATGCAGATAGGTCCACATACATGGAAGCAAGCCAGATCCTCAGCCTTAGCCAAATATGGAATTGTTCATGACAGAGAGCACTCACCATCGGGAAGGTGGAAGGCGGAAACCAGCTCCATCTTTAAGGCATAGCATTCCGCAGCTCTCTACAGTTCCCCCTTTTTGTTTTAGACGCATCAGGCAAGAGTAGAGGTCTGATCTCTGATATTAGAAATAAATTTGGACTTTGTACTGATGTTCATTTAGGTGTCATCCACCCAAAGAGCATCAGACCCGTCTGATAGCTTGGATTCCATAAAAAGCTAAAATGATACGCTCAGGATGCGAGGCTAAGCACTGCACTCAGGGTCAGCCGCTTTGGACCCAGAGAAGAGCATGTCTGATTGCATGTGGGTTGATGCCCCAGGTCCTGCCTCTGAGAAAAAGGTATCGGACTGGTCTGATGCTCTTTGGGTGGATGACACCTAAATGAACATCTGTACAAAGTCCCAATTTATTTCTAATATCAGAGATCAGACCTCTACTCTTGCCTGATGCGTCTAAAACAAAAAGAGGGAACTGTAGAGATCTGCGTAATGCCGTGCCTTAAAGATGGAGCTGGTTTCCGCCTTCCACCTTCCCGATGGTGAGTGCTCTCTGTCACGAACAACTCCACATTTGGCTAAGGCCGAGGATCTGGCTTGCTTCCATGTATGTGGACCTATCTGCACTGCCCCCGTGGCACGCCTGGGTTGGCTACCCAGAGGCTATTTAAGCTGTGGGCTGGCTTTCCCCGGGGTCCGAGGATTGTTCAATGTTCCTGAATAAACTGCATTGAAAAACAAAAAAAAGATTGTTGCTAAGACAAAGAGTAGAGTTAAGAGAATCTCTAAAGACACATGGGTCCACTACCCTGGCATACTCAGCTATGAACAGCTAAAGGGTCTTGTCCCAAGCAAAGCTTAAACTGAGGACTGACAACCATTTTACTTGGACCACAGAGTGACTTGGGCACTCTTATGATCATTCACAATAACACACATATACTACACCCAAAGAATAGGGAGAGAGAGAGAGAGAGAGAGAGAGAGAGAGAGAGAGAGAGAAATTAGAAACTTCTGTGTCATTATTTGACTCATACAAGCATTCCACTCAACAACAGTGGGATTTTGTTGCCTGTTCATCTTGTCTATCTGTTTGTATATTTGTTTTCAAAACATTACAGTATGGCTATCCAAAGATACAGTTGCACTCATGCTCAGAAACATGTCATTGAAAAAAAAGTCAGTAACAACAACATAAGTTGATGATGAGAGCCCTCTACCTTAAGCATCAAACATGTAAGACTTTCCTCCTAGCAGATGTACTCATGACATAGTTTAATTTACAAACATGGTACAACAAGCTATCATCATCAATAAATAATCATGAAACAGAAGAATTACAGCTGCTAAGTGCTGTTGGACTGCTCCAGTGTAGGCTAGACAAAGAATCAACCCTCCTTCCAGCAGAGAACATTTGGTATATGAGCAGTCCTTTCAAAGAGACACACAGATTCAAATGCATGAGTTGTTTGTTTCTAGAGCTGTCCACTTAACATTTTCCAAGTGTCTTAGTTAGGGTTTCTATTGCTGTTATGAAAATCCATGACCAAAGATCAAATTGGGGAGGAAAGGCTTTATTCAGTTTACACTTCCAAATCGCTGTTGTCAACAAAGGAAGTCAGGACAAGAACTCAACAGGGCAGGATATTGGAGGCAGGAGTGATTCAAAGCCCACAAAGGGATGCTGTTAACTGGCTTGCTATCCCTGGCTTATCAGCCTGAATTCTTATAGACTCTATGGCCACCAGCCCAGGAATAGCACAAACCAAAATGAGCTAGGACCTTCCTTTGATCACCAATTGAGAAAATGCCTTAGAGCTGGGTCTCATGGAGGCATTTCCTCAACTGAGTCTTCTTTCTGTCTGATGACTCTAGCTTGTGTCAAGTTGATACAAAACTTAAACTTTACAGTGAAGTGGACTGACACATACATTTTATCAGAAGGAGGTAGTATCTGAGAAGAAATGAAGGGAAATATCTTTAAAATGACTGGATAATTAGGAGGAGTCTTCTGGTGTTATGAAGTGCTTTGAAGATCCTTGTAGCTGGGGAAGATTAATCTGAAGAAATAGCTGGCCTGGGAAGCTGATGATTATAATGTTTCTCTATAGAGTCAGCTGAGAACATTCTGGTGTTGATAAATGAACACCTGTAAAACATCCCTCCTTCCTGCTGACTCAAAGATGCTTATCCTGTGCTGTCTCAGAGAACTCCTCCTCATTCCTCTCTTCTGAACTTGGGATGCTAGATTTCTATATCCACAACTGGATAGTTCTGTCACTAGTATCTTAGAGGTGGCATATCCTTCACAGCTGTATGATAAGATCTTTGCTCCTGGGCTTCAGTGTTTTCATGTTAGCTAGTTAGGTCACACCTGTGTCCTGGTGTGTTCAGTTGTGGTAAGCACACTGATCATATATCAATAACCTCTAGCTGTTGGTACATGAGCTATTTCATGCCTTGGGTAATGCTAGTTTCATTTCTCATCCTCTGGCATCCTTGAATACACAGTTTACCTAGAGGTTAAGAATTATGATTCTAATTAAGAGGATGGAGCAGTTCTACTACATTAACATTAATAGTGCACGGAAAGCACTCCCAGAGGCTTCATTCTTTAAGAAGTAGCCATTTCCACATCTACTCTCTTTCCTTGTTTTTTTTTCTTCCTATCACCATTTAACGAAATCTAATACTAAAATGGCACCTATGCTCATGAGAGATGAACAGAGGTCATTGTTTCCGCTTACCTCTTTATCATCCCAATGAGAAGAGATGCTAAGCACAGTATCCTTGAAACAGTTTTCTTAGCTGATCAAGGCAATCCTTGGGGTTGAGACCCAAAGGATGAGAAATTATCAAGAAATGTGTGCTGCAGAGAAAATATGATGGTGCCGGGTTATCAAATGGTAAAACATGAACTTTTCCTGCATACTAAACTTGAAAGGTCATTACAATAGAGAGTCATTTCTATAAAGGTTAAATATAAATGGAAGGTGTTATGTATCAGGGAATCCCTGCCCATTAACACTGCCTAGCTTTAGTGTGTCTTGGCATGCTTCAGTTTATGGACAACTATTAGAACACTATACCCATCAGCTAACTTATAAGCTGGTCATGCATTTATCTTGGTTAGTCTTGGACATCAGTGGTGCTTCCCCAAGCCTTGACCTAGAAGTTCCCACATGAGAAAGAACTCGCTTTGTATTTTTACCTGGGGATACCCCTTATGGAGGGACAAATGCTAGAGTAGCTGAGGTCTTAAGTAGCAAATTGAGAGGCTTAGAGGAAACTGTTTAGCAAGACATATATTCCAGAGGTGTTAAGGGCAGTCTAGAAAACTGCTTATGTTGAATTATTTTAAAAAAAATGTAAGAAGGTAGGCTGAGTGCTTTTCATTGTCCTTCCCAAGGAAGTGGCTGAGATTTATAGTTTGCCTGCTTTGGGCTTTTCTTTTAAACTATAATAAAGTTTTATCCAAGCTTCTATTCCTAAATTATTTTATTGAGACTAAGCACTCAATAAAAGGACTTAGAAGGAGAGAGAGAGGTTGGTGAAGAAAGAAGCTAGAAAGATGTCTCAGCAACTATGCATATACTGTTTTTGAAGACAACACAGTTCAGTTCCAAGCATCCATATCAGGTAGTTCACAGGCCACCTGTCCCAAGATCTCTAGAGGAATCTAGTGCCATTGACTTCTGGAGACACACACATACACAAAACACCCACACATGAATATGGGCTTAAAAATAAAATAATTCTTTATTTAAGAAAGATGGAAGGAAAAATGAAGAAAAGGAAGAAATCAGGAGGAAGGAAGGAAGGAAGGAAGGAAGGAAGGAAGGAAGGAAGGAAGGAAGGAAGGAAAGAAAGAAAGAAGGAAGGAGTGGAAACAAGGCCCTAGGATGTCATGTCTTGATATCTACTCTTTGAAACAGTTTGTCCTTTACTGATTTTTAAGCTAACTTTTGTTTGGAGACTGCTAGTTTACAGCTCTTCAAGGTTTTTGTTTCTCTCTCTGAATTTTATTACCTTTGTTCTTTCTTTTCTTCTTCCACATAAACATTGTACAGATCTACTAGGGATTAGTTGATGGGCCTCACCTTCACCTACTAATTGATTTCCTTGTCACTGCAGTAAAAAACCCAACAGAATGAAACTAAGGAAGGAAGCATTCACTTTTGTTCACAGACTGATGGGTCAGTCCATTGTTCTGGAAAGGCCAGGCAGCAGGACCTTAAGACAGCTACACTAAGGAATCAGAGAGAGAGAGAGAGAGAGAGAGAGAGAGAGAGAGAGAGAGAGAGAGAGAGAGAGAGAGATGCAGGTACTCAGCTCTCTTTACCTTTTCCGCTGTGTTCAGGACCTCATCCCAGGGAATTATGCCACCCACAATTACGGTGGATCTTTCTACTTTAGTTAATCAACTTTAGCAAACTCCCTCACATACATGCTCAGACATTTGTCTTCTTGTTGATTTTAAACCCCATTAACTTGGCATCCAGGTTAACCATAGCATCTAGGCCTTCACTTCTGGAGATGCCTTTCAATTACAATTAAAATTTCAATTGCAATTAGTATGCCAGATTTTTTCAAATTTACATATTTACTTGTATATTTGGTATAGTCCTTACATCCACAAATCTACTGTCTTTACATTGTTCAGAACCCATGTTATCTTCCTAAAGTGCTCTTTGTGCTGTTCATTCCCAATTCTGTAAACAGAAGCTCCGTCTTTGCAGATGTCCAGGCTTAACCCTTGCAGTTGTCCCTGAGTCTTCTCTTTTTCTCAGATCATCACAGCACTAGTCACCATACTACGGAGTGGCCTCAACATAGGCATAAATTCAGCTGTCCTCACCATGACTCTAAACACTTCTCAGGCCCAAGCTGTCTCTTCTTTAGGAAACAGTGTTCAGTATGTTTGTGTGTGTCTGTGAGTGTGTGTATGTATCTGTATTTGTATGCATGTGTATGTAGGTACTCTTGTCCATACGGTACTATTAATCCCACCGGGCAAGATTAAGACCACATTTTTGAGCCAAATTTGGAAGCAAGATTTAAATAAAATACTGGCCAGCCTGATGGACTTTGGCCAGGTCCATTCCAGGTTTTCCAGAAAATGGTGAGGACTCACATTTTCCAGAGGCTTATAAAGGCAAATGCATAGGCTACATATTTCCCACGAAGTCCTAACCTGACATCCTTCCTCTCTGCATACCTCCCATCTGTGTGGGATCAAGCACATCCAGTGCAGTTGGGCCAAACAAAGTTGTTTAGAGGAGTGAACACATGTGGCTTGTTATATAACAGTAGCCTTCAGCATTCCAGGAAGTGTCTTTTCTTAGGCAAATGGGCTTATAGGTTAGAGGCAGTTTTCTTTTATGGATCTCTTAGGCACAGTAATTAAAATTTAGAACATAAGTTTAGCTCTCACAGTGCAAGTGGAAAATAGCAGTTAATATCAAATGTTCTCAGTTAATTACTGTCAGTTTTTAGATTGGACACTAACTGAACCAGAAACTAAACTGGATGGCCAGTGAGATCCTGGGTTTCTCCAGTCTGTGGTTACAGCTATACAGCACCACACCTGGCTTTTAATGTGTGTACTGGGAGCTGATGGGGTTCCCATGCTCAAACAACAAGCACTTTGCCCACTCTGCCATCTTCCCTTCCTTAATCAATTTATTCTCAGCACAGAAGCCAGTGTGTGTTTTTCCTGATTCCAGAATCCAGGTGCTCAGAGAAATACCAGTGGCTCCTGGGTCTTCTGTGTGTACCTCATCTAAATAGATCCTCACTGATACCTACCTCTATATTTTCTTCTATGTAACTTAATAATTTTGATGTGATTTTTATTTTTTTATTTTGATGTGCTTTATTTAGTAATTAAGGAGATGTTTTCATGTGCTTGTAAGCCATCTGTCTATGTCCTTTAGAGAAATGGCTCTTCAAATCTCATGACTTCTCTAAACTTACTTGCCTTTTTAATGTGATTCAACACATACACATACAAACACACACACAGGCAAACATTTATAGAACCTACACTATCTACTAATCCCATCTGGTATGTGACTGTCGATATTCTTTTTTATTTTATAAGTTATCTTCTCACTTAATACTGAATTCCATATAAAGTATAAACTTGATGAATGCTATTTTTATATTTATTTATTTTGTTATTTGTACGTTTTATGTCAAATGAAATAAAATTTAGAGCATTTGGAGTTTGTTTCCATATATGCAAATCTGTGCTGTAGTTTTCTGTCTTCCTTCTTCCCTGTTTCAAAACTTTTTATAAATGGTATCTTCTTAGCAAACTTTCTCAGTTTATCTATTTAAAATGCTAAACATTTTTTTTGTCTCACCACTCACTAGTTCCCTTTCCCTGTTTGTCCTTCAGCTCTGACATTCATATAGTTTCTTGACTCCTCATGTGTGATTGTTAGAATTCTGCTGGAGAATGATCTTGCCTACAGCAGAGCCTGGAGGCAGAGGTGTCCAGCACACCTGGGCAGCCTGCATCTCTGCCTGTCACCAGATTCTGATTAATACTGTGTACATAAGCAGGTCTGTGAGTCTTTTCTTCTCTGTCCTTGACATCAACTCTTATGTCATCACTGGTATAGTTTTTGGCATATTCATTACCAAGCAATATTTAGAGTGATCCCATTCTCTTGTGATGCTAACTATAGCTATGGAAGTACCCTTCTGGGATTGTACAGGACATTATTGATTTAAAAATAAATGACTTAGGTAAAGGAACTCCTTGTTTTTCTAGCAGTCCTGCTAGGCCACAGAGGAGGACTTTGCAGCCGGTCCTGAAGACACCTGATAAAACAGGGTCAGATGAAAGGGGAGGAGGTCCTCCCCTATCAGTGGACTTGGAAAGGGGCAGGGAGGAGATGAGGGAGGGAGGGTGGGATTGGGAGGGAATGAGGGAGTGGGATACAGCTGGGATACAGAGTCAATAAAATGTAACTAATAATAAAAATGAAAAAATAAAAATAAATGACTTAGATAAAGGAACTCCTTGTTTTTCTGTCAAACGTGCATATATAAGAAGCTGCAGTATCGGTTAGGAGATGAGGAAACATGTCAATATGAACGTCATTTGCAAACACATTTTCCTCATCTATATTATGTCAATGTTGTGAGGATCAAAGAAAATGATTCCTGGGCTGGGGATATGGCTCACTAGTAGAATACTTAACTAGCAGACCCTATCACATTCCATACCAAGTACCCCAAACCAAATTATTTAAAACCACACCTGAGCTGCTACTAAAAAAATTTAATATGTGTTTCTTCTAACTTCCAAGGTAGCTTGGCATAGGTTATTTTATCTTAGAACAAAATCTCTCTCTCTCTCTCTCTCTCTCTCTCTCTCTGAGTGTGTGTGTATGTGTGTGTGAGTGTGTATGTGTGTGAATGTATACACATGCCAGGACACAGATAAAGTCGGAAGATAAAGGTGTTTATCCTCATTTTAAACCTTACTTAATACATGATCCTTCATTGTTTATAAGTGCATAAGCCCTTTTCCACTCTTTCTTTGCCCCAGCTCCAGTCATGATGTGATGTGCCCTCTTCAATTCCTGGTTTTTGTCTTCTTTCTCTTTCTCATGCCCAGTTTAAGTAAAAGGTCAATTATTTGAAATCTTTAAAATCTTACTGTGAATAGTATCAACTATGAAGAAGAATCTATGTGCAATAAGAAAACTCCATTGTCAGCTGATATGTGTAGTGACCTGCCAATATTAGGATCTGTTTTCTGTTTCTTATACTTTTTGTCCAATGTTTCACTCCATTTATTTTTCTTTGGCTATGTAGGTTTACTCCTATATAGCTTTCAATCCTTTCATTACTTTGTTACTTCCCTGATTATATTATTTCATTTTACTTTGTATTTCATGACTGCTTATACTAGATTTGGAATTGGCATCATAATAAATGGTAAATCTGGTGTTGGTGTTGCATTTTTGGATTGCCAGCATACAGGAGACTGAGGTAGAGGACTGTGAGTTCAAAATCCCATCTCAAAATGCACACACATGACACAAGTGTACACACACATGCACACACACAGAGAGAATACAATATAGTTCTCATAAATATTAACTTCCATAATGTTTAAAAACTTCCCTACAATATAGCCTGATTTTCTCTTTATGCCTTTCCCCTACAGCCTACACAATAAAATTTTATATGTATTGCTTTATAAACTTTTATCTGGCATTGTCATATTGTTCTGTAATTATTATACTCACTTTATTTATTTATTGAACATATTTATAACAATTTAATTAAACCAAACTCTGAGCTTGGATAGGCAGGTTTCACTGACTTTTCTGAAAAGGATGCAATTCCTTGTTAAGTGGATTTTCTAGGTCTACATTGGTTTTGTTTCCTTATTCTGCCGCATTGAGTCTTAAGTCTTGTCTCCTGAACATTTCACAGTTCTCCGATGCCTCATGATGCTTGTTTATGTTTATTTCTCTTTACTGATATTTGAAGGAGTTTCTCAGGCTTACTTTCTGTCCACGGTGTTCTTTCTTCTCCAGGGGCTGTTCCAATAATAATGCTTCATACTGTGCTCTTTAGCTTTAGAGTTCTTTGTCTTTCAGCTTGAGCTTGTTTTTTGTTTTTGTTTTTGTTTTCTTCAATGTCTCAATTTCCTTGTTGAGTTTCCTTACCTGTGTTGCTAGCCCATTGTTCTTCATTATTATCTGTCTTATCTACATCTTGATTCCTGAGTTGATATCCTTGTGTCATCTCTCTACTTCTGTGTTGTTTATGGTCATTGTTTTTGTTTTTAATATTTCTTCATAATTTTTAGGATGTATGTTCTTGTGTGAATTTATGTGTACTACATTCAGTGCCTGAGGAGAACATAGAGCATTTGGAGCCTGTGAACTGACTTATAGTTGGCTGTAAGCTACCTGATGTGGGTGCTGAGAACTGACCCCAGGAGTTTTGCAAGAACAGTGAGAACTGATTAACAATCACTTAACTGATTAGCAATCTTACTAGCCACCATTGATTATTTTTATGAAAAGACATTTAAATTATTTGTGTGGCATTTCAGATCTTTCAGTATCATTGGACTTGGAGATGGCAGTTATGAACTCTTAGAAATTGGATTTATGTTTGTGTGTGTTTGTGTTTGCACATCTCTCTCTCTCTTTCTCTCTCTTTTTAAATTTAGGGCATTTTTTTTACAAGCAACTTGTAGTTGATGGCTCAGTTTATGGTCCCACTCAGAAAATCCATTTTAATAATAGTATCACCAGCCAAGTAAGATTTAGACATACAAGTAAAATAGATCAAAACTAACATAAATCACCAATGGCTATGACATTAAAAAATGACAAAAGTAATTTAGAGTCATTAAGTTAGAAAGTCTTTTGAATAAATATCAAAATGTTCAATGTATGACACACATTACAAAGGAAAAGACAAAATGTGGGCATGCTCAGCTTTAACAATTGTTACCTCCACAGTGTGAGCTTACTGTGCCATACACAACTTGAGGGTAGAAAACAGAGAATTCTAACACCATTCTGTGTTCTCTGCTTAGAAGTGGAGATTTGGTTTTGGGACAGGAATATGCCGGACCCTGTGTCTTTCTCTCTGTCTTTCAAAAACTGAGTTTGGTTTGTAGCCCCTCTATTAGGCAGCTTACAAACTCCGTGTAACTTCAGCTTCAGGGGTTCTAATGCCTCCTTTGATATCCGCAAGCAACTGCATGCATATACATAGACATATAGTGATAGAGAAAACTAAAACATAAAAATAAGTTTTAAAAAGTTTTATTTTCAATACATGTATATGTGTGTGTCTGTGAAAGTGTCAGAGGAGTTCATAATGGTATTCAGTCCCCCTGGAGTTAGAGCTACAGGTGGTTGTGAGCTGCCTAACATGAGTTCTAAACCACCCCATCCCTCCAGACCCAATAAAAATAATTCTTATGCAAGAAAGAGAGCAACAAACAAACAAAACAAAACAAAACAAATGCAAGAGCTATTTTCTGACCACCTGAAGAACTCCGAAAGTAAGAAATGTATGGCTGCTTTTAGCATCCTGCCTCACCTCCACCCTGCAACTCAAAGCACAGTTCTTGGCATATTACAGGAACTCAGTGCACTTTGATGAATTAATGAGCTGTAAGTGATGTTCTTGCAGAATCTCAGTTTTCTCACAGGTGTGACGTGTTAAAAATCACAGATGTAAATGTTGGGTTTCTCTTTGAGAGGTATAAATCCTGTGCATTTTAAAAATGCATTCCAGCTGAAAGGAGAAGAAGGAAACATCATCTCCACACACATTGTCCTCATTAGGAGGATTCCTTCTCAGAGTCATATCACAAAACACTGTAGGCTAGGATTCAGAGTCACTACCTTAAGTCAAGTAAGTCGGACTCAGAGAAATAAATTCTACATCATCCTCTCATGTGTATAACCCATATTTAAATGTAATTAAACATACAAACACTTAAATACACACTGTTTGTGTGAGAGAGAAAGAGAGAGAGAACTAGAAAAGGAGTCATTGGACAGGAGGAAAAGATCTTAAAGGACAAGAATTGAGTAACGGAACGCATGTGACATAAAAGCAGAAGAGAGGGTGACTGGTAAGAAGTGATGAGTGTGATCCCTGGAACTCCTGTGGTAGATAAAGGACTGAACCAAATTCACAAAATTGTCCTTTGCCCATGCACACAAATAGATAGATAGATAGATAGATAGATAGATAGATAGATAGATAGATAGACAAATGTGGAGTGGGGGAGTGGGATGATCTAGAAAGAGTGCAAAGAGCCAGAGAGGAAGGGTAATATGGGAGAGCAGTGGGGGTTTGGATTAGAACAAAGTTTTAAAGATGCATGCATAGGCAGATACCATAAAGAAACTTCTTAGTTCATAAAAAGACATGGAACTTTCAGGTGTGCTCAAGGCACAGAGGTTCACACCATTTCCCAGTTGTAAAGTCACTTCTGTGCCATGCAAGATAAACATATCTAGTAAATGAGCAGAACTGAGAAAAAGGCCAGGAGCCTGGATGCACACCCAGCGTTCTTTCCTAATAAAACTAGATTCTAGTGCCATAACAGTTTCTGATTACCACCCATCATCATCTCATTGCTTTGGACTGTAAAGCACTTAAGTTTACCAAGCAATCATAGGAGCAGCCCTGTGGGAAGTGAAGGGTATGCCCCCTCAGTCTTCATATTGTAAGAAGGAAACAGAAGCTCTGGGGTCCCCAACTAATACAACATGGGGAATGACCTAGCTGATGTAACCATGGTTACTGGATAATGACACTGTTATCACTTAGGTCTTAGTTCAGGGTGACTGACATTCCAGGGTCTCATGTTCCAAGATAGAAAATCTCACCAGGGACATACGGTTAGTACCAAAAACAATGAATTTAATAAGACAAAAAAGACACTCCCAAGAATCAGAGTGAGCAAGTAAGCAGGGGAAAGACATACTGTGACTTTTCATAGGCCGTTTTCTTACCAGTTGTCTCTCCCATATTTCCATACAGTGAACTTTTCTTGGGTATGTTGTGTTTGATACACTGGGGCAGGGAAAATCCAGTGTTCTTGTTTAATAGGCTTCTCTCATATATTAATCTTGGTGCTGCCCTCTCCAATCCCTACTCTCTCTTTTCCACAATGCCGGCTTTCATTTTTGTTTCTGTGGAGGTCAAAGCAAGATGACTTTCTTGGTTAATTTGTTTGATTATGTGACTGTGTGTATCTCAAGTGGCACAATGGAGACCTGTATGTGCCAAGAGATAGTCTAAGAAATGCAAATACCAGTCAGAGAGTCCACATGAGCCACTTTGTAAGGTCCTTCTCCCCTCTTAGCTCCATGCTTGCTGAGCCTAAAGTATTAGTCCTTCGGGAAGACTGCCTGGCAGCTGTTAGCTCATGTGTATGTATACACTCTCCTTCACACTTTCCTATCATTCCTGAAGAAACTAAAATCATTTTTTTAATTTTTTTTAATCTCAATAATAAAAGAATTGAAAAATGGACTCAGAAGTAAACATAAGAATAATTTTATTAGAATTTTACTAGAATTTGAGGGGAAAATAATAGTAAAAGAAAGCTGCAAATCCTTGTGGCTTGGAAGAGGAAGAGAGATGAAGAAAAAGTAGGGCCTTTTAAGTTAGCCATGGAGGTCAGAGTAAATGAAAAAGCCCAGAGGGCCAAGGAAAACATGCTTAACAGTGTCCATCTGTAAACTTACAAAAGGTTCATGACTTCAGGTCCTTTTGTCCCAAGGCAATCAACTGTACCAGGGACCCATGATTAGAAGTATAAATAGGAGTGTTGTAACCTGCTTAAACTGATTAAATTCTATAGTCCCTCTGTTGAGACCTACTTATGTTAATAGCATAACCATAACTCCTTTGTTTACACCTGCTGTCACCTTTGGCATATCAGAAGCCATTTTGCCTCCAAGTCTCCATTTTAATCACAAAGTGAAATACAGTTCAAGTTCTCTGAACCTACTTGCCTGAGACCAGGATATAACTCAATCGTTCAATACTTGCTGCTTAGAATAAAACAACAGATTATAAATGCATGTTCTGCTTGAGATAAACATAAATCTATGTTCTATTACATTTAATACTGCAACATCTTTCTATGTTTCTTACTCCCAGAAAGCTGGAAAGACCCCAAGAGCTTCTCTACCCTAAATCCCAGCCAAGCAGCTTAAAAGTGCTTTGTCTAGCTACCTAGATACAATATAAAACAGTTGGAAAAAATTGATTATTTTCAGCTGGTCAAAATGATGTAAGGCTGCCCTCCTCCCACTTCTTATACATCAGCTAGTTTCTTAGAAACAGTCCAGCTTCATAGTCTGGTTCTCAAGCTCAGATTATGGTCATCACCAATCAGTCTTTGCTCATTGTTCAATAAACTTCCATCAATCTGAGTCTGGTGATGGAGTGGTCAATATGCAAGTTATTCATATTGAACTCGTAACAGGAGCAGAATTTTTAAAAATAAAATCATCCCCCAGAATGGAAGTGGGCTAATGGGATGAGGAAGAAGCTCAAAAGGCATCTACCCAGGAAAATATGACCATTTGTAAGACCTTTAGGGGGTGTTCCTCTTCCATTTGTATTTAGACTGTTTCTCCACTCCTAGCATGCTGTGATCCTTAGATGCAGCTCAGGCAAGGAAGACATTCAGTTACCTTCTTCAATTTGAATTCTTTGATGGGTTAATTCTGATGCTTCCATTTCCTGTCCTGACTTTCACACCACAAATATTTTGATTGCAAACCAGCCATCATAAATAATAGATTATGACCACTCTTACTTGGTTTCTGCCCAGGCCTTGGTACACTACTTTTGTTTTTCCTGCTATTACCTATTGTCTTTTCCTGCTATTATTTAGTAATCTATAGACACACCTAAGCTAATCCTATGTTTTCTGTATTACCAGCAATCTGTAGCCTTTGAGTTCACTGATTGTTTTTGTTTTATTTCTCTATACATTTATTTATTCATTCATTCTTTAATAATTTCTAATTCTGGGTTTTTAGGAACTACATCTGGGTAAGTATGGTTGAGTAACAGCCAATGTTTGGCAATGTTTGGTGAGGTTTTTTTTTTTTTTTTTTGTTTTGTTTTGTTTTGTTTTTTTGTCTTTCCCAGGTGATCTGTTCACAAAGCTATACCTTTGAACATCACACATCTTCTGAAGCATCCTTTGCTTTCTCTCTGCACGTCCTCCAGGTCAGGCAAAGAAGAGTAAATGGTGTGCTGTCTTTCAAAGTCTCTTCTGGGATGTTCCTATTCTTGCTTGTGAGAGAAGCCTAAAGATCCTACGGACACATTTTGCAAGATCTTTTTGGCAGTCTGCTTCTCTAACATTTCTTAATAAATTCCTTGCCAATTCCGGTTTGCTGCAATTTAAATCACAACATTCAATGGCTGAGTGATTGGCAGAAGTTTGGTATTGTTTGAATCAAACTCTAAAGAAATCCTCTTCAGCTTCCCAGCCCTGAGTTAAATTGAATTTCCCTTACACTATGTGAATAGAGACTTGCCAAAGGAAGTGTGAATTTAGACAAACTGTCAACAGTACATTCAAGATAGTACTTTGAAGGAAGGATCAGAGCCTTGGAAGTTTCCACTTCTTTCAAGACTGTGGGCTTCTGACTGGGGGAAGTTTGAACAAATAGGGTGCAGGTGGATGTAGCAATAGCACCTTAGGCTAATTGCTTTCATTCTGAAGCAGCCAATTGCTGCAGTTTGGCTGTGTTATCGTTTTAGTGGTAAAATCAACATGGGTAGTCTTGATTTCAGAATTAACTTGTTTTAGTTATTTGGCTCTTGATTCTCCTCATTTTTTGGAGTTGGGTGATCTCTCACTGATTTGCACCCTGGACTTAAGCAACCCTTTTGTCTTATCCTACAGAATAGGCAGAGTGGCAGGCTCTCACCCCTGTACCTAGATCCGCTTGCAGTATGGTTTTTGCAGTTTTGAGTATTAAATAATGAATGGAAGTTGCCTGAAAGGGCAGCACCTCCCACTGAATCTTATACAAGGCAATTGCTTGTTTGGAACTTTTATGTTTGTGCTCAGGACAAATGCAATTCTGAAATACTCTTACAATTTATCTCTGTCTGCCATAAGCTTTCTGAACCTTCACAACCTTCTGAAACCATTTTTTTTGACCAGCACTGTATCTGATCTAACATCTGTGTTAATAACAGATTAACTGATCACTAGCTTTCATCAACCAAAGGACTAAGAATGTCTCTGACAGCATTTGAGGCCGAGAGATTTCTCTGTCTCACTGTATCCAGCTTAACTGATCTTTCTCCTAGTATATTTAGAAAATAACTTGATGTATGACTTTGCTTTGTTGTTATAAAAAAAATTTTAAATAAAACGACTCAGGAAATGATTACAACCTTGTAACATGGAATTTGGGGCCACTAAATTGTATTTCTGAGCCATGGTCACTCATATCTGGCCCCACTATCCCCTTGGAGAAAGAGAGATAGAGAAAGAATGCCAAAATAATTCAGGGTCTTAGGAATTCTAGACAAATCTCCTATCACTAAACTACCTCTTTAGCTCTGATTCTGTCTTGAGGTATCCTATGACACAGTGATGAGGTTCTTTGTGTCCAAAATAACAAATAAGTCAAGTCACAGAGTATCAATAGTGAAAATACTGATTTATTAGAATCATTGAGAAGGCATTGTATACAATCACAGTGTGCGAGTGGGCTCAGGCAACTTACACATTTAACCACACTTAGGTTTTAGGACCTTCTTATTACTGAAAAAAAAAAAAAAAGAAAAAAGAAATAAGAGGAAACATGACTGATCTTAGGTATGGGGGAGGAGAAGGTTTACATGTGGGAAAGCATTGTTAGGAGCCCCTGGGAGAGTCCAGAGTGACCATAACCAGACCGAGCTGTGCCATATAGGGAGAGAGGAGTTAGGAAAGGGAGAGGAAAGAGAGGGGAACCAGGCACAGCATCCAGAATGCCCAAAGGTACAAAGAAAGCAGGTAAATAAAATGGTTAGACTATATAGGGAAGAGCATCACAGATCCCTAGGCTGGGAGGTCATGGTAGGGCTCAGGGTAGGCCCGTCAGGAGAGCCCTTTGATTGCTAGGAAATGAGGGATAGCAGGCTATGCCACGCTTAGCTTTGATATATTGTATAGGAACCTCAGCCATTTGTCCTAACAATTATGCAAGAGCAGAGAGCTTTTGAGTAAGTGGATCTTTTGGGGGCTCTCTAAAATAATTGATTTTGCTACCAGAAGGGACTGTATAGCCTTGGATGAGTCTGGGGCAGTCTGGATGGTAGCCTTCTTATTTTCAAGAGCCAAAGATTAAGTTCCTTTTGGCCCACAGTTCCACATCTGACCCTACATTCCTCAGTTCTAGAATTCAGAACGTTACAGTGAGGCTTCTAAGGGATTGTGCTTTCTTACCATTCTACAACAAAGGAATTTTTTTAATATAAAATACAAATTATTCACATACTTAATGTAAAACAGTGTTCAGTCACTCAGCATAGTTTCTGAATTGAGTTACATGTGAATAAGGACAGGGGCTATCATAAATTCCAAAACTCTGAGATGGTTCTTTCTGGATTTTGTTGTTGTTGTTGTTGCAAGGGGTAATGGGACTGGAGGCCTTGTGCTTGTTTGTAAACATGGTTGTTTTAAGGAGAACATTTTATTGAGATTAAACCAGCCATTCTCCAGAGCTCAGAAAAAACATTTTTGGTATCGTTTTTTGTTGGTCTCGGTTATTAAGGAGTGTCTATATACAGAGTGTGGCTGAAGGGTGAAAACCAGCAGTCGGAGGCTCGTGTGTCCCCTTTATGCGCACTGTTCATGCTTATACTTCAGCCTGCTTGATTAGTGCACTGACCTCTATTTCCTTTGCAGTGTTGGGGATGGGAGCCAGCATCTCATACGTGCCAGGGAAGGCTCTTTCCTTCAGCTGTGTGTACATGTGCAAGTGCACGTCAGAGGTTGGCATCCGGTGTCTTCCTCCACTGCCTTCCAGTGTATATATTGAGAGGAAGTCTCCCACTTGAACCCAAGGCTTGTCAGCTGGGCTAGTCTCGCTAACTAGCTTGCTGCTGGGATCCCCTGTCTCTTTGTCTAGCTCTTTGACATTACAGGTGGGCCATCATACCAACCCACATTTACAGAGGAAATGGAGCTATGAACTCCAGTTCTCATGCTTACAGAGTACATAGTTTATTTCACAGACTTGTCTGTTTTGTTTTTTTTTTTTTTTTTTTCAATGCAGTTTATTCAGGAACATTGAACAATCCTCGGACCCTGGGGAAAGCCAGCCCACAGCTTAAATAGCCTCTGGGTAGCCAACCCAGGCATGCCACGGGGGCAATGCAGATAGGTCCACATACATGGAAGCAAGCCAGATCCTCAGCCTTAGCCAAATGTGGAATTGTTCGTGACAGAGAGCACTCACCATCAGGAAGGTGGAAGGCGGAAACCAGCTCCATCTTTAAGGCATAGCATTCCGCAGCTCTCTACAAAAAGGGGGAACTGTTTTTTTTTTTTTTTTTTTTTTTTTAACCAAGAAAGCCTATGAAGCTGTCCCTTCAATGGCATTAATGTTTATTTCTCTACATCTTAACCACGTTGCTTTTGCTATTTTTTATTTGTCAATTCAGTCTCCCATTGAAACTTAGGTAGTGATATGCTTATAACTAATTTTTCTAACCTTTTCACGGCAAAAAAAAAAATGGAAATAAAGAATTATTAGTCAGTCCTGAAAAGTTTTAAGCAGCTACCATTCGCAGACTGACTAGTTGGCTAGCTCTGTTGGCTGAGCCATCATTTTATTTATGTGATGAGCTGAAATGAGAATATGTTATGAACAGCCATTCCAGACAACTTTTTTTAACTACAAATGGCCTGGATATCCTTCAAGACGGGTTGTACTAAAAACATCATGTTTCCAAAACTAAGGTTTATCACCAATGAAACAGAATATTTGCAAAATTAATAGGTAATTAGCAAAGAGAAGGAGGCCATTAGGCCCATGCCTATGGTTTAGAGTCTGGGTTACAGAAGGAAGCCAAAGTGAAGTGTGGAAGCCAAAGTTCCCTGAAGTGGCAGGAACTGTCAGTCTGTGGTGGAGGTTGTGGTCACTCAAAGAGAAACAGAAGTGCTCTTAGTAAGAGGCATCTAAACCTGCTCTCACTGGGGATCGCTTTGAGCTTGAAAGCAGAGTTAGACATATAAGTTATTGAGTATGTGCAAATGCATTATATGGTAGGGAAAAAATGCCTGAGCCTATTTACTTTCCCATTTTTTTTTAAATTAAATGTGCTATATTTACCATGTATGTAGTGTAAGGGTGTTCATATGTGTGTGAGAGTATATTTGTGTGTGTTGTGTGCATGGTGCATGTGTGTGTGTGTGTTTGTGTGTAGGCTATAGGTTGATATTCAGTGTCTTTCTCAATTGCTTTTATTTTGAGGCAGGGCCTTTAATTGAACATATGGTTCACTGATTGTCCAGAATGATTGGCCATCAGCCTCAAGGACCCACCCATCTCAGCTCTGATTGCCATGTTTTAGACATGAGTCCTGGGAAAGAACTCATGTCTTCAGGCTTCCACAACAAACACTGACCCCATAGGGACAAATTCCCATATCCTCTGCTAAATATTTCTTTCATTATTGAAATCCTTTCTAGTGAGCATTTTCTGTGTTGAAATATTAGCAGGCCTTACTTGATGACAATGTTCTGGCTCTGCCCTTTTTGCATTCTAATTATGTCAGGCAAATATAGCAATGCTCCTATCCAAAAGGCTATTGACAGTATTGACTTAAAGCAGGGGCCAGACAATCAAATAAGAGTATTGGATAGTGTATACAGACCTCAGAAAGTTTTTGAGGCTTAATTTGATGTTATATAAAATGAAGGTAATTCCATCTTGTGGGAGGCTTTTAATTGTGAAGATAAATAGGGAAACAGGATAAATGATGCTAATTATAGATAATTCTAAATGAAACCTAGAAAGTTTTCAAGGAGATTTACATGCATTGTGTCATTAAATTTTCACTGCAAACCTGCAAGGTTGAAACTGTTATGCTTTATATCTTATATTTGAAGATAGTGGAGTTTGAGAAGTCGAATTTTTTCCCAAGGACACTGAACTAATGAGTAGAGGGAGGAGGGCCTCAGATCCAAGACATCTGGTCCCAGAGGCTTGATTAACAATCAGCAGATAGTGCTGTATTAATAGTGATTCTCAGCAGATGTCTCATTCCAGCACTAGAGAAATAGCTCAGTGGTTACAACAGTAGCTGCTTGTCCAGAGGACCAGAATTTGATCCCTATCACCCACATCAGGCCATTCACACTTTCTTGTAATTCCTGTTCTGAGTGATCTGACCCCCTTTCTGGCCTATGAAGATACCTGTATTTATATGCACATACCCACACAAACACATATACAAACAGAGATGAAATTAAATCTTAAAAACAGATTCCTATGACCTCTTGTTACCATGCCAACACCCGATATCCATCACTGGGATCAAAGGTCTATTTGAGTACTTTTCTAGCTAACCTCTCAAGGTACTCTGTCTTCAAACTTGCTAATAAAGCCTGAAAACCTCTTGATCTTCAAAATGTAAATTACTTGTGAGCCCATGTGCTCCTGTATGACACTCCCTGTGGATCACCAGCTGCCAAAGTTCAGGAGCTTCTCTCCCTCTTATACCTCCTATAAATTAGAGTGGGCACATACATCCATTTTTCTTTCTCGCCTTCCTTGCTATTTTGGAAGTTGTGCTGAATGAATACTGAAAATGGTTCTGTCCCACCTCCACTTTACTTCTTAGTACCCACATTTATCATCACAATCATCTATAGAAATACTTGTGTCAAAGGCTATAGCAGCAGATAAAATTTTTTCCTTGTACTTTATGAGTCTGAGTAGCCAGCATCGCCACACTGAAAGGAAAGTACTTACATAGGGTCTTTGTGCTGGCTTCATGTTGCTGAAATATTTTTACACCAACAAAAGCAGTTTATAGCATTCAAACCTGAATCACTAAAATTTGAATTTTTAGTAGCATAAACTGCACTGTTTACAGTTCGTTTAAAAACACTGAATGCAATTTATTATCTAGGTGGTCTTCCTGCTCAAGCTTCTCTCTGGGGTTAGTGACTTTAAAGAATAAGGTGAAACTTTGAGTGTGGGGGGTGTCAGGAGTGGGTGTGTCTGTTTGTCTGTCTGTATGTATGTATGTACATATGTATGTATGTACGCAGCAGGGAGAAATGCCTAACTGAGTTCCTAAGCAGGAAACCTCAGAAGACTCATGAAATAATTATTTGAATTCCTGATTACAGTGACTACAGAAAGGTTTGTGTCTATGTATGTGTCTATGTGGAGGCCAGAGATTACCCTAGGCCACCATCCCTCAGGAAGTTGTCCATCTTTGTTTATTGAGACAGAATTTCTCAGTGACCTGGAAGTCACTGATTTGCCTAGATCATCTGGTCAGTAAGCATCAGGTCTCTGCCTATCTCTATTTGTCCAGCACAGAGGGATTACATACATCCCACCATCCTAAGGATCTTTACATGAATTCTGGAAATGATATTCAGGACACAGAAAATGTTTTCATGTCTGAGCCATTTTCGCATTCCCTGCTCTGTTTGTTTGTTTTTTAATTCTAATTATTTGCTTAACTTTTCATACAGTGCGATTTTTCAGTTTGCACTGAAAGATCTCACAGCTGTCTTTGAAGCAGTGTGATACAGTCGACTATGGAATCAGGAACTTAAATCTTGACTACTCATACTAGATACTTTTCTGTCTTAATTCTTTCCATAGACATTTCTGGACATTCCCAATTCCTGGAAAAGAAGGGAGAGTCAAGTCAGTCTTTTGGTCAATATTTGATTAGTTTGTGGAAATCACTTAGATAGATTTATCCACATAGGAAAAGGTACATAGATATTAAATGCAGTACCTGACCTACAAGGTTTTGGTGTTACAGCCCATAAACATGG
Source organism: Meriones unguiculatus (assembly GCF_030254825.1). Lineage (NCBI taxonomy): Eukaryota > Metazoa > Chordata > Mammalia > Rodentia > Muridae > Meriones > Meriones unguiculatus. The sequence continues at coordinate 58,215,857 of NC_083365.1, read as the reverse complement.
TGGACATTAGGAGAAATCTACTTTATGGGCTAGTGATAAGTAGTCTCACCCTTTCTCTTGATGCTGTAAAGAATAGCAGCTCTGATACCAATCAGCCACATGGTCATGAAGTTGAACAACAGGCACAATCTACTGTACTGTGTTGCTTGTGAATGTGCAGCATAATGGGAGTGTTAAATGCGTTTTCTCTTTCTGTCTTTCTTTCTCTGTTTTTTATTTGTTATTTATTACACAATTTATTCATTTTGTATCTCAGCTGTAGCCCCCTCCCTCATCTCCCTCCAGTCCATCCACCTACCCTCTTTTCCCCCTGTACCCCTCCACTAGTCCACTGATAGAGGAGGTCATCCTTCCCTACTCTTTGACCTATCAGGTCTCATCAGGACTAGATGCATCCTCTTCGTTTTCTTCCCAAATATGTTGTCAAGTTGCTATGGGAGTCTGAAGATCTCAGATTGAGGCACATCTGCATTTAAAGACTAACTCTCTTCTGAAACCACATTGTTTATGTATATAAGAGGGCTCAATAAGGAATGTGTTGTCATGAACAGGTTGAGGGCCGGGCTCTGGGCATGACTTATTGAACAAAGGATTTGACTTGCAAGAATGAAGTCCTGGACTGGATCCTCAGGACCCATGTTTTTAAAAAGCATTCATTGCTGGTGCACAAATATAATTCCAGTGCTGGAGGGACAGAGGTGATGGGTTCCTGTGGTTTGCTGGTCAGATAACCTACCTTAATTGGTGACATTCAATCCAATTGAAGACCCTGTATGAAGAACAAAGAAGGTCACTGGAACCTGAAGGATGACTTGACACTTGATATTCATCCTCTGGCTTAACACACATCATAGGTACTTTATCTGCACTCATATGAAGACACACACACACACACACAGAGAGAGAGAGAGAGATTTTAAGTGACATATAAACACTGGAATACTAGAATCAAATTAGTTATGAGGAAATTTGGTGGCATAACAGTTAAGGGAAGGGTGTAGTTCAATGGATATGGTCAATATTCTCTATGTATGGGCCTGTGCAAAGAAAAGAGAGGAGTGAGGTGAGCAGCTGGTCCTGTGCTCTAGATGTGCAAACCCATATTAGATGTGGGATGCAGCCAGTTTTGACATTCTGATCACACTCTCAACTGAGCACAAACATTTGAGAAGCTTTAAGCACTGCCACAAAAGGGACCATCCAGCAATACCCACTCCGTCCTGTAGAGCTGTGAGAAAAAAGAGTTCTCAACTGCTGAAATGGTTTTTGAATGGATTACAGTCAATCAGCAAGACACTGGAGATTTGAAACTTTTGTCAAATCTGTGCAAACACATAAGACATTACATGTCCAGTACCAACGAGGAGTCGTTTGTTCCTTCTTGACTTCTGGTTATGAGTTTTAAGTGAATCATCTAAAATCCCAAGTAAATTCTCTCAAACTCAACTACCCATAAAAACTCTGTAATGGTAGACATGTTCTATGGGCATGATGTTATGACAAGGCTGACCTCTAGCCTTTATATGCACACACATACATGTGTACCTGCAAACACTTGTATGGTATATGCACTCACACAGTACCAGAGTTCAGTGCCTCGATGGGTATTTCCAGGTTCTTGATGTCCGTTCAAGGAATCAGAAATGCACACACAAAGTATGATCTAGCATGGGAAATTATCGAGAAACAAAGTGATAGTACAGAGCCAATGTGCTACAGCAAGGGGATTCTTGAATTAGAGTACTCAAAGGCTTAGATGACTGTCTGGAACCTTCCTTTATGAGGTCTTGGGGAAGGAGGTGTTTGGTTACTAAGAGGCATAGTTCAGGTGCTCCTCTTGTTTTGATTGGAAAGCATGGATTCTCTAAGCTGTAACATTTCTCTACAGCACATATTCTTTCCCCACAATGTATATTATTTAACTTGTATATATGCCCAAGTGATAATCTTAGGTTGCCAAGTACATTTAAAAAATGGACCTCTATGTAACCCAGGCTAAATGAAAATCTTAGGTTGTTAAAGTATTTGTTCCTATCTCTCACACACATATACACACTAAAAGAAAAAAATAGAGGTATTAAAATGAGGCACTTAATTTTCAGTTTTATTAAATTTAAACCACAGGTGAGTACTCTTTTAGAAAACATGGTTCTAAAAGTAAGAGCAGATACATGTGAGTGATGCATTATGCAATTCAGCACTTTTCAAATCCAGACACTGAGTTTATTCTATTGTATGGTTTGAATAGGAATGCCTTCCAAGAGCTCATGTATTTGGATATTTGGTCTTCAGTTGGTGGAACTGTTTGGGAAAGATGAAAAGATGTAGCCATGTTGGAGGTGTGACACTGGGGTTGTTTTGACATTCAAAAACCCACACAATTTCCAGGGAGTATTCTCTCTTTCTCTCCCTTCATGCTTGTGGATCACACTCAGCCACCCAATTAATCACTTTCTTTTATTAGTTGACTGGGTCTTGGTGTCTTAGCACAGGAATGGAAAAGTTACAAAGACACTGGCATACAGACAATCTGAAATTAGGTTAGGACTTCAGTAAGAGTGAGGAAGAGTGGCCAGGTTGCTACTAAGACTCGATATCCATGTCTCACAAACCGAGGAACCCAGGCTAGTTGATTTTCCTGTCGCTGTGTTAAAATAACTTGGGAAAATCACTTTCAGGAAAGAAGGGAATCATTGTCCCTCTTTGCAGGGAAAGCATCATGCAGAAGTGTGAGGTAACTGATCGTAATATATCTATAGTCAGAAAGCAGAGAAAGAGGAAAACTGATGCTCAGTTTTTTCAAATCCAGACCCCAACCCACAAATTTGTGTATTCTGTATTTAGTGTTGGTCTTTCTAATTCTTTAAACTAATCTAGGCACTCCCTCAAAGACTCTCAAAAACATTTTCCCCTATGGTATTTCTGTACCCCATCAGGTTGACAGTACAGAGGATCCATCACAGCATGTATGATTAGGGCCTTGTTAATAATGTCCCACCACAACTCTTCTGTCTGACAGGCTTCTGGATGACATGATGAGGATCTGGTTCCTGTTGGGGAAAGCCGTTCATGTACCTTTTCATTACATGGTGGTTCAGCTTTGCTCTCTGGGCTGTACTGCCATGCTTTGCCCAACATTCATTAAGCATTTCATTCTACATACTTCAAACTCCTTAACACAGGTCAGGATCCATATGCACGACCTTTGTATTTCATGTGGTAAAGTGCATTGTGGGCTCTGCAAGTTTCATTATGGTTCACAGACTTCCTTTTGACTCAGAATAATATCATTTTCTTAAGTTCCTCTCTTGAGTGCTTAGAGAATACTGATGCGAAAGGTGGTTGGTAAACACGGGAAGCAATTTCTTTATCCAGAAGTGTTTGTACTTCCTGTGCATATAGAGATGGCAGGCAAACCTGCAGTGGGAGGCAGGAAGATGTGACTCAACTACAAAGTGTAATAAAACTCAACTGGCTGTGGTTTTGTTTTGTTTTGTTTTGGGTGTGCCTACATTGTTTTCTGGGAAATTTCCCAATTATAATGATTAAAGAAGCATCATTTCTATTTCTCAGCAGCCATGTACGTAGGGCAACAGAATCAGAACAGTGACAAGCACTGTGTCTCCTCAGTAGATGAAGTTTATTATCTTGTTCTTTTTACTTATAATGAGAGAAGTATTTACAATATTTACAATAGCAAAGTTTACAAAAGCAAAACAATTAAAATCTGAAGAATTTCTCCAAGTACAATTTATATATAATAACTCAGAATGCATGAGTTCTAAATTTATAAATATTCTGTATTCTTCACAGGAACTTTGCATTTCCAGCGTTATATATTTCCTAGAGCTTATTATTTGTATTGTACATACTGCAGGAAATATTACAATCTGTAAGACATCATTGGCTAAAATCTTTTCACAAATCTCTGTTCTGAGAGAGTTCTCACCACCGCCTACAATCTATAAGATTTTCTCTCTCATGTTTGCTCTCTCTCTGAGGTACTTCCATATCAATGTGGGCAGTGTAGGCTCAGTCGCCTGTGATTATATGTAAACTAGCGTGGTCAGCCTTATTTCTTTTCTTTTTTTTTTTTTTCAATGGCACTCAGCCTTATTCCTTGAAGAAGAGTCTCTCCTTGAACATGGAACTCACTCTTTCAGACAGACTAGTATGCCAGTGAGTGCCATGTTTCTTTTTTTCCTGCTGTCTCCCACTCCCATGCTTGGCCTCTCACTTGAATGCTAGGGCTCCAATCTTCAGCCTTCATGCTTGTGCAGAAGCACTTTACTATGGGTTCACTATAATTCTCAATCTGACTGAGAGTCTGGTCTCAATGGATCTTCTTCCTTCAGTGTCCTGAGTCACCAGAACTCTGATTGTGCTCTGCTCTGCCTGCCTTTGGCATCTATTTATTTGAAATGCAACTGTCCCTGAGGCTTTTGACAATAATATCTTTGAGACTATTGACATGAAGGTATTTTTTGGCAAGTAGAATTCTGAGCAAATATGGAGATTCCCAAGACTTTGGGCAGTCAAGTATTATGGCATAGGCTATAGTTTGGAATCCTCATTTGGGCTGCAACAGTCAATAGATTGAAAACCAGAAACTAAACCTGATTCACAGATCCCATGTCTGACATTCTCAGGAAATAAGATAAACAGGTGCAAATTTCAGGGAAAATTACGTTTCCATTCATTTTTAAGAAAATGAAGTACAAAGTAAAAAGTCCAAACACTTTAATGAACACGAGTGACAGAAGGTCTGGAAAAATGAAATAATAAAACAAGTGTCTCAAGAAAAAAGAAGACTTCTGTGTAGGAGAAAAGGTCTGTGTTTGTCTGGGAAGAACAAGAAGACAGTAAGGGCCATGCTTAAGGGGGAAATCTCTAAGGAAAGACAAAACATAGAATCACATGGGCCTATTATGCAAGCACACATTGTCCAACTAGTGAAATCCATTACGCTTAAATAATGGTGCATATTAGAGTTAATTACTGCAAGGTGAGATCGTGGGTGCCTCCTGCAGATAAGGTCAATTATCTTATATTAATCTAAAATGCATTATGAATAATTCACTGGGATGTTAGCTGTAAAATGTGGTAAAATAAACCGGTAGGGAAGCATTGGGTTCAGTGGTAGTGCCTGTGTGTGAGGGTTGGGGAGGGAGGAAGCCAGAAGGGTTGTCCGGTTTCCTTCTTTATCCCACTCTACCTTATTTTATGACACAGTGTATTTTCACTGAGGTTGGAACTCTAGAGTTCAGGTAGACTATCCAGCAAGTTCTGGAGATCCACCTTCTTCATTCTGTAGTATTGGGGTCACAGACTCAAGTATTCACAGGTGCTGGGGGTTCAAACTCAGGTGCTCCTGCTTTCACAGTGCTCACATTACTGGCTACTCCTTCCTTTCATTCCTAGATTCTTTTCAGAAGCACTAAGTAGCCTATTAATGGAGGAATTGCCTTTATCAGCACAAGAACAGTGGGACAACCTGGCTCAGATTTTGCTGACCCACCGAGAACAAGCAGAGAGAGGTGTCACAGTTGACAGGAATTAGATGTAAGCACCTGGCACTCTTCAATTGTCATGGGAATACCTCCCCACTAGCTTCTCCTAAACATAAACACGCATGGGCTCCTACCCACTTACCACACATCCTGGCTTACACACACTCTCATTATCTGCTTCTTGTCCCATGGCTGAAGGTGCCTGTAATTCTGTTGCCCAGATCATTAAAAAGTGTCACACTGGAAGTTGGGAACTCAGAGGAAAATATCTACTGACTGAGCATTGGTTTACCAGGATCATTATCGTGTTCATTTTCCTCAGTGCTGCAACACTATACCAGAGAAAGGAACTCAAAGGGAAGAGTTAGCTTACTGGAGGGTACAGTCTACCATGGAAGTAATAACAAAAGCAGCTGATAATATGACATCCACTGTCAGGAAGCAGAGAGGTGGAATCTAGCCCATGCTAGATTGCTTCCTCCTTTTTATTCAGTCCATTACCCCAGACCATGGAATGGTGCAGTGCACATTCATTCTCTATAGGTCTTCCTGCTCAATTGACCTAATCTGGAAATACCCTCACAAATATAGAGGTGGCATAAATGGTAATTCCAAATCCTATTAGGTTGACAATCTTTGGAAAAGGAGCCACCAAAAGGTGAGAACAACCTATAGGAGAGTTGATGAGAAGTAATGTGTGAGGATTGATTCGGAAAGAAATCAAGAGCAAACGTGTTCTGACTAATTCCATGTTGTGATAAGAGCCACTTCATGCACCATTTACTTTTTGTTGTTGTTGCTAAGTGGAATCCAGAATAAACTACATAAAAACCAGACCAGGCAGCTGGTGCTCTCTGGGGAACATGTCAAGTGTTAAGTTTCTCAGTTTATCCTCTTTTACTCATTCTCAGCCCTTTCTGGAGATCCCTCAAAGGAGCATCCAGCTGCTGTTTTGAACCTGATAGATTGTTTCTATGACACATCGTTCTTATCTTGTGAATTCTGAAATTCTTTCTAATTTATGTTTTTAAAATTTGTTCAGTTTACATCTCAATTGTAACCTCCTCCCTCATTTTATCCTGGTCCCACCCTCCCTCCATCTTTCTCATAATTCTCCTCCCCTAGTCCTCAAAAAGGGGTAGCCCTCCTCCCCTACCAACTGACCTCAGCCTATCAAGTCTCATCATGACTGGGTGCATCCTCTTACTCTGTGGCCTGGCAAGGCTGCCCAGCCAGGAGGAAGTGATCAAAGAACAGGCAACCCAGTCCATGTCAGAAAGAGTCCCTGCTCTACTTACTAGGAAATCAACATGAAGACTGAACTGCCTATAGCCTACAACTGAGCAGGTGGCTATGTCTTCTTCATGCACGTTTTTTGAGTTTTTGATCCTGTTGGAGCATCAGACTCCACAGGTCTCCTTCAGCCAAGATTTGTTGCTTCTGTTAGTCTCCTTGTGGAGCTTCTGTCCCCTCCAGGACCTCTGTCCCCCCACTCTTCCATAAGACTCGCTATGCTCTGCCTAAAGTTTGGCTGTGAATCTCAGCATCTGATTTTATCCACAGTGAGTGAAGTCTTTCAGAGGGCATCTATGGTAGGTGCATGTCCTGTTGCTCTCTTCAACTGCTTCTGGTGTCTATTTGATTTGCCCTTCTGAAAGAAAATTAAACATTTTCCCTAGGGTGCTCCTTCTTAGTTAGCTTCTTTGGGTCTATGGACTGTAGTATGGTTATCCTGTATTATATGGCTAATATCTGCTTATAAGTGAGTATATACTATGCTGTCAGTCTGGATCTAGGTTGCTTCACTCCAGATGATCTTTTCCAGATCCATTCATTTTCGCACAAATTATATGATGTCCTTGTTTTTAATAGCTAAATAGTACTCCATTATGTAGATGTATGACACCTTCTTTATCCAATCTTCTGTTGAAGGATATCTGGGTTGTTTCCAGTTTCTGGCTATTATGAATAGCCAGAACAGAGTTGAGCAAGTGTCCTTGTTGTATGGTGGAGCATATTTTTGGTACATCTGTTTCTAATTTTCTAGGAAAACACCAGATTGATTTCTGAAGTGGTTGTACAAGTTTGCACTGGCACCAGAAAAGGAGGAGTGTTCCCTTTTCTCTACAACCTCGCCAGCAGGTGCTGTCACTTGAGTTGTTGATCTTAACCACTCTGATAGGTATGAAATGGAATCTCAGAGTCATTTTGATTTGCATTTCCCTCATGACTAATGACGTTAAACATTTCTTTAAGTGCTTCTCCACCATTCAAAGTTCCTCTGTTGAAGAATTCTCTGCTTATATCTGTACCCCATTTTTCATTGGATTATTTGGTGTGTTGCTGTTTAATTTCTTGAGTTCTTTATATATTTTAAATATTAGTACTCTGTCAGATGTGAAGATCTTTTCCAAGTCTGCAGACTGTCCTTTTATCCTATTGATAATGTCCTTTGCTTTAAATACTTTAAATAAGCTTTTCAGTTTCATGAGGTCACATTTATAAATTGTTGATCTTAGAGCCTGGGCTGTTGGTGTTCTGTTCAGGAAGTTGTCTCCTGTGCCAATGTGTTCAAGGTTCTTCCCCACCTTTTGTTTTTAATTGATTTAGTGTGTCTGGTTTAATGTTGAGATTTTTTTTATCCACTTGGAATTTAGTTTTGTGCAGGGTGATAAATATGGATCTATCATAGGTGCCTTTTATTTTATGAGAAGGAGGTAGCCAGACATAGTGGAAAGAATGTGAATTTTCAGAACCACCAGAGTATAAATTTGAGTTCCATGGTCACTATTTACTGATGTCTGGAGCTACAAAAAGGACATTTATAATACCCTTTCCTCTCTTATTTTGGCTTTCTCTCTTCTCTCACTCTATATGTGCGTGTACATGCATGCGTACACAAATTACTGATATAAAGATATAAAGAATGTAATTTACAGATATACTGTAGGATATATATGTGTATGTATATATTTTCTGTAGATTACATGAAACATTTTATGCTTTATATTGAAGACAGTTTGATGTTCCGGCATATTCTTGTTTTCTGTGGTCTATTCTGGTATTTGTGCTTGACATATGCTTGCAATTGATTAATGACCATGATGTCACATATACGATCAATTAATATTTTCATTCACATTAATGAGAAAGACAAAAGTAATACTGTGGTAACATATGTGGGCAGGGCACTTGCTTATCAATGATGTGGACAACTGAGAATAATCAGTTGTGAGTGTTTGAATGTTAGAAGACTGTGCCACCAATTTTCTTTGAATTATTACACTGCAGTGGATAACAGTGCCTTTGGACACCTGAGTTGCTTAGTGTGTGTGTTTTGCTTTCCCACATCACTTTCTCAGGTCTAGAAGACACTGGAAGAGTGAATTAAACCTCATTTGTACTGTTCATCTTTTTATGTGTTATGTGTATTCCTATGACATGGTTCACCTCCCTATTCGCTGTGCCAATGAACAGATCTTGGAAGAAATCTCATCTGTACTCAGAAGGCTACCACTTCTGCCGTGCTGACACCTACAACACACAGCCATTTTTAGGGTACATTTGCAACTCAGTGTTAGAACACTTGCAAACATTTATGAAGTTCTGGGATCCCTCTTCTGAACCACAAATTAACAACAACTTCAAGGGGATAGATAGTTGTAAAATTTAGGTAACATCACTAGAAAGTGGTTTAATATTTTACTATTTAGAAAAATAATTATTTAATGTGTGCATGTATGTACATGCTTGTGGGAGCATGTGTATGGAGTTCTGTGGATAACTTTTGAGAGCTGGTACTAGGTCAGATGACAACTTTGTAGAGTCAGTTCCCACTTTTCACTTTTCTGTCTGCTTGAGGAATTAAACTCAGGTCATCAGGCTTACACAGCATACGGCTCTTGCCACTCACCCATCAGACAATACATTTCTTTGTTTCTAGCATGATTTTTTGGTTGTAAATATGCATAACCAGCTCTAATAGTAACTGTATTATACAACACACACCCAAAATTTCTTAATCTTCAGCCACGGTTTTACAATAGCTAGTAAAACTGACCTATTTGAACATAGCACAGACATGTCTGAAGAAGTGGTTCATAGAAAAAAGTCTCTCTTGCTGGGTTTTGTGCATCTCAACTGTTAGACATTTTCAAAAAATCTAAAATGGACAAAGATTACTGCAAATGTAATAGAACTTAATATGTATTTTGTATATCCAAAGAAAGAATATGTTCATCAAAATGAATCTGGTTAGCTTAGGGACTGAAAGCCCCAGTAGGTCCAGATATAGGGTATGTGAGACAAAAGACTATTGATGAAAATACCCTATTCCCAAGGCAATGACCATAGTGGAGTATAAAGGGCACTGGAATGTGATATTGGTTTTCAATTTATAACTTATTTTCTCTTCCAGTAATATATATATATATATGGTTTTGAGAACAGCACAGGCTATAAGATCAACAATCAATAAATAGAAATCCATAGAACTGAAACATTTCTTTAAAGCAAAGGACACGCCATCAGAACAAAACAAAGGCCTACAGACTTGGAAGGGATCTTCACCAACACTATATCAGACAGAGGGCTAATATCCAGAATATATAAAGAACTCAAAAAGTTAAACAGCAACAAATCAAGTAATCCAATTGAAAAATAGGGTATTGGAGTAAACAGAATTCTCAATAGAGAAATATTGAATGGCAAAGAAACACTTTAAAAAATGCTCAATATCCTGAGTCATCAGGGAAATGCAAAGCAAAACAACCCTGATATTTCACCTCATACCCATCAGAATGGCTAAGATCAAAAACTGAAATGACAACACATGCTGGAGAGGATGTGGAGGATGAGGAATCCTCCTCCATTGCTGGTGGGAATGTAAACCTGTACAATGAATTTAGAAATCAATCTGGCACTTTCTCAGACAATTAGGAATGGTGCTATCTCAAGATCCATCTATTCCACTCCTAAGCATATATCCAAAATATGTTCAAGTATACAACAAGGACATTTACTCACCTTGTTTGTAGCAGCTTTATTCCTACTAGCCAGAATTTGGACACAACCCAGATGTCCCTCATTTGAGGATACAGCAATTGTGATGCATTTACACAATGGAGTACTACATAGCAATTAAATAAAAAGAAATGAGGAAATTTGCAGGAAAATGGTGGGAACTAGAAAAGATCATCCTGAGGAAAGTATCCCAGAAACAGAAATATACTCACTTATAAGTAGATATTAGATATGTAATATAGAAAATCATACTAAAATATGTACACCTAAAGAAGCTAAGCAAGAAGGAGACCTGGGTAAGATACTCAATCCTCATTCAGAAAGGCAAACCAGATAGACTTGGGAAGCATATTTTTGAAATATAGAAACCAAGGTTGAAGACAAGTGTCCTAGTTTGGCCAAACGAGAGTGTGTGAAGAGATAAGATCTTCATTGTGACCCTGGAGTGCAATCTGAGTTTGCATAATCCATTTATATATCCTGAATATTTAGTTGAGGGCTAGAGCATTTGCTTACCATGAAGACAGCTCTGGGTTCAATTTCCCAGCAAACACACCTAATTACTCAGACAAATAAACAGTATTTTTTGCATGTACGAGGCTATATGGATGTTAGTAGTAGCCTTGGTTAGAAGTTCATCAGACCATCCTGTACCATGGAGTTGGGTGAGACTGATTCCTCAGGCACAGACAGAATCAACCAATGGCCTCTAGAAAAGGCATCATCTCCCATATGGATTCAGATTCAAATCCAATTAGCAAATATATTCTTTTTTGTTCACCAATACTTATTTAAAAAAAAGAACTTATTTTAACTCATTTAATCCATGATATGATACTTACATATATTCATGTATATAACCTGTAAGAAAGAAAATGGCCCACATAGGCTCACACGTATGAGTCCTTAGTCTGCAGTTGGTGGGATTGTTTTGGAAGAATTAGAAAGTGTGGCAGTCATACAAGGAAATGGATGTTAGAGACAAAATGTGAAAATGCTCTCCCTTTCACTTTTTAAAATTTATTTATATTTTTATAAATTACAGTTTATTCACTTTGTATCCCCACTGTAGCCTCCTCCCTCATTCCCTCCCAATCCTGCCCTCCCCTTTCATCTCCTCCCATGCCCCACTCCAAGTCCAGTGATTGTCCTCCTCCCCTTCCATCTGACCCCAGCATATCAGATTTCATCAGGACTGGCTGCGTTGTCTTTCTCTCTGGCCTGGTAAGGCTGCTCCCCCCTCAGGCAGAGGTAATCAAAGAGCCAGCCACTGAGTTCATGTCTGAGACAGTTCCTGTTCCCATTACTAGGAAACCCACTTGGAGACTGAGCTTCCATGGGCTACATCTGTGCAAGGGTTCTAGAGGTTCTTGATTATCTCAATGCAGGGTCCTTGATAGCAGCATCAGCCTCAGAAAAGACACCTGTGCCCAGAGTTTTTGATCTATTGCCCTCATTATGGAGCTCCTGTCCCCTCCAGGTCTTTCTATTTTCCCCTTCATTCATAAGATTCCCTGAACTCTGCCTAAAGTTTGGCTATTAGCCTCAGCATCTCCTTTGATGCCTTGCTGGGTAAAGTCTTTCAAAGGCCCTCTGTGATAGGCTCCTGTCCTGTTCTGTGTGTTCTCCCTCTTCTGATGTCCATCCCCTTTGCCTTTCTGCATGAAGATTGATCATCTTACCCAGGGTCCTCCTCCTTGCTTAGCTGCTTTAGTTGTACAGATTTTTAGTATGATTATCCTATATTGTATGCCTAATATCCACTTATAAGTGACTGTATACCATGTATGTCTTCTCCTTCTGGGATACCTCACTCAGGATGATCTTTTCTAATTCCCACCATTTGCCTGCAAATTTCATGATTTCCTTGTTTTTAATTGCTGAGTAGTATTCCGTTGTGTAAATGTAGCACAATTTCTGTATCCATTCCTCAACTGAGGGACATCTGGGTTGTTTCCAGAATCTGGCTATAACAAATAAAGCTGTTATAAACATGATTGAGAACTAAACAGAATTCTCAGTAGAGGAATATAAAATGGTAGAGAAACATTTAAAGAAATGCTCAACATCCCTAGTCATCAGGGAAACACAAATCAAAATGATCCTGAGATTTCACCTTACACCCAACAGAATGGCTAAGATTAAAAATTCAAGTGAGAACACATTGGAGAGGATGTGGAGAAAAGGAACCTTCCTCCATTGCTGGTGGGAATGTAAACTTGTACAACAACTTTGAAAATCAATCTAGTGCTTTCTCAGACAATTAGGAACATTGCTTCCTCAAGATTCAGCTATAGCACTCCTAGGCATATATCCATAATATGCTCAAATATACAACAAGGACATTTGCTCAACCATGTTCATAGCAGCTTTATTTGTTATAGCCAGAAAATGTTCTTTGTTAACTAGGTTAAATTTTGGAAGCATCTCTCAAGCATTATCCACATAACTTCATACACATGCTCCAACTGGCATGCCCACTCATGTACACATTAAATATTTTTTCTAAGTATTAAAATATTAAATCCCTTGCCAGTAATGTTACCTAAATTTCACAACTATCTCTCTTCTTGAAGTTGTTACTCTTTTATTTTTTGGTTCTGTGGAAGGATCCCAGAGCTTCATGAATATTGGGCAAATGTTCTAACATTGAGTTACAACTAAACCCTAAAATTGTTGGGGGTCTGTTGTAAGGGGACAGCGTAGCAGAAGTGGAAGACTTCTTAGCACACCTCAGGTTTTTTATCACCTCCCTTTACTGGCACAGCTAGTAGGTAGGTGAATCACCATAGAAACAAATCTCTGGACATGTCTATGGGACAGTTTCTGAGTGAGTTAAGTAAGGTAGAAAGAGCAACCTAAATGTGTGTAGCAACATCCCAGGGGCTGCAGTCCTGGACAATGCAAGCAGGATGAAGGAAGCTGAGTACCAGAATCCATCTTTCTTTGTTGCTTTCCGGCTGTGAACACAATGAAACCAACCACTTCATTCTCCTCTCACAGGAACTCCCCATCACAATGGACTCTATTTTGTAGTTATGAGCCAAAATAAATACTTTCTTTTTTTAAATAGCTTTGGCTGTGTATTTTTTTTTCTTTACATTAATTACAAAAGTAACTAATGTACTAACTTAGAAAAAGGAAAGAAACATGTAGGTCTTTATTCTCCATTTCTATGTATTTTAGACGTAGTATGTGTTGAATATGGTTTGAAGGGTTGACCTAGTAACTAAAGTGACAATGGAAAGTTCACTACAGGCCATGTGTTCCATTTATTTGTTTGTTTGTTCATTTATTGCTTTTTCATTTTCTCATAGTCTGCCACAGGTTCAGGGCATTTGGAATTGGGGTTGGTCAGCTTTCTTGCTGTGGCACTCATGAGCAACCAGGCTGTGAAGTGGCATTTTCTGGATCCCCAGGATGTGTTAGATGGGCCAACTCCCACAAATCATAACATTTTCTTTTTAAAGCATGTGCTTGGCAAGGCATATTCATCATGATGTCCTTGTCATACCTGAAAGTTAGTGGATTGATATTCCTGGGCTCATCGAACACATGTCTCTCAGTTGTGGAATTCTACAGCTGTATTTCCTTTACCCATTTCCGTCTCTCCCTCGAGTCAATTCATAGACCATAAAATTAATTGCTTTACAAGTGTGCATTCCATTAGTTACTTTCCATAGAGGCCATCTCACTCTTAATTTTTATTAGCAGTGATTAAGAAAACTAATTTTTCCTCATCCTTTTCAATACTTATTTCCTCTACCATATGCTTACGGCAAGATGAACTTACAACCCTCCTAATTCAGCCTCCTCAGTAGCTGGCACTCTAGGAGAGTACCACCATGCCTACCTTATAGATTTTTATGTTTTCATCATATTGGTTGCAAAGTCATGGCTCATTGTAGTTGTTTTTTATTTTCCTAATGACCTACAGAATGGAATAATTTTCCAATTAAAATATTTATTATTTCGTAAAGTGAAAGTGAGGTACTATTTTATTTTGTTTCCATGTGTCTCTGTAGGTGGTGTACATCTATCTACGTTCGTTTTCATGTGTGGGCATGCAAATGATTGCAGATACATGTGGGTGAGTGTACATTTTGAGGCCCAAGTTTTTTTGTCAGGAGTCTTTCTTAGTTACTCTCTATATTCTGGATACTAGATCCCTATCTAATATATTATTTAAGATATTTCCTCCAGTTCTTCAGATTTTATTTTTATTTTTGGAATTTAAATAATTTTATTGCATACTCTATTAGAGTAAATTGCATATAATAAAAATCTGTTACATATAATTTTTTTGGTGTATGTTGGATCTCCTGTTATACTTTGAGCATGAAGTATTCTTCCAGAGGTTCGTGTGTTGAATTCCTGATCAACAGCTAAAGGGGCCATGTGAGGAGGATAAGACTTAGATGGAGAAAGTAGGTCACAAGGGGCTGGTTCCTTGGGATTTCTTGGCTATTTTCGCCACCCCTGGTTCCTGTCCACCTTGGAGATAAGAATCTCCTTTGCCACATGTTTCAACTGCATAGATGGTCTGTCAAAACCAGGAAGCCACAAGTTGAAATCTCTGAAGCTATGAGACAAAATAATTCTTTACTTTCTTATATTGTTCTTTGATTAACCTTCACAGGTGTGCCTGAAGGCTTGCTATGTCATTCCAGATCCTGCAAATTGACAAGCAGTATTAGCTACCATACACTTTTCACTTTGTAAATATTCTACTAGCAGAATTAATTGCTTAAACAGGAATAATGACATCCTAGGTTTTTTAAAGACATTGTTAGAAAGAAACGCTATCCTTTTTGTGGTGTATTTTATGTCACTGAATCTAATAGTACCAATTCCATGGCTGCTGAGTTCACCTGCTTTATTTGATCCAAAGAGAAACTTCAGCAGAATTTCAAAAGGGCTAGAGAATTGCCTGCCAAGCAATGGCTGTGTCTACCCTGCATTAATTTTGCACAGCTCCAGGAAATTAGAATTCAAACATAAATTTCTCTTATGTAAAAGCAGCTCTTAGGAAGGTGCAGCTAAATTGAATACTGTTGACAAAGTTAGGAAAATTATGAAAATCAACAAAGGTGGGAGAACATCTTTGACTTTGGGACACAGGGACAGGATTGATTTGCCTTTCTTCTATTCTCCTAGATCTGAGCACTCATTTCTCAGCTACCAGGACAAAGTATTTTAAACTTATCTGAATTTTTGGAACATGAACATTTGATATGCTTTTTTCAATACATGAACATGAACAGATGTTTATATAACAATGTTAAATGCACCAGCTGTCCTTCCATGATAAGGACTTGTGCACTTGTGAAATAACGGTGAAATAAAGCTCCTTAAACCCTTTGCTCATTCATATTCTTGTAAAGGGTCCAGCTCCCTCTCCTCCGTCTCTTTTTGACTTCCTTCATCTCTCCCTTTCTTTATTTTTATTTTGAAAAAGTTAACCTTTCTTGGGATAATATTTTTCCTCTTTGTAGATGTATCATATTAGGTGCATACATGACAGTATCAGCCAAGTCAGGGACTGACATAACTTTTATCCTTGTGCTGACAGAAGGGAGTTTTAAAAAACTTTTCTCAAGTTTAGGTGGTTTTGAAGTATCCTTCCACTGCTGTAAAAAATTGCTCACAACCTAAGGGAGAAAGGCCATGCATTCTGAGATCTGGCGCCCTTCAAACAGTTGAGTCTGACAGAGGTTTTATTTTCCTGTTATGGCATGAAACCCAGAAGGTTGGGGATTTCTTGCAGCTGATTGTCATTCTGCATTCTCCATTGCTGCTGCCAGAAGCGTGCACTACTCTCACTGGCTGGTCCAGGCTCTGCTGGCTTCCTGGTGAGAAACTGGGAGTGGGAGAGAGCAGGCAAACCTTGGGAGTCTCAGGTTTGGCTTCTCTCAGGGGAGGCTAGAGCCTCAGAGTGAGGTGTCAGTACTCAAGACTCCCAGATCTCACCAAGGTGTAGAAAAGAATTTTCCACAAGGTTTTACAGAGAGCTCTTTTTAATGAGATTGCCAGTACCAGACAGTGAAAACTCAGGCATTCCAAAGCTGGGGATAATACTGCAGTATTCCTGCCATACTAACAGCAGAAGATGTGGAATGATCCCAGTGCCATTTTGTTACATATGCTCAACCTGCATTCTAGCCTTGGTAGTGGTCAGTGGTTTACCTACTCTATGGCTGCCTGGCCATAAGCCAAACCCTGAGCATCCAGTGCTGAATTCTGTAGGGACGAGGGGAGCCCATTCTTCCCCAGAATAAATGATGAGTCTCAGGTCATCATGGAGTGAGAGCGCAAGCAAGCAGACATGTATTTGTTGAATCAGGACCATTATAAACGTTGAGCAGTGGGAGGTGTTTCTGGGGTAAATATGCTTGATTGGTTGGAGCTGAGAAGGCCAGATTTAGCTCACTTGCATGCAGTGGTACAGTCCTAACTCAAGGAGGAAAACACAATACTTAATTATTCTCTGGGTGGGGATAACTCCAGCTATGGTTAAAGGTCTTATTAGCATAGATTGGAGTATTTCCAGCAATCCTCAGGTTCTACAGCGAATGGGTTTCTTATCTGAAAAGTGTGGGTCCTGTAATTTTCCCTGAGGTCTTTGCCACTCTCTTTGGAGGATCTGGGGTTTCCCCAAATCAGGGAGAAGAGGGATCCCAGCTGAGAAAGGGAGTTTGACCAAGCTCAGGGGTTATCCAGTAATGCCAGACCTTACCAGCAGGGTCCAACAGTTGATTATTCCTTAGTAAGACAACAATAAAGATGACTTAATTCTCTACTTGGTTTAATCCTGTAAGATTGCCAGGAAGGTAAATTGATCCCAAGAAAGAAGCAGAGAACCAGCACTTCCTCTGTGTTGCAAGCTTAAGTGTTTCTTCTCAGTGTCTGAATTTATTACCTAGGGAAATACATCAATTTCAAAAAGATTGTTAATGTTGATATGAGTTTACGTATTTTTCTCTTTAACAAAGGTTTCCACAAACAGCATTAAGCAAATGTAACAAAATGTGTTTGAACATAAGTGTGAGGCTAATTATACCACTATTCCAGAAATATACTACGAGCTGTCTCTAATTACTGGTCTTGAATACTGTAGAAAATACTAGACTATCATACTGTTCTTAAACATGCCTGCGCACAGTGCATATATCTTGGAGAAGTAACTCTAGAATATCACTACTGAAACATAGTGATTTATCAACACATTAAAAGTTATTTATAAACTTTATTAAATATAAAAACCACCAGAACAGTTACAGTCACCTGGGTAAGGGTTCTCTGCAAAGCGTTATGCCCAGATCTTAGGGTTCCCATAGACAACCAGGAGCTGGACCACATATGTAAGAGCAAAAAGCTTTATTCAGTCTTAAGTTCGGTCTCTTGACCATCACCAACAGAGTGGATCAGAGAGGAAAGCCCTGAGTAGCTGCAAAGCTGGGTTTTTATTGGAGTTTGAGCAGGGAATAGAAATTTCCAGCTTAGCAATTACATGATTGAGTGACATTAGGAAGGGCAAGCTTGTTAGAGAGTGATTGGCTAACTAACATTGAAAGTGAAAGAGCTATCTATAGACCTCAGGAATGTTAGATGTTTTTCTCTTACCCTCTGGTTGGCTCTGTCCAGGAGCGGTTTCTGCCCACAGCAGTGTGTGGCTTTTGCAGAAATTGCCTAGGTGTTTCAGGGGAGCAGAAACTCAGGCCTACCTGTTCTGAGGAGAATCTGGGGCCTGTCATGGAGTCTGTTAGGCCTCCTTAAATCTTGGGCCTTTCAGGTGGCCAAAAAATCCACTCATCACCATGCCTTTTTCTTCTCTTCCCCTCCAACATCCATCCTATCACATCAGACTCTCAACTAAATTGGCCTGCTTTTCCCCTGACCTGCTCTCTGTTCAGCACCTTCATACCAGCTGATCTGTTCATGGTACCTGACTTCTCTCTACATCCCTCAACTTCTTCCTAATGGAGTCAAGAGTGATATTCTGATAGGTCTCTTCTGGAGAACTCCTGCTGTTCTTCTGCCTGGTCTTCCCTACTTCACTTCTGTTCTCTGTACAGCCTCTCCATGGGTGGGAGTTCCATACTTCCAGATTCAATTTACATCAGAATAAGATAGAAACAAGCAAGCAAGTAATAAACAAACTTCCTTCACAGAATATCTATAGATTTTTCTTCTGATAATTTCTTAAATGCCTTGAGGAGCCCTAGAGAAGGTTGATATGAGAGAGGTACGAAGACAGATGAACCTTTTAGGCAAAATGCTTTATTAATGTAGGCCATGCAGCAAGGGTCTAAAGCAAAAGCTTCAGTCTGAACAGGATGACAACGGTGTTCTGTTAGTTCTCTTGTGGAAGTGTCAGTCTTACACCATGGAAAAACAAGCCAAGTTAAAAAGTGACCTATGTCCCATGTGTATACTGCGAACCTATGTTAAGTGGTTGAGGTCACATATACCTTCTAGAAGAGAACAGTCTCTTGGCCTATGTGTCATGAAGTTTGCAAAAATGTAGTAAGTTGTTGCTTAGCAATAATATTACTTATATTATGCGCAGATGGTTTGTATGCAGGAGAATATCAGTACATTACAGGCAAATTGCCTATACATTAAATTTTGTGTACAAGGGGTTTATATTAAAAAACAAGTTAACATCAAACAATGGCTATACAGAGACATTCCAACATACATTCTCTCTCTCTGGCTCTCTCTCTCTCTTTCTCTCTCTCTCTCTCTCTCACACACACACACACTTCACTAAGTCAAACTGGCTACAGTATCACTAGACAATTTATTTGTATTTATCACTGTAAGGTATGCAAATGAAAATTTTATTTTCATTTGGTACATGACTAAATGCAATTATTCATTATTTGAGTGTTTGTGTGTGTCCCTTCTATCAGAAATGTGGACTCCCCTCTTCTCTGGGAGCTGAGGGAAGACAGACTTGCTCTCTTTTAGTGTACAACTCTATCTGTTGCTCCTAGGAGAGTGTTTCTAATTACTCTGCTAGATGATGATGAGTTGTTGGGAGTTGGATGATTGATGACTTTTAATAATAGAGAGTAATATTATATAAACTATTATATATTAGTATATACACTAAATATTGTATAGTACATTAGAGGTAAAAAATAATAAAGATAATAGATAATAAAATTCAATTGAAACCAATTTGTTTTTATCATTTTTTGGTACAAGGTCTTACTCTGTGATTCACTCTGGCTGGCCTTGATGTACTCTGAGGTTTAGATTGGCCTTCAATTCACAGAGGTCTATCCACCTCTGCCTTAGAATACTGGGAATAAAAGGATGCTGACCACCACAAATGGTAACTTAGAGTACAGAGAGTGTGACTGACATAAAATTTGAGGAAGCAGATAGAAAGAGCCTGGTATGTAACTCATGGAACAACCCTAATGATCCCCATATTACTATCATGCCATCTCTTGTGAGGCTTATCATGAGCATTCTAAGGCTTATTGTTTTAGCACCTGACTTATGAACCTCTATCTTCCCAGGATGAGAGAAATCTAACAGATGGTGGAGTGTGTGTGTGTGTGTGTGTGTGTGTGTGTGTGTGTGCGTGTGTGTGTGCCTGAAATTCATTCCTCCTAGCTGCATCTCAGGTCCTGGGCCCAGAGAATGCTGACAATGTAAGTTTGGCCTTGAATGAAGAATTCTGGAGTCCCAGCCTTCCATATCATTTCAGGTTTAGTAGCTTGTGGTAGGGAAGTTATGAAAATAGAAAGCATTTCTTCATAAATCTTCTAGATAATTGTTTAATAAGCAGGTGGGTTTTAATGTCTTGAGGTTCCAGATATTCTGGTATTGTCTGCTGAACTAAAACTTAATGAAAATGATGAGCTTCAGAAGATTTTTTTTCATGAGAAATTGCAGTGGTGTGAAGATCTGCCTGTATGCCCTTTTAACTTATTCTTTCACAATTTTATAAATATGTATGAAATACTCTAATCATATTCCCCTCAATTATCTCTTCTATTCCTTTTCCCTTCTCCCAGAACTTCCTCTTCATTCTAACGAATGTCCCTCTAACATTCATGTCTTTTTATCTCTGTTTGTTATCAATTGCATTTGAGGTTTCCTTTGTGAATGAAGGGGTTATTTACTTCAACAAGAGCAATTTGTCATCATGATACTCCTTAGGAATGTGGCAAACTCCATCAATTCTCTCTCCATCATCTGCTAAGTACCAGTAGCTCCACAGGATAGGCAAAACCTTCAGAATCCATCCCTCCTCATCCATGACAAAAGGCTGGCAGGCCTGCCCTGAGTGCATGGCTTGTTGGTTGGCTGCTTATCTCTCACCATCACTGCGGTCCTCACAGTATAATAAGATGAAAGAAGAAACTTTTATTTGTCTGCTGATTTGTAAGAAGAGAGGGTAACCATATCTGCCCAGTGGTGTGCCTGCAATAACCTGGAGCATAAACAGGATAAATACGGCAGTGGAGAAAATGTATCCATTCAAGCAGGAGATGGTGGCAAAGGCGACAACTCAGTCAGTGAACACCTTGCCATCTAAGTATGAAGACCTAAGTTCACATTCCAACAGTCACTTTCATGCTTGGTAAAGCAATGAAATCATAACTCAGGGGAACACTGATAGGAGGATGCCTGGAGCTTGCTGGCTGGCTAGTCTTCCCCAGGAGGTGAGCTTCAGGGTCAGTGAGAGATCCTCTCTCAAGAACTAAGGTGAAGAGTGATAGAGGGAAATACTTGAAGTAAACCTCTGAGCTGTGCAAATGCATGAATATATAAGAACAAATTCCACACAGGCATATAAAAAACAAAGCGAAACAAAACAAAAACAAATACAACACTGCACTGATCCCTCCACACCAAAATAGCCATGAAAATGAAAGTTTCATTTTTATTATGGGAAAACTTCAGTTTGCAAAGTAAATAGAAATAGCAATATATTTTGGATGTATGCCCAGGAGTGTATAGTTGGATTTGAGGTAGCACTGTTCCTAATTGTCTAAGAGCCAGATTGATTTCCAAAGTGTTTGTACCAGTTTACATTCCCACCAGCAATGGAGGAGGGTTCCCCTTTCTCCACATCCTCTCCAGCATGTTTTGTCACTTGAGTTTTTGATCTTGGCCATTCTGATGGGTGTAAGGTGAAATCTCAGGGTCACTTTGAATTTCGTTTCCCTGATAGCTAAGGATGTTGAACATTTATTTGTTTCTCTGCAATTTGATATTCCACTATTGAGAATTCTCTGTTTAGCTCTGTATCCCATTTTTAATTGTATTACTTGATTTGTTGCTGTTTAACTTCTTGAGTTCTTTATGTATTCTGTATATTAGCCCTCTGTCAGATATAAGGATGCTGAAGATCCTTTCTCTATCTATAGGCTGTTATTTTGTTCTGATGACAGTGTCCTTTGCTTTACAGAATATGCTCAAATATACAAGAACATTTGCTCAATCATGATCATAGCTGAATTATTTCTAATAGCCCAAACCTGGAAACAACCCAGATGTCCCTCAGTTGAGAAATGGATACAGAAATTGTGCTACATTTACACAATGAATACTACTCAGCAATTAAAAACAAGGAAATCATGAAGTTTGCAGGCAAATGGTGGGATCTAGAAAAGATCATCCTGAGTGAGGTATCCCAGAAGGAGAAAGACACACATGGTGTATACTCACTTATAAGTGGATATTAGACACATATTATAGGATAAACATACTAAAATCTGTACACTTAAAGAAGCTAAGAAATAAGGAGGACCCTGGGTGAGATGTTAAATCTTCATTCAGAATGGCAAATGGGATAAAATCAGAAGAGGGAGAAAACAGGTAACAGGACAGGAGTCTACCACAAAGGACCTCTGAAGGACTCTACCCAGCAGAGTATCAAAGCAGGTGCTGAAACACATAGCCAAACTTTGGGCAGAGTGTAGGGAACCTTATGAAAGAAGGGTGAGATAGAAAGACCTGGAGGGGACAGGAGCTCCACAAGGAGAGCAAGAGAAACAAACAAAAAATAATCTGGGCACAAGGGTCCTTTCTGAGACTGATATTTCAAACAAGGACCATGCATGGAGATAAAATAAAACCCCTGCACTGATGTAGCCCATGGCAGCTCAGTCTCCAAGTGGGTTCCCTAATAATGGGAACAGGGACTGTCTCTGACATGAACTCAGGGTTTGGCTCTTTGATCACCTCCCCTTAAGGGGGGAACAGCCTTACCAGGCCACAGAGGAAAACAATGCAGCCAGTTCTGATGAGACCTGATAGACGAGGGTCAGATGGAACGAGAGGAGGACTTCCACTATAAGTAGACTTGGAGAGGTACATGGGAGGAGATGAGAAAAAGAAGGAAGGACTGGGAGGAAATGATGGAGGGGGCTACAGCTGGGATACGAAGTGAATAAACTGTAATTAATAAAAAATTATTTAATTAAAAAAAGAAATACCAATATCTCGAAAAAACAAAGCACATCTCCTGTACTCCATCACATTATCTGTTTATCTACATAAATGCCAAGCATAATCAGTACACCGGATTGTGAAGATAAAAACTTCTCGCTCTTTTATAGCACTGTCATTGAATCCTCTTAGCCAAAAGGGGCTTCAAATTCAAAAGAAAACAATTGCTTTCTTGCTGTGGCCAAGACTGACTGACAGTCAAGAGATGGGGTACTTAGCACCAAGGTCTATGGTGCTTAACTCATGGAACTGATCTAACTTAGTACACATCTTCAACTCTCTTTTTCTATAAGATGAGCAAGCACTTTTTGTACTTCTGGAAACTATGCTTCTATTTTCTATGTGGTCAGTGTCCCTCAAAGCTCCATGTGTTAAAGGATGTGTCCCCAGTGTGACATTGCTGGCTAAGGGGATATTTAAGAAGCAGTGTTGTTGGCAGGCTTTCAGAAAACTGGAGAATATCCTTGAATGGTATCTGTGAGTCCTGTCTCCTTGACTTCTTAGTTCTCTTGGCATTGGGCAGAGGGCTTTTGCTCCAGATCACATCTCACCACAGGCTCAAAGTGACAGAGACAACTGGACTGACACTACTAATACTGTGAGCCAAAGTAAACCTTCCTCCTTCTTAAATGGACTATCATGGGTATTGGTTAAGATACAAAAATAATGATAATATTTTTGATCAAGCTTATGCGTTGTGAATTGCCTTTCTGTGCAAACAGCATAGAGGTTTTTAAAATATATCAATGTATCTGTAAGGATGAAAAACTTCATGTACTAGAAATGTCTCCTAGGTGAAACAGAATAAATTTGCTTTCAGTGATACCAACAGAAACTGCTCTCATGCACATAAGATAATTAAATGATTAAGCAATTAGGTGATGGTCTAGGTTTTGTTTTCTATGTCATCAGAATATTTATAACTGATTTTATAACATGTGCTGTGTTTATAGTTAGTACAGAGAAAGCAATTGCGGCTTGCCTTTTTACATTTGTGAATGCAAGAAGTGGACTTTGAATCATTTAAAATGAAGAAGATTCAAGGAAAAACATGCAACAGAGGTATTGGCAGGGAAGGAAGTACCAATGGGTGAAATAAAATTGTAGTAAAAACAGGAAGTCATCTGTATCATCACAAAAACAAAGTTATGGCTGTGGAAGAAGGTTGCCTATGAAAACTGTCCTTATCTGGAAGGCCCAAGGAAACTAGAAGAAATGCATTTAAGCTTTCTTCCTTTAAGGAGTACCAGATTTCCTCTAAATGTCTCTCATTTACTCTCTGTTGCATGAGAGCCTCAAAGGATAGATAAAAGACCAGTCACAGTGTAACCCTTCTAGGTTTGAAAGACAAGAACAAAGACCAGACCAAGGGGGAGGTAATTGGCAATACTGATTATTGGAATGTTTTCATTTACATACTCTTTTTTTTTTTAGATACATTTATGGTTATAAAGTATTTTACCAAAAGTTACACTTTGGTATTTTTTATTCATTTTTTTTTATCAGTTACATTTTATTAACTCTGTATCCCAGCCATGTCCAGATCCCTCATTCCCTCCCAGTCCCTCCCTCCCTCCTTCATCTCCACCATGCCCCTTTCCAAGTCCACTGATGGGGGGACCTCCTCCCCATTCATCTGATCCTGTTTTATCAGGTATCTTCAGGACTGGCTGCAAAGCCCTCCTCTGTGGCCTAACAGGACTGCTCCTCCCTTCGGGGGTGGGGAGACCAAAGAGCCAGTCATTGAGTTCCTGTTAGAAATAGTCCCTGTTCCCCTCACTTTGGGAAACCAATTGGTTACTGAGCTACCACAGGCTACATCTGAGTGGAGGTTCTAGGTTATATCCATACATGGTCCTTGGTTGAATAGACCCTGTGCCCAGATATATTTGGTCCTTGTGGAGCTCCTATCCTCTCCCCATCAGACTAACTCCCCTTCTTTCTTATGATTCCCTGTACTCTGCCAAAGGTTTAGTCATGAGTCTTTGCTTTGAAAACACTGCTAGTTAGTCTTTCAGATGCGCTCAGTAGACTCCTGTCATACGTTCAATGCACATCCCATTTGTCTTTCAAAATGAGGATTGATCATCTTACCCCATGTCCGCTCAATTGATTATCTTTTTTAGGTGTATAGATTTCATTATGTTTATCATATCTTATAGGTCTATATAAGTGAGTATATCCCATGTTCGTCTTTCTCCTTCTGGGATATTTCACTCAGAATGATCTTTTCTAGATCCCACCATTTGCCTGCAAATTTCATGATTTCCTCCTTTTTGATTGCGGAGTAGTATTCCATTGTATAAAAATACCACAATTTCTGTACCCATTCCACCGCTGATGGACATCTGGGTTGTTTCCAGGTTCTGGCTATTACAAATAGAGCTGCTATAAACATGGTTGAGCAAGTGTCCTTTTTGTGTACTTGAACAAACTTTGGGTATATACCTAGCAGTGGTATAGCTGGGTCTGGAGGAAGCAGTATTCCTATTTGTCTTAGGAAGCGCCAGATAGCTTTCCAGAGTGGTTGTACCAGTTTACATTCCCACCAGCAATGGAGGAGGGTTCCCCTTTCTCCACAACCTCTCCAGCATGTGTTATCGCTTGAGCTTTTCATCTTGGCCATTCTGATGGGTGTAAGGTGATATCTCAGGGTCATTTACATACTCTTTATAGTACTATATCACAGAATGCCATAACACAAGTCTGCAACAAATTATGTGCCATTCTTATTCTCGTAAGCATGAGTGTGATATTTTACATCTGGTGGCTATGGATTCCCACACCATCACTTGGTGATCATTACCTGTGGACATTAGCTAGTAACCATTTTATGGTTCCCAAAGCCTACACTGTTAAACAGTTGACAACTGTTTTGAATCAGCAATGATTCATGTGGAGTTTTTCTGTGATATCATATGGCCTCACTACAGAGAAGCTTGGAAAATGGGCTTTTTAATCTTTCTGGCCTGAACAGAAAAGGCCAGGTAGTGGAAGTCCGACCTGTGCAGTAACCTGAAACATTTTCACAGAATGGGGCTGTAGGGAAATTATACTTCAGACAAGAGTTATGTGCTCATGACCATAGCCAGACATGGGGAGACCTTGACATGTGACACTGTTATAATTACAGGTCCACGACTATGTTTCTGCAGGATAAGGCCCTGATGTGGAAAAGCATAAGGGGAATTACAGGTTCACAGGCTTGGCCATCCATAATTGGCCCTGACAAAAATTATAGAAGCCTCTAGGGTTCTCAATTTTCTTCAGATCCTGAGATCAAAAGAAGTGGCTCCATCTTATAAGTTTTCAGCAGAATAGTGACAAATTCTTATGACGTGTAATCCTAGCCTAGCCTAGATTCATGGAGGCACTCACTAGTTAGGACCATATTCTTATCCTGACATAGTAAGTAAGAAAGAGAAGCTATAAAGGCACAGCACAGCTTCCTATCTAGTTGCTTTCCCAGAGAAAGCTGCTAGAGGATCATGGCTAGAAATTTGAGTGGCACAGAGGTAGCTAGAAGAGCTATGGTGTAACTTTCTGCACAGGGGGCCAGAGCATCAGCTCACCATTCAACAATGTGCAGCCTGGTGTCTTTTGGTTACAGCTGTGAGGTGGTCATATCTGACTTCATTTGTTTAGTATTTTTTTTCCTGTCTCCGGCTTTTCTAAGAATATCAAGATTTAGAAAGAAAATTCTACTGCAATTAGAACTCATATTCAGACCTAGTTATAAATAGCTTGAATAAACACTGCTGACTTCCTGGGAAGGAAGGGAAGGAGTTCATATCCAAAAGCATAGTTGCGGCAATTGACTGCTCAAACCAAAAAGCAAAACAGATAACGACATCATTTCCATAAAGATATACCTAATTTAAACAGCAAATATCCATGCAAGATTTTGCTTTTTCCATATTTACACTTTTTAGAAAGTTTATGTTAACTTTTTATTGGGATGCCCCCAAAATTAGGCATTTTCCCCATGTAAGGTACCAAAGACAAAACAAAGTAATGATTCCATCTGGTTTTCTGGGCTTATTGATAGATCATGAGAGAATGGTTAATTATAGGATCATGAGTGTTGGTTACTGTCAAAGAGCTTAATCACTGCAAAGGTCTCATAGACATTGCACCATGTATTCTCACTTTCCTTCAAGCTTCTCTACTCCAAAGGATACCAATGAATCCTCTACCTTTTATGGACTGTCAGCAGCTCCATCACCATTAGAATAGATCTAACTACCACTTTATTATTTTTCTCATTAGCGGTCATTTCTTGATCAAAATATTACCTACTCAAAGATGGAAATAGGGCAATGGAATGAACATAATATATAAAGAAAAAAAGGTCGTTGTAGAACAAATTTTAAAATATGGCTCTCATACATAAATATGGAATAAACCTAAAGTTAAAGTTTATAATTCATTAATGAAGAAGCCAGCAGGTTAGTAATGCTGGTTCAGAGAGAACTTGAAGAATAGAGTCATGCACTCTTAATAATATTCTGCAATATTTACTTCCACCATCTCAAAAGAAAAAATGTTAATGTCTCATACTTTTGCCATAACTTTTGGAGTTAAATCATTTTAATGTTGACTGAATATAATCTATAAGTTGACATGTATTATAGTCCCAGTCAATGGTAAAGAGACCATCAAACAGTGAAATAGTTAATTCCATTGACAATTAAATGATCTTCAAAATAATTAATTTACATACAATATAGGCCTGATAAACAATGTTTCAGTGTGACACTGGAAAATCATGACCCTTTTGTCTTTCATTCATGATTCCAATAATTTTCTTAATAAAGAAATATATTTATGTTTTCTTAAAAATATAACCATACCATTCTTAATTTTTTAATTTGTAAACATGACATATGAAAAAAGTAAAACTTTTTTTAAATTCTTATACTGTGAGAAAGAGCAAAAGAGATGGCAGGTAGATCAATTCATTTGGGACTGGAACGGGATGACATCCCATTCATCATTTCAAGAAAGACCTAGCTTGTTTAAACAGGAATAGGTTTTTTGAGGGAAAATGTCACAGGAGCCATGATCCAGGCTTGAGGGGAACAATAAAAGAAACAGTTTATCATATCAGAGACATCATGATGGGACTCTAAAGGGAAAAGAAGGTTTCCCTCTAAACTCTAGGAAGAAACTTCATTAAGAGTGGTAGCTTACTGTAGGACAGGATGGTCATACACAACATAATGGGAAGAAGACAGAGCAGCCTTCATAAAATGTTTATAAACAAAGGAAAATACCTGACTTGTATCATTTAGGAACTGGCAGGAAGTACAGCAACATGTGATTGAGTTCAATTTAACCTATGAGGAGCCAGGTACTGGGTAGAACAGTAAATTAAAGGCTGGAAAAGTCATACCACAGACAGCTTAATTCTCTCTCAAATAATCAGGTATGGCCCAATTATTTCAAATTGTAATATATGCCCTCCTATAATGGCAAACATCTTAAATGGTCAAAGCAGTGACTAGCAATTACCAAATAAGAGTTGGATCTAGGTCTTAGTTTTATTGTCAGGTTGAATTCATAGATGGAAGACAATATATAGAAACTTGATTCTATAGTGATTTTTAAATTCCAAAATTTGATAGTAATCAAGCATCATACTTCTTCTTTTTTTTTTGTAAGATTTATTTATTTATACAGGCCTGCTTATGTGCCTGTAGACCAGAAGAGGGCATCAGATCTCATTATAGATAGTTGCAAGCTACCATGTAGTTGCTGGGGCTTGAACTCAAGACCTTTGGAAGAACAGCCAGTGCTCTTAACCTCTGAGCCAGCTCTCCAGTCCCAGCATCACACTTCTTTAACGCTACATGTCTCCCATTATTATTAATTACTATGACTACTACTACTACTGTTACTGTAATCCTAATTACTTTTCTGTTCCTTTGATAAACTGACCACGACCAAAGGTGAGAAGGGATTTATTTATCTTATAGTTCTGAAGATAAATATTCTGTAACCACAAGGAAGGCACAGCAGTAGGACCATGAAACAAAGAGATCAGATTTCATCTATGCACAGGAAACAGAAAGAGAGGAGGAGGAAGTAAGTGAAGCTACAACCCCACAATGCTGGCCTCCAATATTGTAGTTCTTCTAGCAAAGCTCCACACACTGAAGGATCTACAGCATGATCAAACACCACCACTTAGGGGACTAAGACCTCAAATACATTAGCCTTTGGGCATACTTTTCATTCAAACCACCATACCGTGAATGTTCTTGTACTCCTCTGAGCATATGTGTCACTTGCTGTAAACTTTCATCCTAGTTCTCATTCTAAGATCAATGACTTTCTTCTTAGTTTTCATGAGTCCCCACAGATTAGGACATACTTTATGTGTCTTTTAGTTGCTCCCACTCCTCTATCAAGGCTGTATACAATATTTGACAATAGTTGTTCACCATCACTCACATCTGCATAAAAAGTACCTCATGGGAAAACATTTAATTTAGATTTTCATTAAATGAATATACAAAAGTAAATGAAGTGGTAAGAAAAACATTTGAAATTAAGTATTCAAATAGTTTGAGAAATGTTAAATTATAAAATTGGTTCAAAAAGAGACCACAGCTGTGTGTAAACTCTCAATTTATTCTTTAAAAGGTGATGGCCATATTCCTTGATTAGTTGCTAAGAGAGCTGATGAAATCCAGGATCAATTTTTGAAAGGAGGAAAGGACAGATATAATTAGCTCTAACAGTTAACTAAGATATCACGTATGAGGTATCTGATATATAGAAATTTACCATTAAAAACAAAGCATTGATGTTGAGAGATGGCTTAGTATACTCTCACTTAGAGACCTGAGTTTAGATCCCCAAATCCACGTAAAATGTAGGTGTAGTAGTAAGTGTGCGGCCTTACTGTAATAGTAAGTGTGCGACCTATGGAGAGATGGCATACCTAGTC
The DNA here is from genome assembly GCF_030254825.1 of Meriones unguiculatus. Classification (NCBI taxonomy): domain Eukaryota; kingdom Metazoa; phylum Chordata; class Mammalia; order Rodentia; family Muridae; genus Meriones; species Meriones unguiculatus. Next base: position 58,185,893 of record NC_083365.1, on the reverse strand, counting down.
AGGAGCCTCCTTGGAAACTCAGGGGCCATCAAGTTCCAAGGACACAGCAGTGAACAAACTAGAAGCCTTTTCTCAAACAAGTCAAAGTTAAATGACACTTGAGATGTCCTCTACCCTACACATGCTTGTCATGACACCCATGTATTGACACACACACACAAAGAAAGAGAGAAAGAGACCACAGAAAGCACCCATGTACTTACACACACACACACACACGCACACACAAACACACACAAAGAGAGAGAGACCACAGAGAAAAACAGATCCACACAAGTTGTCATTAGTCATCTCAGTCTGTGGAGGATGAACAGGGAAGCAAAGAAATAAGTAAAAAATAACAACATATGATGTGACCACAAGTTCTTTATAGTGTAGGAGCCAGAACAGCACCTGTGGACCATAAAGGAAAGTTGTCTGATTCAACAGAAATGCCAAGCTTAATGAGGGATGGTGTTTTCAAGTTACTTACTAGAAAGTGTATTCTCGGAAGAGGATTTTGGGTGTATATAAGCTAGTTAACTTAATTTAACATTTACACCTCAGTGTTTACATGTGTGACCTCTAACTGGTGGTAACAAATATATGTCTAGATATTTTTAACTGTTGTTACCTCTGGAGATTCACACACTCATTTTATACAGACAGCTGCTACCTCCTCATTAAAAAAGTGACCCCACAGATTTCTATTGTGTTAGTTTTCAAATATGAATTTCACTACACCAATGTGTTATTTCCTGAGGATATTTTTCAGTGTTTCAAGTTATTTCAGTCCTGCTCTTTGACTATTGGAGTAAGTACATACCAGCTACATGAAGTTTGGGGTGTAAGACCTGCAGCCAGTACATGCCTATCATTAAAAGCACAAGAGTTTAGGTATCTGAGTGACAGGAAGCAAACATTCCGTTTTTTATGCATGGACAGAATGGTTAAAGGAAAGAAAATGCTTGGTCCAAAGAAACTAGATTTGTATGTTTACACTCAATTCCTTGAGTGGCAAACATTTTACCAACTGAATGATGTTCCCAGCTGCAAAGTCTTTTTCAGAATGAGGTTTACAGTGGAACAGACATTCATATGACACCACTGATATTACTCACATATCTTTAGTTCACCCTGGGCTTCTGAAATGGCCTGGGAAAGGACAATACTCAATTCAAGAGACCTTCGGATTCTCTAGTCCAATTACCTAAAATATAGCTCGACAATTGTTTAGACAGATTTGCAGCACAGGAAAAATTCTCATGTTGTATGCTAGTGACACAAAGTCCAGCATACTTTCATTGACAGCCAGGTTGAGCGATTTGCCATAGGGTATCAATTTGCTCCTGCAAGAGGTCAATCCTCTGATTGACCACCATCAAGCTTCCTTTTAGTTGAGCATTAATTCCTTTATGTACAACTAAGGCATGAGCTACATTGGCTAAATGATTATTCAGGGTCTGAGCAGTCTGCCTAGTATGACTCATGGCTAATGCCCTGGTGGTAGCTCCAACAGCTGCCAATGAGATGGTAGTAACAATGGTGGCTGTAGTTCCAAGATCCCTTTTCTGTCTGAAGAGAGTCATAGCGTGAGGGGCATCAATGGGCACAGGCACCCAGTGAGGCATGCGAGTAACCAGGGCATACCTAACTTTACTAGCATTCCAGCATTGGGCAAAAAAGCAAGTATCATTACCACAATTACTTGGCTCTATCTGGCTAATAATGAATAAAAATGGGGGATATAGACAAACAGGTGTGGGCTTATAGGAAATATTATGAGAAGCCTTAACCCCTCGTTGGAACATCCTGCGTCAGTTCTAGAACTAGCAGTGGTGGTGTCCGAGGTCTGAGTAGGTTCAGGAGACCATTGCCCCCAGGGGCGAGACGTGCTCCATGCCAATTGACTAACTCCGTGTTTTCCTCCAATTTTGAAAGTCATTTAAGGTTCTTAAATTATTTTTTTCCCTTTTTTTAATTTTTCATTAATTACACTTTATTCATTCTGCATCCCCCCATAAGCCCCTCCCTCCTCCCCTCCCAATCCCAACCTCCCTCCTCCCTCTGCTTGCATGCCAATCCCCAAGTCCACTAATAAGGGAGGTTCTCCTCTCCTTTCTGATCTTAGTCTGTCAGTTCATATCAAAAGTGGCTGCATTGTCCTCTACTATGGCCTGGTAAGGCTGCTCCCCCCAGAGGGAGGTGATCAAAGAGCAGGCCAATCAGATTATTTCAGAGGCAGTCCCTCTTCACATTACTATGTAACCCAATTGGACTCTGAACTGCCCTGGGCTACATCTGTGCAGGGGTTCTGGGTTATCTCCATGAATAGTCCTTGGTTGGAGTATGAGTCTCTTGGAAGTTCCCTGTGTTCAAATTTTCTTGTTCTGTTGCTCTCCTTGTGGAGACCCTGTCCTCTCCAGCTCTTACTATTTCCCAGTTCTTACCTAAAATTCCGTTCACCTGCCCAACAGTTGCCCATCCGGCTCAGCATCTGCTTTGATAGTCTGAAGGGCAGAGGCTTTCAGAGGCCCTCTGTGGTAGGTTCCTAGGTTGTTTCCTGTTTTCTTCTTCTGATGTCCATCCTCTTTGCCTTTCCGGATGGGGATTGGACATTTTAGTTAGGGTCCTCTCTCTTGCTTAGTTTCTTTAGATGCACAGGTTTTAGTGGGTTTGTCCTATGTTGTATGTCTATATGAGTGATTATATACCATGTGTGTCTTTTTGCTTCTGGGACAACTCACTCAGGATGATCCTTTCCAGATCCCACCATTTACCTGCAAATTTCATGATTTCCTTATTTTTCATTGCTGAGTAATATTCCATTGTGTAGATGTACCACAATTTCTGCATCCATTCTTCAGTTGAGGGGCATCTGGGTTGTTTCCAGCTTCTGGCTATTACAAATAAAGCTGCTACAAACATGGTTGAGCAAATGTCCTTTTTGTGTACTTGAGCCTCTTTTGGATATATGCCCAGTAGTGGTATGGCTGGATCTTGAGGAAGCGCTATTCCTAGTTGTCTGAGAAAGTGCTGGCCATTGTCACAGTAAATTCTACCCGAGTGGACGCAGGACTAGCCACAGGATTATCAACATGGATTGCTGCAGCCATGAATCATCTGAAGGAATGGGCAGGCATGGGAGCGTTAGCAGGCCTTCTGGTGTTGGTCTCCTTGGTTTGCCTGTGGTATATATGCAAGATTAGAGTCTCACAACAGTGTGATGCAGCCATGATCATTCAGGCCTTTACAGCCATTGAAGCAGGACAGTCTCCCCAAGCATGGTTGGATACCATAAAAAGCTAAAATGATACGCTCAGGATGCGAGGCTAAGCACTGCACTCAGGGTCAGCCGCTTTGGACCCAGAGAAGAGCATGTCTGATTGCATGCGGGTTGATGTCCCAGGTCCCGCCTCTGAGAAAAAGGTATCGGACGGGTCTGATGCTCTTTGGGTGGATGACACCTAAATGAACATCGGTACAAAGTCCCAATTTATTTCTAATATCAGAGATCAGACCTCTACTCTTGCCTGATGCGTCTAAAACAAAAAGGGGGAACTGTAGAGAGCTGCGGAATGCTGTGCCTTAAAGATGGAGCTGGTTTCCGCCTTCCACCTTCCCGATGGTGAGTGCTCTCTGTCACGAACAACTCCACATTTGGCTAAGGCTGAGGATCTGGCTTGCTTCCATGTATGTGGACCTATCTGCATTGCCCACTTGGCACGCCTGTGTTGGCTACCCAGAGGCTATTTAAGCTGTGGGCTGGCTTTCCCCAGGGTCCGAGGATTGTTCAAGGTTCCTGAATAAACTGCATTGAAAAAAAAAAAAAAAAAGAGAGAGACCTTCGGTTCTGGCATCTCTCCTGGTTTCTTGTCATCAGGCTCAGCCTGAAGTGCTTTCTCTTAGTAGTGTGAAATTCATTGTTTTTCACTTCAAACAGAGAACTGACTAGATTTCAACTTAGAAGCGGAATATTCTTAGAAGATAGAGGTTAATCAGCGCTTGATAGAATACTGTGTGCATCATGGCACCCCCAGAGTGTTGTGTGGGTTTTGAGTGAAGTCTATGTCAAACATGATCTCTATCAATGTCATCTTTCAAGTGGGTATCCAGGATTCAGTATTGATACTCATGAAAAACTCCTGTCTCTAAACTGAGAGATAGATGCAGAGGCAGGGAGAGAACAGCCAGGAGGACTAACTCACTATACAAACCAGGCTGGCTTTGAACTCACAGAGATTCCCCTGACTCTGCCTTCTGCATACTGAGATCAAAGATGTGCATCCTGTGCTCAGTCGTTTTATTTTAGAGATTTGTTTATTTTCATTTCATGTGCATGAGTCCTTGACTACATGTATATATGCACATTGTATGTGCATTGTATCCTACTGCCTACTGAGGCCAGAAGAGGGAGCTGCAGCTCCTGATACTGGAGTTATTGACAGTTGTGCGTGCAGATGCTAGGAATCAAGCCTTGCTCCTCTGCAAGTACAGCAAGTGCGCTAAGCTACTGAGAAGTCTCTCCAGCTTCTAAACTCACTTTTAATAAACCCACACTTGGAATAAGGACATTTCCATCAGTGAATCATCTAAGCACTTCTTAAAGTGTGTATTTCTTAAAACTGTTCATTGGGAACTATGTTTCTAACAAGACTTTTAGGTGATAACTGGCAAATGCATACTATTTAAGATGATATTTAATCTGAGTACTATACAATAAGCCCATGTTCTATATTGTTTAAAAGTTAATCAGTGAATATATATATGTGTGTATATATATATATATATATATATATATATGATAATTGTTCAATTTGTAACCACATTTTCTAAGATTGTGTATATAAGGATTTTACCTTTTGGAAATAATCATGGATACAGATGCTCTAGACAATAAAAAAACATAAGTCTGTGAAAACAGATTTCCAAATACATGCTTTTGGATTATAGGAAATGCCTCATTGATTCTTTAAGCTAAACTCCAGCAATTCTATTAATTAACATGTAAGAGAAATTAGCAAGTACAACTTTAAGTAGGAGGGAGAGATATACTGGAGGCCTGAGAACAGGACAGTGGGTCACTATAATAACAAGCAAGGTCATCGGCTGCTCCTGATCCTGGGACAGTCAGGGGTCAAACATAAGAGACAGCTGAACTTTATTGGTATTTTCCTGAGCTAGAATCCATTGAGCATCCAACCCTCAGCTTTAAGTACTCAAGAACTAACATGGGTGAGGCAGTTGGCTAATAATAGATGATATAACAGTAAGATACTCATTAAACTTGGCTCGTTTAGAATTGAGAGACTATTAGTTTGAAACATATTTGAAGCAGTGGAGATGGCTCAGTTGCTAAAGTACTTGTGCAAGTTGAGGGTCTGGGTCTGATCTTCCAGAAACACAAGTACATCTACACATGCTTGTGACCTCAGTGCTGGGGAGGTAGAGACGAAGATTCCTGGGACTTTCTGGTTATCCAGCCCAGCCTAGTTAGTGATTTTCAGGGCACTGAGATATTTTGTCTCAAAATAAGGTAGAATCCCATGAGAAACAACATCTGAGGTTGATCCCTGGCTTCCACATGCGTGTGCATCCCCCCAACACACACGCACGTGCAACCAGACACAAAACACAAATGTGCACAAGTATGCATGTTCATACACACGCACAAAAGAAAATAATAGAAAATCTATGGCTGTTAAGTTCTTAAATGAGTCAGATTGACCAGCAGTGATAGCTGAAGACAGCACTCAGATAATACCTAAATATTTTAAAAACTGTATGATCAGAAAAACTCTAAATCTTTAAAGCTACATCATCTTCTCATATGTTTGTCTTTTGTTTTTATATGATGCACATGTCTGTATGTATTGCATGTGATTAAGTAGATGTTTATGTACTATGGCGTGTGTGTGTGTGTGTGTGTGTGTGGTGTGTGTGTGTGTGTGTGTGAGTGACAGTCAGAGGGCAGTCTCATATTGGCCCTCCCCTCACTGTCCTGTTTAGGACAGAGTCTTTTGTTTTTATGCTGATGTGTACATCAGTCTAGCCATTCCTTCAAGCTTCTACAGGTTCTCCCGTCTCTGCCTCCACCTTGTAACAGGAGAACTCAGACTACCATAGCGTGCTACTGTGCCCATTTCACATGTGCTGGGCAAATTTGAGCTTAGGTCCACATACTTACACGGCAAGCACATTGCTTACTAAGATATCTTCCCAACCCAATATGTATTCTTTTTAAATTGTGTATGACTACAAACAACTTAATGGTTGTGGAAAATGTCATTTATTTATCCATATACTGTTCCTGCTTAAACAATTATTCAATAAATACTTATGTATAAATATTCACTATAGCTATTAAGAATACCTGAAATGAGTTGAAGACAAAATCATGTATACATTTTTCTTAAGAAAAGGCAAGTATGAAATGAAGAGAAAAAAGCTCAATACCTACTCAGAATACAAGGAAAAGAAAAGAGCCTCTTGGTTTTTCTGTTTTGTCCAGTAACCTGTAAACAAATACCTGTCTCTTCAGGAATCATATTAGAGCAAATCTGGAAAAGCTTGTGTAATATTCCACCACAGTTCTCTCTTGGCCTAATTCATTAAGTGACTATGATTAACCTGCCCTAGTAACCTCGGGTGATTATTTTCTATGACAATGATTCTCACCCTTCTTAATGCTATAACTTTCTAATACAGCTCCTCATGTTGTGGTGACACCCAACATGAAATTATTTTTTGTTGCTACTTCATTACTGTAATTCTGCTACTGTTATAAATCATAACATAAATATCTGTGTTTTCTGATGGTCTTAGGCAACCCTGTGAAAGGATCCTTTGACCTCCAAAGGGGTCATGACAAACAAATTGAGATCCACCGCTCTAGCTCTAGAATGTGGGACTTACTCTCTGGGGCTCTTTCCTCACATTGTTTTCATCTGCCCTGGCTTGTGCTGTATAATTATCCCAACCAGGAACACCAGCTCCTTTAACTGTGATAACAAATGATCCTTCTTTCAGAGGAGGATAGAAAATTAAAATGGTGAGAATCCAATTTGCTTTGTTTGTGATGGCGTTTCCAAGCGAAGAGAGCCAAAACATGTGCATGCTAAGATGTGACATATTGAAGGCCAGAGGCTGCCTGCTGCCAGGAGGTACAATCTGCCTCCCTAGGGGTTCTTATTTCAGGATAAAGTTGTGAATTGTTTTCAGTTTAATATCCAGGGAGTTCTTGGAATTGCTGAAAATTGTGCTTCAGCATGTGGAACCATAGGACCTGCCTGGAGCACACAGTAAACATTGATTAAGCATGTTGAAACACAGACATACATAAAGACATTGAATTAACACAGTGCCCCTGCAAGCCATGGTATGTGTAACAGTTATCTGAGGAGCTTTCTCTACAGTCAGTAATTATGCCAGGAAAATCCAATTTAGTGCATGTGACGATAGGGTCTACAATCTGCCACTAAATAGAATCAATAATACCCCCAGCAGGTGTAGCTATTACAGGCCTGTCAGCTTGGGCAAGATACTGAGAATGCATGAAATCAGAATTGCAAGCTGTGTTGGTCTACAGGAACAGCAAAATAAGTAGAAAAGAATGAATGGGATTTGCTGTGTGAGTGTGTGTGTGTGGGGGGGTGTGTACTACCATGCATGTATATTACCTTAGGTTACCCTGTGGGTTTGAGGGATCAAACTGATATGTTCAGGCTTGGGAGAAAGGGTCTTTACTCACTGAGCCATCACACTGACCCTTGTGTGCCCACACGTGTATCTTTATGCGTGATGAAAGATTGCTGGTCACAGTCTTGTGCGGTTGGGCACTGTCTTGTACAGGTAGCCATTGCCACTGAGTCCATGAGTACAGCAGCCATAAGTACAGAAGACAGCACTATACAGCATCCCTTCCCATCCCCCAGGTCCCACTGCCCACCCCATCCCACCCACAACATCTTCAATGTTCTTAGCCATGGAAGGTGTGAATGCTTACATTTATACTCTTGCTTAGGGCTGCTTTCAATCTTGGTCAATGCTAAGTTGGGCAACTGCTCTAAATCTTGAGACAAAGTGATGTTGAGTGTTCAGCCTTAAATGGAACATCATTATCGCCTCCTCCAAAGTTTGTTCTTGTTCATTACCTGATAGTTACAAATACATCAGTGCAGAGACTTAAAAGAGTCCATAAACCTGAATATATGCATAAGGAAACTTATGTTATCTTTATTGGGGGAATTCCAAATTACTTGCCTACTGCCCCCAAGAATATTAGTGGCAATATTAACCTCAAAGCCAACTCATTTTAGCTGGTCCACATCTTTAATCTAAATGAATTGGAAGATAAAGAAGAAAGTTCTTTGCTCTCAGCTGTGTGCCCATTTTCTTCCCATACTGGCCATGATCTTATAAGAAGAAAGTAGAACATTAAAACCTTAATATGTAAACAGAAAATCCCCAAAAGTTAAGTTTTATTGTGCCCTTGTCAGCAACCCTATCTGACGTTGAAGATGAAGGAAGGAACATGATAAACAAAGATGAAAGCAACATAAAAAGCATTCAGACAAACTCCCTACAGGCCAGTTGTCAGTGAATGAGTGAAAGAGTGTGGTCCTTACCTGCCTTATTTCTCTTTCATTTATTTTTCTGTGTTGTGTGACTATGTCAGGATAGGTCAAAATATAAGTTACCAAATCAAAACACAGGGGTAATATGCCTGTATCCTGGAAAGTAAATGAGCAAAAGTTGAATCAGTTACATTTCTTGTTGCTGTTTCAAATGCTTGATAAAAGGGACTTTAAAAATGAAGGTGTCTTAGTTTCTCCTTTTGTTGCTGTGATAAAATACAGTGACAAAAGCAACTAGGGAGAAAGATTTATTTTGACTCAAACTTCAAGATTACAGTCTCTTTTGAGAAGAAAGTCAAAGAACAGTTGCTTGAAACAAGCTGCTCATTACATCCACAGTCAGGAAAAAGAAAGGGTGAATCTTATGTCACTACTCAACTCCTTTTTGCCACTGATAGAAATAATTTACAATCCCAGCCAGAGTATGGTGTCATCAAAAGTAGTCTGGTCTTCCCACTTCACATTACATAGTCAAGACAATGCCCCACAGACATTCCTAAAGGACAGTCTTCCAGGTGATTGTAGGTGCTGTCATGTCCACATTTAACATTGCCCATCACAGAAGGCTTTTTTTTTTTTTTTTTTTTTTTTTTGGCAGTTTGAGAATACAGTATGTCATGGAGGGGAAAGCCTGGCAGGGGTAGTAAGAGGCAGCTGGTTATACTGCATCCATACCAGAAAGCAGAGTGTGTCTTCACACATCAATTAGCCCTACCCAGAAATATAATTGAGCACCTTAGTACTCAGTTATTTCATTAAATATGCTGCTGCCCCTGCTGCTGCTACCACTGATGAAATTGTATTAGTGGTTATGTATGCTAAACCATTCCTCCTGGCATGGTATGGCCTTCGGCTGCCATTTCCTTTGGGGCTAGATATACAACATTTTCAGACCATAGTGACATTAAAGTGACAGGGAATCACTGAGTAAAGGGAATGTCATGCACTCAATTAAGCTGGGGATTTTACGGAACAAGTTCACTAAGCTTTCTGTAACAGAAGACATGTACAACTGACAAGAAAGTCTCAAATTTTGTTACTTTTCCCTCATGAGCTGAGCTATCTTAGTGGAGAGATCAGAAAGCTATAATCTTCTAAATCTGAAACAACGTGATATGACAGCTAGGAAATCCTACATCTGATGTCATAATCTGTAGCAAAAATACTGCTGGCACCGACAATAGTACATAAAATTGACCTCTGACCATGTGTGCAAAGTGCAGATAGAATGTAGATAAAGACCATGTTCATACTTAGTTACCATGTCAGTGTATCTTGTAACTTCCATGTAAACATGTCAGAACAAGAAAAAAAATTACAAGAAGCTTGTGTATGGAGTTGAGCTTAATTACAAGTAGACCGTGTCGTCTCCTGGTACATTCACTGTGTGTGATTAGGGGTTTTGTTATTGGTGATTTATTCTCTCTCTGTCTGTCTGTCTGTGTGTCTGTCTCTCTCTCTTTCTCTCACTGTGTGTGTGTTTGTGTAAGTGCGTGTGCATGTGTACATGAGTGCCTATGAAGAGCAGAAGATGATGTCAGATCCCCTAGAACTGGAGTTATAGGCATTGAAGTCCAGACTTAGGTCCTTTTCAAGAGCAGCAAGTGTTTATAACCACAGAGTTCTTCCCATATCCTGAAATTGTAATTGAATTTTCACTAAATGGTGAAAAGAGAGTCAGCAGACTGGCTTTGTTGCCAGGTCTGAAAGAACAAACCTCTTGGAGCTGTAGGTAGTGCAGAATACTCTTACTGCTTCTGTTTCATTAGCCTAGGAGCATGTGAGGAAAGACCTCTGGCCTACACACACACACAAACACACATACATGTACATACACATACATACATACATGTGATACACAGATAAATGTGCAAACTGGAGACATTTTAATCATATTTATTATTTTTAGGGTTAAAATAATTTATTACTTCATTTATTTGGATGAAAGTGGGACCACACAAAAAGTTGAAGTAATAAACCAAAAGACTTTTTCTTTCTTTTAATTAATTAATTAAGTTATTTATTTATTTATTTATTCATTCATTACAATTTATTCCCTTTGTATCCTGGCTGTAGCCCCCTCCGTCATCTCCTCCCAGTCCCACCCTCCCTCCCTTTTCTCTCCCTATATCCCTTCCCTAGTCCACTGATAAGGGAGGTCCCTCCTCTCCTTCTATTTGACTCTAGCCTATCAGGTCTCATCAGGACTGACTGCATCATCATCCTCTGTGGCCTGGCAAAGCTGCTCTCCCACAGGGGGAGGTGATCAAAGAGCCAGCCACTGAGATTTGCTTTTTATACTATGATTTTTTTATGTGAATTATGCCCAACCAAACTCTCAAGCATTGAAGGCTTATATGGATTAATTCTTTGATGGGGTGAGATAATTGGGAGGTGGACAAAAGTAGGACATAGTGAGTGTCACACTGGATGTGTGTCTCTGAATGGTGTATCTTTTCTTTGAGGCTCTCCTGCTTACCCTCCTCCCCAGATCCTATGAAATAACTCATCATTCTCCACCATAGTCTTCTGCTATGATTTTGAGATTCATTCACTTCATGCCCAGAAACAATGTAATGTCTGACATTATGAGCAAAAATAAATATTTCCTCTTTTAAGTCATTTTAAAAATTTTATGACAACAATATAAAATGACAAAAATAGTTCAAGCCATGGTTTAGTGTCATTTTATCTTATTTCTTTTATTTTCTGTTTTGTCTGTCATATGTGGGAAATCTTGGGAAGATGTCCCTTTTTTGGTATTTGGATATTTGTTCTTCTTTGGAATGTTTTATCTGTCTGTATATATGTATGTATGATGTATGCATGTACATCATGAGTATGCCTCATGCTCACAGAGGTCAGAAGAAGGCCTTGGATTCCATGGAATTGGAGTTGCAGATAACCTGCCACGTGGGTTCTGGGAATCCACCCAGGCCTTTTGAAATAGCAACAAGTGCTCTTAACCACAGAGCTCTCTCCTCAACCACAAGCTATTTGTCCTTTGCACAAGTGTACATTATATTTCCACATACACATCAGATCCCATCCTACATATGAGCTAATAGTTATGCATAAGGCATAGAAGGTTTTATAATCATTCAAGTGAGGAGTGAGAACACATCCAACAAATGGTCCATAAAGAAAAAACAAGTAAAAGTGATGCTAGAACTTTTCTCAGTGCTAAGGAGCATGCACTACCCTTGCCAAGGAACCATATTTGCTCCTCAGCATCCAAGTCAGAAAACCACCTGCGTCTTCCACTCTGCTAGAGGGTAGTGGTTATCAACCTTCTTAATGCTACAAAAGTTTAGTACACTGTCTAATACTGTGGTGACCCTCAGCCATAAAATTATTTTGTTGCTATTTCATAACTGTAACTTTCTACAGTTAAGAATCATAATGTAAATACATGATATGCGGGATATCTTCTATGTGACCCTGTGAAAGTGTCCTTTGGCCCCCAAATGCTGAGAACCCCTACTATAGGGTCTCATGGGAAATCATCAGGACTAGGGATTTTCTAACTATCCTTAGGGAAACTGCCAGAAGATTGAATGCACATCCTACAGCCAAAAGAAATAACTATTTTTCAAAGTATATGTTTAATGCATTTGTGTTACATATGTTTGAGCTTTAAAATATGTGTTCATTCCCCAAACTATTATATGCTGTCTGTTTACTTTACATTTATATCTGAATTGCATGTTATAAATAATCTGGAGATGATTTGAATTTCAGAGGAGAATGATGGGAGTTTTGTAATAATTTTATGCCATTTTACATAAAGGACTTTAGGCTTTCCAGGTTTGGCAAATTTTCAATCCAGGAAGCCAGTTTCTCTTAAAATGTTCTTTGAGTACTGATGAGATGGTTCAGTGGGTAGAGGGCTTGCTACGTCTGTTGACCTGAGTGAATCCCTAAGATCCGCAAAGTTTAAGAAGAAAATAGACTCCCACAAGTTTTTCTCTGACTTTCAAGCATTTTCATACCCAATCCCCACTCATACCCACACCCCCAGCTCTACACCCTTACATCCCTCAACACATGCACACACATGCACACACGCATGTGCTCACTTTATAATCAACATATGTAACTGAAAGTTTTAAAGTGTTTCAGATACTGGGGCTACAGTGTTCATTGACTGGAGCAATGTTGGAATCTGACCTTTTACTTTTATCATAACAATTGAAAAACCCAAAAAAGGTGGCCATGGTGATCTGAATTAGGTTATTCCTTTGCTCCTGATCTTTCCCAAGCTGCTGGTATTTCCTGTGCCTGAATCTTTGCTACTCATATGCAAAATGGGGATTAAAGTATTTGCTTAAAGTGTTGGTTTAAATTTTCAATGAAGCAAGGTCCAACACTGCAAGAAACTGCCTGGAGCATTTTAAGTACACAGAAAAGGTAGAAGTTTCACATAAGTGTACTCCTGGGCTATGGCTTCCAGATGTACAGCAAACCACAGTCTCTCTGATGGTACAAAGATATCAGATTTTGGTTTTCTGGCTCGCTTATGATGTGTTATATTTTATTGCATCACTCAGCACTAGTTAACTTTTGTCATTATCATTATACCTCATACCTGCCTCTGTAGCTGGGTTCAGTTCCCTTCTCATATTACACTTTGATGGGAGCCTTTCTCTATTTTGCATTTGTAAGCTAGCACTTCAAATTTTGTCATACCAGAACTTTTGTGGTAAGGGATGGGGAAATGGACGATGGTTCATTGGGTAAAGAGTTTAGTGACCTCATCAGAGAGACATTGCTCATTCATTTGTAGTGGCAGTGTCATTAATCTTTTCTGTTTCAGCCTCTCTCTTTTGGGTTTACTTCAGCTGACTAGGCAAGAAAGAGAACAATGAACATCATTATGGAAATGTTAATTCCTGATGTGGCTGAGTAGCTCTTAATCACACTATTAAGTGTATTCTCTGATTTAATCATCTTGGCCGACAAGCAGAAAGACATGATGGATGCTGATGAATGTCTGCCATTATCTTCTGATATGGATGAGGTTGTTATCTCTCTAACTAAATGTTAGGGTTTCTTTTTTCTTTCAGAAATGATATGCTACTTAGAAAGAAAGGGTGTGTAAAATGTCTTTGTGTATGTACATGTGTGTGTGTGTGTGCGTATGTACATTTTCATGAATATACACATGTATGTAGGGACAGAGGTTGATGTCACACTTCTCACCACCTAATTTTATTTTTGTGACAGGATTTGTCAATGGACACAGACCTCAATAATTCTGCTAGTCTGGCTGGCAGGTGTGCACTTGGGTCTGTCTCCAACTGTCCAGAGTTGGGATTACAGACATACAACTGCTGCTCTGGGCAGATCCTCATGTTTGTTCAACAAAGAACTTTGCTGACTGAGCCATATCTCTATCTCTGTTGATCGTCCATCTTTCCTCTTATACCAGCACTTAGCTGACTTGCATTTTGTTCACACAATGAAATACTTATTTTTTTCTGAGAACTTCAGTGACCTCAGATTGTTCTCTCACACCCATACCTTCCAGCTCCAGTCAGATTCAGATAATGCTTAGCTTAGCAGGTAGAGCCTGTTAGAAAGACACTGCAGTAAGTCAGATCCCCTTTCCTTGGGGTCCTTACCTGCACAGGAGCTTCTCTCACCAGGACAGTGTTTGCAGAACTCCTCAGCATGGAACCTCCAAGCAAGTGCCACTGCTGCCATGAGACTTTTTTTTTTACAATTCTTGGGCAAAAGTCGGTGTCTAGTTCTGAGCTGTGTTTGGATGTCTGTCTCAGGCAGATTTATGTTCTTCATAGTTTAAGACACACTCTTCTTCTGGATGGTGAGAGAACCATCAACACACCCAAAACCTTTTAAAATTCATATCACTGATGCATCACACCATGACCTTTGTACAATGTAGAACTGAGAAACTGATAACGCACAGATTCTATGATTGAAGATACATTATTATTTTATGAATAATTCTTTATATTTAATTTATATTTATATGTGTGTCTAACATATATACACAGAGAGAGAGGGATTCATGTAGATTTGTGGTTTCAATATGAATCACCTTCCCCCACAAGGTTTCACATGCTCACTGGTTAGTGGGACTTTTTGGAGTGTTGCAGAACTTTATGAGATGAAGTCTCATTAGAGGAAGTAAGCCACTGGAGCTAGTTCTTAAGTGTTTATAGCTCACTATAACTTCCTGTTCATTCCCTGCTTCTGCATTATGGATGCAGTGTGAATGCCATGTGACCATCAGGCCTCCTGCTCCTGCCATCATGTCTTCTTTGCCACCATTGACTTTGGAGCTGTAATCCAAAATAACATTTGCATCTTAAGTTGCCTTCCTTTGTCAAAGATTTATTGTTTTGTTTTGTTTTGTTTTGTTTTTTTCACAGCAATAAGAAGGTATTTGAAACATATATTCAATATTGTTTGGTCCCATGGCTAAGTTTGTAAAAACGAGTACAGTGTTTCACTGATTTACAAGTGATTAGTCATGAGTATGGTTCCCCTAATGTTCTCAGAAAGTCTTCTAAGTGAATGCATGAATGGGAAGCATTAAGACTCAGAATTGAAGGACTGGAGGAAGGGCTCAGTTGGCAGAATGCTTGCCTAGCACACATAAAGCCCTGGGTTCTGTACCTAGCATGGCATAAACTGGGCATAGCAGTAGACACCTGTGTTCCTGGTACTTAGAAAATGGAGACAGAAGGATTAGAAGTTCCAGGTCAACTTTTATTACATAGTGTGTTTTATTACATAGTCTATGATACTTATGACCCTATCTTAAGAAAAGAAGACTCAGAGATGAGGTAAGACCATCATTAGGAAAAATGGTCATATAAATGGAAGAAAATTTCAAACATCATAATTGAAAGGATTCATATGTATAGATATGAAGTTTGTAGGGCACAAAATAGGACTGAATTAAAATCAGATAGAGTTTATTCTTCCTTTTGACATGTTGAATTAACCAGAATGTAAAGCTGTGAACATGTACCACACCAAAATACCAATCCTGCACTGAAGGCTCAGGAAAAATCGTGGGAGAGAGAGTGGAAAAACTATGAGAGCCAGAAGACCAGGAAGTCGCTGTGAAACTGTTTCTCCTTACAATGACAGGGAAGTTATATGAATAATCCGTCAACAATAGAGCTGCTCAAGCAAGACATTAATGATGATAATACCAGTATACGTGCTAATATGGAAGGGGAAATGTGGTTGAGACCAACAACTTGTAGACAAAGAATGATAGAAACTAATGACTGCTGAGAGGGACAGTTAGTTCTTCCTGGGGATGAGCTCTCTAACTGGCTTCTTCATACCAAGAGGGCAGTTCAGAAATCATATGCAAACAAGCAACAATAATTGAACTCAGCAGGTTGTATTGATATATTTATGCATATAACATCATCATCATCATCATGAGACTAGCAATATAAAAGGAAAGAATTGGAGCAATGGGACATGGGAAGAGATTGAGATAGGATAAAGAAGTAAGGAGATGATGTAAGTATATTTTACTTAAAATTAAATATAAAGTAAGAATAACAATTATCTGAAGAGAATGAGACAAAACAAAATGAAATTAATTACAGAAGCAATGTTGGTGGCAGCAAGAACTTAGCACAGCAGCGTTTCTACATTCACAGGGCTCTCCAGCTCCTTGCTGGTATTGCTTATAAGGTTGGCTACACTGCTCCTGAGGGCAGATGCACCTTAATGTCCCAGCTCTCCTACAGCCATCACTGAGAGGCAGGGTGTTTACTTTCCTTTTTTTTCTCTCTCTCTCTTTTTTTTTAAAGTACCTTAACAATTCAAAATTCAAGAGGACTCTCCGATTTGAATTCCATTGATTAAAACCTAATTGTTCGAAGAGGCTACTGCATGACTTCACCTGGGTTTCTCATATGAGGAGAGGCATAATTGACCCATGCCTACATAAACTAGGCTCATACCTAATTGATTTATAAAATGGATTATGTTTTCAGGAGGGAGAGATGGCACATTGGGTTAAGTATTTGTTTTGCAATTATGAGGACCAGATTTTAATCCCCAGAATCTATATTAATAAAAAAAGAAAGAAAAAGAAACACTGAAGTAATTGTTTGTCCAATAACTCAATATTTTAAGTATAATTAAGCAACAGTATTCTATTGCTTTATTTATAGAGCAGTTTTCTCTCGATAGAAAAAAAAATCAATGTTTCCAAATGCCAAAATTTGCACCTGAACTACATGTAGATCATTTCCTTGACTGTATTACTGAGTTGAGAGTTAAGGCAAACCAAGCATAGTTTGTGGTGTTCAGTTTTCTCATATTCTGCTATCTCCATTACTTTATAATGGTGGGGAAATAAAGAAGAGGAAGCTGGAAGGAAAAAAAAACTTGATTCCCCAGCTTTTATACATACATATTTAAATATTTTTATTTCATTTTCTTCCTTTTTCTTTCTTTATATACAATTAAGGTAAAGTAACCTGTCAGCTGTTAAGCTGTTGAGTGTGGCTTTTCTAGCCAGGGATTTAAAAGGAAGGCAATTTATGTGAAGTTTTTAAAGGTGGTTGAATTACTTGAGATGATGGGGATGTTTGCTTCATTTAGTGGTAACCGTAAGAGAAGAGTACTAGTTAGCAGACATCGACATAGAGAACTCTAATAAAGGAGATAGTACTAAAGGGGGTATAGAATTTAAGCCACGTATGGTGGTGGGATGATGGTGGACTTTTCCAGATCTTCTCAGGAATCAGCACCCAAAATAAACACCTTCCACTATTTTTCTCAAGGTTTATAGCATTGGACTTACGAATGTCTTTCCTTTGCCTGTTTGCATCAAAGACTTCTTTGAGATTAAACTGTGTGGACAATTCAGAGTAAGTGGATGCTTTGTATATATAGGTAGAGACAGTATGAAAATAAGGATTTCCCTCTACAACAAACTCTTGCCTGGGTAAATGTCCCACATAGTAGTACACACATGCAGAAATTTGCAACTGCACTTTAGAATTGTTTGGTTTGTTTGAGGCAGTGCCTCTTGGAGCCCACGTTGGCCTCTGGCTTGTTAGGTAGCTAAGGACAATGCTGAACTTCTGATCTTCTTGTCTCTACATCCTTAGTGCTGGGACTAGATGCCGACTCCATTATATTTAGATTATGTGTATGGTGCTGGGAATCCAACCCAGGGCTTTTTGCATGCTAGGCAAACACTCAGTGCTAATTGAACCATATCCCCAGCCTCAACAGTAGAATCTTAAATTTTGCAAGTAAGACAGCCAGTAATACTTTTATTTTAAGTATCTAGGATCCTTATGCCAAGCAAAGATAAGAAAAGGAAGCCATTGCCAATGGAAGCCAGATGCATTTGTGTGTGTGCTGTTATTTGTTTAAAAGCTGGTTTAAATTTAGAAAGAAGACCAAGAGAGAGTAAAATTAGGTGACTAACATGTTGAGAAAGAACAGACAGAAGAGAAATAACACACAAATCATGAAAGTGAATATAAAGCTCTTTTTTTCCTAGTTTTGACTTGATTAATTTTTTTTATAGTGGATATGTGAATTCATCTCTCTATGTATTAAAGTAGACCATCTCGGCCTTTGAAAAGTATTCAGATTATCTTATTCATTTTTGGCAGTGGTTGTGAAAGTTCGGTTTTCTTTTTAATTGAGCGAAGTGTTGGTTCAACAGCATTCTCACATGGGTAGTCCCTGAAACACGTGTAGCACTGACCCACTTAAACTGACATTTTAAAAGCTTTTTGAAGGGAGGGATTGTGTAACCTGGAATTTTTCCTTTACTCTGCTTAATGGCGTCATTTATCAATATTTAACTGTGTTCTTTTAATAAAAATACCTTTTACATGCACGCCGGTATGTGTGCATAAGTATGTATATTAAAACATATAGAAAACTGGATGAGATAAATGAGGAAAGAGAAAATGGAATCCAGAAAGTGTGGAAAGATGGTGGGAGGGAGAAAAAGAAGGACCGAATTTGAACATACACACACACACACATACACACACACACACTCACACACACACCACTGTGAGTCCTCTGTAGCCTTTCAGCTTGCACTCCTCACTTCTGAAATATCTTGTCTTTCAGATGGAGCCCCATTCAGCTGGTGGGTTGGGAGGGCCAATGAAAGGCACCCTTACTGGGGAGGTTCTGTTCCTGGAGTCCAGCAGTGCGGATGTGGCCTAGAGGAGAGCTGCCTGGACATTCAACACTTTTGTACTTGTGACGCCGACACAGATGAATGGTAAGGAGAACTTCAGTTTTCCTACAGTGACAGGAAATGTTACCTGATGCCCAAAATTGTTACTAAGATAGAAAGATGCAGACAAGTTCAACAGAAATAAGGGGCCAGCCTCCATCCATATATCCATTGACTGATAACTGTCCTTAATACCAAAAGATATAAGGTCTTCTTATGGCCTCTGTGAACACTGAGTGCAGAGGGTTTACAAATATAAGAGCAAGGCACTCATATACAATAAGTAAATAAATTATTAAAAAAATGCAAAAGTCCACTCTCGCATGGTGAGGAGTAATAATGAGGTTTGTGCCAAAACCTTCTAGTATTCTGAGAATTCCATTCTAAGCAAGGAATTCAATGTAATGTGAGTTTGTAATTCAGTCTTTTTTTTTCCATACCCTTCCCCTGTATGTATGCTTGTCTGTGTGTGTGTGCTGTGTGTTGTGTGCTGTATGTGTGTGTGTGTTTGAGTGTGTGTAGATGTTCTAGTGTCTCTGAGTGTCTATGCATGTGTGTGGACATTTATATGTCATTTAGCACTGTCATTTAGCAGATACAACCTGTTTTGACTGTTTGTTTTTGTTTGTTGTTTTTTGTTTTGTTTTTGTCTTTGTTTTTGTTCATTTGTTTTGCTTGTTTTCATATAGGATCACTCCATGACCTAGAACTCATCAAGTAGTCATGGCTGGCTAGCTGGATCTGCCTGTCTCTATCTTCCCAGGACTGGAAATATTAACCTTTATAACCATACATACCTGACCTTTTAATATGGGTTCTGGGGATCAACTCAGATCCTCCCAGTTTAAGGCAATCATGTTACTTCCAAGCCATCTCCCAGATTCTGAGTTCAGTTTTGAAATACACATGTTGGGTAAGAGCATGAAGAGAAGGGTTTGTTTGTTTTACCACTAACGTTTAGTGCCTTTACCTCCATTTAATGACTTTTAACACCAAATTAAACTTTTTTATTCTACTTATTGATTTTGGCTTTACTGATTTCATAATTCTCATATATGCTTAATATTCCATAAGAATACGGGCCTTGAGGTTGAGACGTGTCAATTACAGAAGAGTTAAAGGATAATTGTCAATGTTACACATGCCTGTCCAATGGCAATGCCAGAATTCACACCAAGCCTATTGGACAATAGGTTCCTAGTGCTCTTCTACACCAGCTCAGTTCTGCGAGATGATATTTAAGTTCCTGTATCTATCAGTTCAACATCTTTTCTATGCTTCATAAAATCTGTTCAGCTTTCACTATATCAGTTACAAAACTGTACAGGTAGCATGTCCACTCATTTGCCTGTCAGTTCTGGGCTGAATTTCATGCAGCCTGCCATTTTAGCTTCCTCAGTGTCTCTCTCAAATGTTTCTCAATTATAACTGAGAATCCCTGCCAAGCTTCTCTCAGAGAAGCTACGATTTCTTTTGAGTATAGTGGTTTTGTTGTTCTAATTGTTGCTGTCATAGAGGAGTTCAATGAAACTTAAGTTGTAGTCAAAACCTTATTCCAGATCAGTAAGCTGGGGTGTAGGAGATGGCTCGTTCAGTAAAGAGTCTGCCACACAAGTATAAAGACCTGAACTAAATTTCCAGAATCCACATAAGTAAGTTCTTTAAGCAGCTGAACAAGGTGGCAGGGTCTTATTTCCCAGAATTGGTGGGGTGGAGGCAAGTGGGTCCTTGGAGCTAAATGAGAAACTTTAAAAAGAGAGATCACCTAAAACAGCAGTTTTCAACCTGTGGGTCAAGACCTACTCGGGATTGAATGACTGGTTCACAGAGGTCACCTAAACTCACCTGAAAACACAGATATTTGCATTACAATTCATGACAGCAACAAAATTATATTTACAAAGTAGATATGAAAATAATTTTATGGTTGGAGGTCACTACAACATGAGGGGCTGTAGCATCAGGAAGGTTGAGAACCTTTAGTCTACAAAGAAACCTTAACAAACAAATAAATAACCAAATAAAACAGATGAGCAGTACCTGGGGATTGTCATCCACATTGGTACTCTGGAATCTATTACATATATACATACGGAAATGTACACATCCCCCTGTATACACACACAGACACACACACAGACACACACACACACACAAACCATCTCAGGAAAAGAATAAGCACTGTCTTCATCTGCTTTCATAATAAGTGTATCATGAGTTACAAATATCACAGAGGTACTTAGGTACAAAGTGAGTTTCTTTAGATGCCTCATTCTTCTCAAACTTTTCATTTGGAAAAAGTCAGGTGAAGTTGACTGAAGGTCAAGCGTCAACTTCCTTCTTCCTTGGTACTCCTCTATACGTTGAAGTTAATTTTACTACAGCATTATAGAGACTTAGAACTAAACCCACCTTGTGTCCTGGATGAAGCACAAATCTCTCTGAACCACAGGGCCCTCAATCTATTTGGTCGTGATACAGTAGACATCTGATGGGAGGTTCAGGAAGACAAATTCAGCACATTTTTGGAGAGGGTCATGTTAGTCACTTTCCTTCATATACAAGAAATGAACTTATGGAAATGTCTATCTTGCACATAGTTAAAGGGTGCAGTCCATCATGGCAGAGAAGGCATGATGTCACAAGCATGAGGCAGCTTCTCATGTTGTGTCCATGGTCAGGAAACAGGATGCATGCTGATGCACAGATCACCTTCTTAGGGCAGAAAATGGCACAGCCCACATTTAAAGTGGGCCCTCTCACTTCAAATAATGTAGTCTAGACACTAGATCTTATTAAGTTAGTAATCAAGAGGAGAGATCATGACTAAGTATCATCTTCAAGCTTAGGATAGTTGTGTGAATATTTTTAGTTGGTTATGTTACAAAGGAAACATGGTGGGGAACACACTGAAAATCTTCTGATCCCATGTAACCAGATTCACTTGTGTATAGTGGTTGCCCAACTACATCTGGTATTAGACAATATTTGCAGATTTATAGGTTCAGAATGAAGCATCTTCATTTTATACAATTGTAGATGCTAACAAGGAGAAAAAAATCTAAGGTGGAAACTATCATTGAAAAGGGGATGTTTCTTCTTCTGTTTATTTTATCTTTGAGGCACACTGTCCCTTCTCATAAAACTGTCAGGGCTTGGTTCATAGCACAGTAAATACTAGGAATAATTGCCATACCTCACTTATTCATGATGAAATACTACTGTACTTTCTTCTCCAGAATATTCCACTAATGATGCAATCCACTCAGATCCCAGGCTTTTCTCTATTGACCTGATTATTAGTTCACTCACTCCTGAACCATTTATGGACTGAGTTAACTTCATCACCTATGCTGTGTTCACTTACCTCAGTGCCTTTTCTCCACTTCTTCCTGTGCCAGCACACTAGAATGTGTACAGATTCACATACACAAGAATGCTTGAGTGTGGGAAAACTGAGGTCAACATCAGGTGCTCTTTCTGAATCACTGTTCATCTTGTTTTGTCCTGAAGCTCACTGATCTAGCCAGACCAGCTCACCAGATGATGCTTAGGAAACTACGTGTCTCAGCTTCCATGAAACAGAGAGAAAATCATCATCTATCACCATCATACATTTATTTTTACCTGGGTCTGGCTGTCAAACTCAGGTTCTCATGCTCGTAAAGCTTTCAATTGACTAATTGAGACATTTTCCCCATACTTGCCAGACCTCTTAGTACTACACAAATATATATATATATATATATATATATATATATATATGTAAGAAATATACATATTGACGATCTTTCTGGAGGAAGCATGATCTTTTAGGTCTTGTTCAGTAATGGTCGTAATTTGCTCTGTATTGCTGTGATAAAATACCATAACCACAGTAGATTAGAGAAAGAGGGTTTTATTCAGGATTATAATTCCAGAGGGACAAGTGTCTATTACCATCATAGTAGAGGATCTTGGCAGCAGGCAGGACCTGTGACTAGAGCACAAAGACGAGCATTCACCTCTTAAGCTGCAAGCAGGAAGCAGAGTGATCAAAGTGGTAGTGGCATGAAACTTAGCAACATCAAATCTTGCTCCTTGTGACACATTTTCTCCAGCAAGCCCATATCTCCTAAACTTAGTCTAACAGCACCCACAACTGGAAACCAAGTATTCACACATCTGAGCCTATGAAAGACTATCTCATTCACATCACCACAACTGAGTCAAATGAAAGGAACTAAAGTTTTCCAGTTAGGCTGCTTGCTTTACCGATGAGATCACATGTTGAACAACTCAATGCAAGGCCTAAGGGAGAAGAAATCTAGAAGTCCTTAACATTCTACTGATGAAATACAGACTCTATCTGGAGATAACTATTCCAGGTTTTACTGGTGACTTAAGAACAAGTTCTAGCTCCCCAGGGCCTCCTGTGCTGCACTCCCTCTGCATGGCCCATACCCCAGTTCCCTGGCCTGTGCCATTTCCCAGTACCCAACACAATCTTCAGCTCCCAACAACAGCATGGATCAGGGAGCAGCAAGTAAGAGTTCCCCTCCTCCATCTACTAGACTGCCACAGCCTGCCAGCAATAGTGACTACGTCTGGCCAGGGCCCACTGTGCTCCACTTTCTCTGCATGACCCATACCCCAGTTCCCTGGCCTGCACCATTTCCCAGGACTCACCCTGATGTCAGCCTAAGAGACCAGCACCGATCAGGGAGCAGCAGGAAAACCACAGCAGCCATCTGAGACCATAAACTCTACCTGCAACCCCAGAGACCTAGTATCATCAGAGACCACCAGGCCTGCTAATAACAGAGTCAACCAAATGGAATGAGGTAAATAAAAGAACACCAGCAACAAAACCCAGAGTTATATGACAACAGCAAAATCCTGCTATCCTGCCACAGCAAGTTCTGAGGATACCATCACACCAGAAGCACAAGAAAACCATCTTAAATCTGAGGTTATAAAAATTATAGAGGTCATAAAAGAAGAAAATAAATCCTTAAAGAACTTCAGGAAAATGCAATGAAACAGGTAAAGGAATTGAATAAATATACCTTAAAGAAACACAGGAAAATACAATCAAACAGGCTGAGTTAAATCCCTTTTAAAAATAGAAGAAAATACAGCCAAATGGGAAAAGAAAATGAATAAAACTGTCTAAGACCTAAAAATAGAAATAGAAGCAATAAAGAAAATACAATTCAAGGTACTCATGGAGATGAAAAACCTAGGGAAGAGAACAAGAACTACAGACACAAGCATCAATAACAGAATACAAGGGAAAGAAGAGAGACTCTTAGATGTGGAAGATAAGATTGAAGAAATTGATACACCAGTCAAAGAAAATGTTAAATATAAAAAGCTCGTGACACAAAGCATCCAAAAAATCTGTGACAATATGAAAAGACCAAACATAAGAATAATAGGAACAGAAAAAGAAGACTGCAATCAATCACCAAGGCCCAGAAAATAATTCCAACAAAATTATAGAAGAAAACTTCCCCAACTTAAAGAAAGAAATTCCTATAAACATACAAGAAGTCTACAGAACACCAAATAAATTGGACCAGAAAAGAAAATCCTCCCAGCACATAATAATCAAAACACATATACAGAATAAATATACAAGAACATGAAAAGCTGCACGGGAAAAAGGCCAAGTCACATATAAAAACAAACCTGTCAGAATTACACCTGACTTCTGAAAAGAGACTACAAAAGTCAGAAGGGCCTGGACGTATGTCATGTAGACTCTAAAAGAGCACAGATGTCAAGCAAGACTACTATACTCAGCAAATCTTTCAATTACCAAAGATGGAGAAAGCCACATATTCCATGACAAAACCAAGTTTAAACAGTACCTAGCCAAAAACCCAGTCTTACAGAAGATACTAAAAGGAAATTTCCAACCTAAAGAGGTTAACTACACCCAGGAAAACACAGGAAACAACACCTTGTATTCTATCAGAACACCACAGATTAAAGTTAGATTTCAACAACAGAAACAATAGATGCCTACAAACTCATAAAAATGGACCAATCTCTACTTGATGAATACTGCGTCAGGGGGGAAGTAAAGAAAGAAATTACAGACTTTTTAGAATTCAATGAAAAATGAAAGCACAACATACCCCAACTTCTACGACACAATGAAAGCAGTGCCAAGAGGAAAGTTCACAGTGCTAAGTGCCTTCATAAAGAAAGAGGAGAGTTCATACTAGCAACTTAACAACTCACCTAAATACTATAGAAAAAAAGAAAACAAACACACACACAAGAGGAGTAGATGGCAGGAAGTAATCAAACTCAGTGCTGAAATCAATAACCTAGAAAGGAAGTGAACACAGAGAATAAAAAACAAACAAACAAACAAACAAAAAAACCAAGAGCTGCTTTTTATTGAGAAAATCAACAAAATAGACAAACCCTTAGTCAAACTAACTAAAAGGCAAAGGGAGAGTATCCAAATTAATAAAATCAGAAATGAAAAGGGGGATATGAAAACACACTTAGGAAATCCAAAAAAAATCATTAAATCCTACTTCAAAGAATGTAGGCTAAAAATTTGGAAAATCTAAATGAAATAGATTATTTGTTTTTTAATAGATACCACTTACCAAAGTTAAATCAAGATCAGGTTAACAATTTAAACGAAACTATAATCCCTAAGGAAATAGAACAGTAATCAAAAATTCCCCAATGAAAAAGAGTCCTGTGCTAGATGGTCTTAGAACAGAATTCTACCCAACATTCAAAGAAGAACTAATGCCAATATTCTTCAAACTTTTCCACAAAATAAAAACAGAAGCAATATTGCCAAACTGATTATATGAGGCCATAGTCACCATGGTACATAAAACACAGAAAGACCCAACAAAGAAAGAGAATTTCAGACCAATCCTCCTTATGAACATTAATGGAAAAATACTCAATAAATACTTGCAAAGTGAATTCAGGAACACATCAAAAATATCACCTATCATCCAAGAATGGAATGGTTCAACATAAAAAATAAATAAATAAATAAATAAATAAGCAAATAAATAAATAGAACAACCATCAACATAACCCACCATGTAAACAACTGAAAGGAGAAACAAAACACTTGATCATCTCATTAGATGCTGAGAAGGCTTTTGACAAGTCCAACACCCCCGCATGTTTAAGATCAGGGATACAAGGCACATACAACACAATAAAGACAATATAATAGCTAATAGCTAATATTAAGTTCAATATGGAGAGAAAGTTAAGGTATTCCTGCTAAAATCAGGGACAAGACTAGGCTGAACACTCTCACCATATCTCTTCAGTATAGTACTTGAAGTTCTAGCTAGAGCAATAAGACAAGAATATCAAAGGGGTATAAATTAGAAAAGAAGTCAAATTATCACTATTGGCAGATAATATGATAGTATACATAAGCGAGTCCCAAGATTCTACCACAGAATCCCTATGGCTGATAAACACCTTCAACAAAATGTACAGAATCGACTCAAAAAAGTCAGTAGCTCTCCTTTATACAAGCCACAAAAGTGCTGAGAAAAAAAAATTAGGTAAACAACACCCTTCAAATCAGCAATAAGTAATATAAAATATCTTGGTGTAACTTTAACTATGCAAGTGAAAGAATTGTATGGCTAGAACTTCAAGTCTTTGAAGAAACAAATTGAAGAAGACATCAGAAGATGGAAAGATCTCCTATGGTCATGGATCAGTTTGATTAACATAGTAAAAATGGTCATCCTGCCAAAAATGTACAAATTCAGTGTAATTCCCACCAAAATTCCAATACAATTCTTTACAGACCTAGAAGGAACAACCATTAACTTCATATAAAAAGAATAAAGGACTTTGAATACCCAAAATAGTTTTGTACAATAAAAGAACTTCTGGCAGTGTCAAAACCCCTGATTTGAAGCTATACTACAAAGTAATAGTAAAAAAATCTGCATGGTATACCATAGAAACAGACAGGTTGATCAATGAAATTGAATTGAAGACTCAGAAATAAACCCACACTCCTTTGCACATTTGATTTTTTACAAAGAAGCCAAAACCATACAATGAAAAAAAAGAAAGCATCTTCAACAAATGGGGCTGGTCTATATGCAGAAAAATGCAAATAGACCCATATTTACCCCCCCCCCCCCCGTACAAAACTCAAGTCCAAGTGGATCAAAGATGTCGACATAAAACAGAGGCTCCATTAGAAGACAAGGTAGGAAAGTCTGGAATTCATTGGCATGGGAGACAACTTCCAGAACAGAACGCCAACAGCACAGACTCTGAGATAAACAATGAATAAATAGATTTTCATGAAACTGAGAAGCTTCTGTAAGTCAAAGGGCACTGTCAAGAGAACAAAATGGCAGCTTACAGATTGGAAAAGATCTTTATTAACCCTACATTAGAGAGAAGACTAATATCTAAAATATACAAAAAAAACTTAAAAATTAAACATCAACAAATCAAGTAATCCAATTGAGAAATGGGTTACTGAGAATTCACAACAGAGGATTCTCTAAAGTTTGAGAAGCACTTAAAGAAATGCTCAGTGTCCTTAGCCATCAGAGAAATACAAATCAAAATGACTCTAAGATTCCATCTTACACCAGTCAGAATAGTGAAGATCAAAAACTCAAGTGACAACACATGCTGGCGAGGATATGGAGAAAGGAGAACACTCCTCCAATGCTGATGGGAGTGTGAACTTGTACAACCTCCTTGGAAATCAATTAGGCACGTTCTCAAAAAGTTTGGAGCAGTTTTATCTCAAGACCGAGCTATACCACTCCTGCGCATATACCCAAAAGAATTTCCACCACAAATCAAGGACATTTGCTCAACTGTATTTATAGCAGCTTTATTTGTAATAGCCAGAAACTGGAAAAATCCTAGATGTCCCTCAACCAAAGAATGGATTCAGAAACAATTACACAATGGAATAGTACTCAGCTATTAAAAACAAGAAAATCGTGAAGTTTGCAGGCAAATGGATGGAACTAGAAAAGATCATCCTAAGTGAGGTAACCCAGACCCAGAAAATTCACGTTATGAACGTACTTATAAGTGAATATTAGACCTATAGTACAGTATAACCATGAAATAATCCACAGGCCCAAAGAAGCTAAGAAACAAGGAGGGCCCAGGGGACGGTTCCAGAATGTCACTCAGAAGGGGAAACAGAATAGACAGCAGAAGTGGCTGAAGAGAGGGAACTGGGTATGGGAGGAATGGGGAAGGAAATACGGGTTGGGATCAGATGTGAGGAGAAAAGGGGTGGGAGGTGAGGGAGCTGGGAACAAGACAGGAAACTGATGGGGGAACATCTCTTTGTCAAGCTGGAGGCCTGTAACAGGATTGGGTCCTGGGAGCATGTGGGTGTGACTCTAGCTCAAACTCCTAACTTCAGGGTCAGGGGGGAGACATGAAGATTGATGTGACCACCTCCTAGACAGTACTAGTGGAAGGAGGGGAACAACACCCATTGACAAAAGCTTTGATTTAAAAATTACCCTGTTACAAGAAATGCAGGGATATAGAGGTAACAAAGATTGGGGGAACATCCAACCAATAGGTGGCCCAACCTGAGATCCACCACACAGTAGACAGAGAACCAGACCCTGACACTATTAATGATGCTTTGATAATATGCTTGCAGACAGAGCCTAACTTGACTGTCCTCCTGGGAGGCTCCAGCTGGCAGTGGATTGAGATAGATGTTGGGACTTGCAGCCAAGCATGAGGCAGAGCTCCAGGGGTCCTGTGAAAGTGTACAGGGAAAGATGGAAGAACCTGTAGTGAACAGGACCCTCACAAGAAGAGAGAGACAAATGACCCAAACCCACAGGAGCTTACAAAGAGTGAGACATCAACTTAGGAGCATGCATGGTCTGGGCATAGGCCCCCTGCACATATGTGCCTGAGAGGCAGCTTGGTCCTCAAGTGGGGTGCCTGGTGAGTGGAGGGTGTGGGGGCTGTTTATAATATGGACTCTCTTGCCTGCTTTTGGATCACTTCCTTCTGGCAGCCCTGCCTTACCTGGCCTCAGTGGATGAGGATATTCTCAGTCCTGACATGATTTGTTGTGATGGGTGAGAATAGGTGGTTCAAGGAGCTCTCTCTTTTTCTGGGGAAAAGGGAAAGGGGAAGGGGGAAGGAGAGGAAGGTGGGGACTGGGAGAAGAGAAGGGAGGGAGCACCCTTGGGAGGTAAGGTAAATAAACTGAAATTAAAAAAAAAAGAAAAATAATAACAAATTCTATTCTGTGGTGAATATTTTGGAGGATAAATCATTACAGAAAGATTACATTAAGTTTTAACTTTCCTAAGGAGACATGAACAAGTATTTATTCATTCTAGAAAGGGCACTCATGACAGATCCAAATAACAGTTTCACCCAAGTATCACTAAGTGAACCACTGATTTTATTGAACTTAATTATACAGCACTGGGAAGGGTTATTTTTTGAGACATGAGTGGCATTCAAACAGCTGTATCACCTCAAAGTTCTACCCAAACCTGAATGATAGCTTCATTTAAACAGCATCATGGAGGCTCCTCTTCAATTTTTTTTCCCACATACTATATACTCCTATATCTTCTAATTTAACTTTCAGATGGGGTGAGGAAGGAAAGAGTAATGTCTGGAATTCCAGGTGAGAGTACTGTGACCATCCCATCTCTCCCTAGATTAGAGAGTATCTACAATACTGTCACAGTTATCATAGGCCTGTCTTCTTCTGTAATGCTCTGCTCAATTAGTTGTCATGGCTATGGAGCTAAGACAATCTCTACTAATAAGAGATAATAATAATAAATAATAAGATGACTGTCTTATTATTTCCAGAAATGCCATATTATACCATAGTTTATGTTTTACTCCATGTGGTATTCTGAATTTTCAGCAAGTTGACTAAATACCACTCAGCTGGCTAAGTCAGGTCGTATATTCTCTGTCGTGGAATCCATAGGATAGTGGGAAACATGCTCCTTCATCATGAATGGATCAATATGATACAAAGTTCATAGTTGAAAGCTGGGTTAAGATCTTTAGGGCCAGAAACTGGGTCAAGAATTCTAGGGAGCTGTATTTTAAATAAAAGAAGTAGCTAAGTTGGAACAACTATACCAGCCTTATTTGAAAACGTGGGAACAGTTGTGCACTCAGACTGAGAAATATGAATGCATATAAAAATAAGTGCTTAAGTACATTGGTGTGTTTGTTATAGGATGAAGGAATGGAATGAGGTAGTATCAAATGATGGAATGTGTGATGTGTGTGTATGTGTGTGTCTGTGTGTGTGCCTATGCACACGTTTGTGCATGATGACTAGAGGTCAACTTCCAGTGTCATTCCTCAGGAGATTTCTACGTGTATCTTGAGACTTTGTCTCTCACTAGAACCAACAGATTTTCAAGTAGACTAGGCTAGTCAGGCTGAAAATTCAAAGGATCTGACTATCTCCACCGTACCACCTCTAGGATTATGTACTTATGCCATTATACCGATTTTTTCATGGGTGCCTCATTTGCCCTATGCTCTTTCCTCATGAGCAACCTACTTTAGCCCCAGATCACTGAACTTCTTATGGAAATATCAGTGAGCTAATCTTATCAGTTCAAAATATTATGATTTTGTCAGCCATGTGATCTGGGAGAATTTAAAATGTACATGTCACATCTACCCAACTCCAGTGTCTACTGACAAAAGGAAAGCACAAAAGGAAAAAGAATCCAGAAACTTTGGATCAACATTAACTTTTTCTAAATTCATGGCTAGGATACATCCAACCTGGCTGTCCACATAGTTCAATATTGTTGGACTTTTGCTTCAAATCCTTGTATTTCCATTATTACCCCCAGTGTTCAAGGTGAATATTAGAATCTTCAAGAACTCTGTCCTATAAAATCCCCTTAATGTCTTCTTTTTATATTAATTTTTATTTTTTTAATATTAATCACAGGTTATTTACTTTGTATTCCAGCCTTAGCTTCCTCCCTCATTCCCTCCCTCTCCTCCCTGTCCCTTTCCAAGTCCGCTGCTAGTCCTCCTCCTCTTCCATCTGACCCTAGCTCATCAGGTATCTTCAGGACTGACTGTCGTCCTCTTTGGCCTAGCAAGGCTATTCCTCCCCTGGGGGGAGGGGGAGGTAAAGGAGCCAGTCATTAAGTTCATGTCAGAAATAGTTCCTGTTCCCCTTACTAGGAAAACCCACTTGGATACTGAGCTACCATGGGCTACATCCATCCGAGCAAAGGTTCTAGGTTATATCCATACATGGTCCTTGGTTGGAGAAACAGTCTCATAGAAGACCCCCATGCCCTGATATATTTTGTCCTTGTGGAGCTCTTGTCCTCTCCCTGTCATATTAACTAAAATCTCATTGGAGAAGCATCCATCTTTCTTCTCGCTAAGTGTGGCTTCTCATGACCTCAGGCAAACTCTTACTTACTTGGGGCTGGAGAGATGGCTCAGAGGTTAAGAGCACTGTATGTTCTTCCTAAAGGTCCTGAGTTCAATTCTGAGCAACCCCATGGTGGCTCACAGCCATCTATAGTGTGATCTGGTGCCCTCTTCTGGTGCATAGGCCGAATGCTGTATAAATAATAATTAAATCTTTACCCGGGCATGGTGGTGCATGCCTTTGATCCCAGCACCCTTAATGTCTTCTATTGTACAAAGTTAACTGGAAAACAAAATTGCATTGTTGGAGCAGCTCAATCCATTATACAGTCTACAAAAATTTACCAATATGCAAAGATGTTGTGATGTTTTGTGAATCCTACATTCACATCCCAGAAAACCTATCAGGAGTTGGGCTGAATTTTCATTCTATCTGATTTAAAGGATCTTCTGCTCCACTAGAGTGACTGCTAATGTGGCAATTGTGGATGAGGGTCATCAGTGACGATTCCAGAGAGCAGTCTGATAGAATCTCTAAAATCCCATTGGAGAAGCATTCATCTTTCTTTTCGCTAAGTGAGGCTTCTCATGACCTCAGGCGAACCCTAACCACTTGTGACTGGTTATTCATTATGTTATATTAACAATAGACCTTTTTGACTGAGCACTTACAGCCATATGTTCCAATGAGATCAAATAAACTAGAAAAATGTGTGGGTATCCTATGGCTAGTGAAAGAGAGGTGGAGAGCTAAAAAATATGGAGATACAAGAGGGAGAAAACTGTTACTTAATTAACATTTCTAGAAGAACCCTTTTGCTTAAAATGAAAGGAGGCCTCAACTGCATAAACCGATGGGCATTCTTGGCCCACATATCTTTTGCTATTTGGTTCCAGGTCTACCACCCATACTAAAATTCACAGATGTTCTGATCTTTCATATAAATGGCATGTAATTTACATAGAATAGGTACAGACCTCCTGTCAATCGTCATCAGATTATTGTTTTGTCTCTCCCTCCATCTTCCATTTCTTTTCCCCTTCTTCCTTATTTCTTTCCCTCCCTCCTTCTTTCCTTCCCTCCCTCTTTTCTTTCTTCTTTTCCTTCCTTCCTTCCTTCCTTCCTTCCTTCTTTCTTTCTTTCTTTCTTTCTTTCTTTCTTTCTTTCTTTCTTTCTTTCTTTCTTTCTTTCCATTATTTGGAACCCTGTACCCTCCAGCTACTGTGTAGCACTGGGTTTCACTCTTTGCCTCAGAGAGATTTGCCCCGACCCAAAGGACTTCAACAGGTTCCTAAAGTAGGAGGATGGAAGGAATGAGGGGGAAGGGACAAGAAACATGAAAAATGAAGGCTAAGTCCATTTGTCTGATCAAAGCCTCCTTTATTAGAAATTTTTACCCAACTTATATAGGGAGAAGGCAGGAAAGGGGGAAGGTTTAATTACTGCTGCAGGATATAGGAAGAGTGCTTCCATGGGTTAAATATTGTACCTGCAAGATACCATAAGGAAGTTTTCTTAAGATATCTCACAGATGCTCTAAAACTAACAGACAGATGTCCTCATAAATCTATCACCCATGGTTTAGGGTCTTAGGTAACTCACTAAATAGCTTTAGGTCTCCACTAAATTACCTTTGCTCACTATTTCGCTTTGGCTTCAGTAAATAGCTTTGTCTCCACTAGATAGCTTTGGCTCACTAATTGACTTTGTCTTCCGTAAATAGCCTTGGCTCCCGGCAGAGATTATTTTTGGAATGTTCCTTCAGTCCTGAATGAGTAGTGACTTAGTGTCTTCTCTGTTCTTTGATAGATGAGTTAAATCCAGTTCAGACTTAACTAGTATTGATTACATAGTTAACTATTATTCCTCTCAGCTAGCATTGTAAGAACTATTTACCAAGTTTACCATATGCATTTTTGTTGCAAATTAATTTTCTACTCCCTTTCAGATGTAGTCCTTGAAACTGGAGGGGAAACTCACACCATAGCGTTCACCAAACAATAATGAAACCTCAGCTTGATCTCCAAAATCCAAATAAAGAGACAGTTAGAAAACAACAACAACAAAAACAAAACAAAACAAAATTTTCCAGCATGATGTAAGCTCTTATAGGTCCAGCTCTGGACAGGTGGAGAGAGGCAAGTCCTGGGGCTCTGCTAGCCAGCCTCCTCACAACTTGCTAATGCTCATCTGTTTTTGTTTTTTTTTTATGATAATCTACTTTTTAGTTTGTTTTAGAACCACTTATACAAAAGTTTTAAGTCTTTGAGTGTTTACAGAGCTGTTATTCACTGAATTCTCTAAATTCTCTCTTATAATCTATCTGGCACTGGCTTCCAATTGGACTTTTGTGTTAGAGAGAACTGTGTCTGCCTGCTGTGAGACCACTGTGCTTTCACTGTTCAAAGAGTAAGTGAAGAGAGGCCCTGTCTTTAGAAACAGTGTGGGGAGCTCCTGAGAAATGACACTCAAAGTTTACTGAGTGTGCAAGATGAGCTCTTTGTCTGCCCTGTCTGCCCTGCAGACTTCGTTGCAGTTCTAAGTCCTGATCTACTGCATTAAAAATGACACATAAGCTTAATTATTTTGGTGAATTTGTAATTTTATCATTTATTTAAAATGAAATACACCTTCATTAAAAGATATTCAAAGATTTCAGAATATATGAATAAAAAAAGAGAAAACACCTTACTAGCTTTTTGAATACTTATGTATCTATCCCATGTACAAAATGTTTTTAATTTTTTATTATTTGGTATTTTCAAGCATTTCTATAAGAAATTTTTCTTATTTTCCATTCCCGTTTCTCATCCCAGCCATCTCTTGTTGGATCCCATCTCAGTAAGCCTCCCTTTCACTTCCTTGTCCTCATTTTTTCTGTGATAAATGAATTTTAATTTTGGTTTCTTGCACAAGCTTGAATGAGAAGCTACTTACTGGAACAGGGGCATGCAGAAACCTGTAGTGGGCCTCAGTGTTGAATGTGTGATGGTGGGGTGCTCATCCATAAATGGAACAGCTATGTCATTCTGCAAGGATCAGTGAACATCACAGAAGAGGAACTTGGGAAAATGTAAAAACTAGAGGATGAGAAATATGCAGGAAAAATCTGGACATGCTACAGCTGTTTCAATAATGAATTCACTTCATAAGACCTGTACAATACCAGCCCCTGATATCCTCATGGATGACCAAAGGATGCCTGACATCCCAACCCTCCATACAGGACTATTGGGGTTTAACTGGGGGAACGAGTATTATTTTCATGAGTGGTGTAGCCACTTATACATTGCTACAGGCAAAATACTCCTGCAGATAATGGTGGGGTATATAGGATGTTTCTAAATGTAAGTACTTCATTGACATCAGTATTTTAAACTGCATGTTCTGTCATTAATAAATGCTATCAAAGTAAGTATATTACTTTTCAACTTACTTCTTCCAAAAAAATTATCTTACAAATCTTTTTCTTGGCTGTCCTAAAGCAACATACAAGTTAAGACGTACTGCTTGCTTTAATGGGTTCATAGTCCTTCATATTTGGCTTTCTCAGTATTTTCAACTTACATGATGAAAATATGACTTGTGACTGACTTTTTGATATTAACAGTAGCAAAACACCTTGAATGTAATTTTTAATTGTTTTACACATTATTATATTGACTAGAACCCCATTTTTAGAGGCTGTGACAGATTTAGAAAAGTGGTTGAAGAGACATTGGGCATTATGGAGATCCCAACAGAACCAATACCAAATGGGCTGTTGTGGCCATGCAGAGCATGTAGAGAATTATCTGCTCTTTGAGAGAATAGCATAGGTATATGATGGTCAGTATGGATAGTCATCATAAGAGGTTGTGGAGTCCCCAAGGAGATGCTCATCATTAAGTTAACTGAGGTGCAAAGACTATCCCATGTCCCGGGATTTCCAAGGTGAGTAAAAAGGGAAATGGGAACAATCATTCATAGCTTTGCATCCTGAGCTCACTGTGACCAGTTGCCACAAGATCCTGACACCATAATAAATAGGATTCTTGAACCATGAGCTGAAATAAACCTTTACCACAGCAACAAGAGAGATAACTAGTGCAGTAAAGGGAAGAGAGGTAGTCAGTGTTCCTCAAAGTTTCACACAGCTGCACCCAGAGAGATTCTTGGCAGACTGTTCTTGCTAAGAATTTTCTGGAGCCCTTGACTAGGTGGGGCTTAGGACAGATCTGATGTGGTTGACTCCTCCTCAATTCTCATATCTACTACTCTCAATTCCTGATGTCATCTCGTTTTTCTTGTGCTTCCACAGCCCATGAAAAAAACATATAGCTGACTTCACAGAATCCCAATGTCTATGTGTTTAAAGTACAGAATTCTCATTATGAACAAAAAGAGTTCATGCTATCTCCTTTGCACATCTACAGCACTGATATTGTGAGCTGATCATGTAATTAGAACATGAAGTTGTTCTTATTTTGTTTGTTTGGTTGATTGGTTTCTGGTAACACTGTCATAGTCTAAATGCTAACTGTAATATATCCTTAATTAAAATTTTATTATGGAACAGAATAATCAAATTCTTCATTTATCATTTGTTAACTATGTAATGTAAATCATTTAGCCTCGCTAAACTTCAGGTCCTGATTTTATTTATTTTTTAACAGGAAAAGGTGACATATCTGTGGAGATTGCCAGCTGAGTTAGCAGATAGTCTTCACATCTCTCAGATGTGGCGTGTAGTCAGTTTTCGAAAAGTGTATGGTCATTTATATTATCAATTTCTGTACTACTACAAAGTTCTCAACCAATCATGAAAGACAACATTGGTTTGTATATTAAATTTATGTTTATGAAAATAGTCAATAAATATATATGTGAAATAAAAGGATGAATGCTAAGGAAGAAACACTGTGGCAGCAAAATAAAATTTCCTTCAACTATCAAATTCTGCAGTAAAGGGATATTTCTGAAAAGTCTGAAATATCCCTAAGTGGGACTTCTGATGAATTTACTATGCAGTGGATGAACCTGCTGTGTATGAATAAAGCAAAAGAGCTGTGAGTGTGTAACCAAGGAGGCTGTGGTCTCCCACAGCATCTGTCAAGGTGACTGAAGTATAATGTTAAGGAGTCACTCTCAAAATGATTGCAAATTAGCAAGCTAAAGCCCAATAAGTTGAATTGTGTTGTTTGGGGGGAAAGCTTGCATGAATAGAATGGGGACAGTCAGCCAAAGACTGATCAAGGACAGATCAAGGACCCGGGCTGTCGCCATGAGTGCAACCATGTCTAGAGAAGATGGTACCCACATGGTTACATGCCAGGTTCCAGCCAGGAGGAGCTGTTCTCTGCCATTTGGTATCAAAGAGCATGTTCCCATACTAACATGCTAATAACTGGAAATTAATGTTTGGGATCACATCCTGGTCATTTGATTTTATATACTGTACCTGAGGGAAAAAAAGTTTTTAGAATTGCCACTTCCTGAACAAAGCTTAGATGTGAAAACAGAAACGACCAGCAGTGCTGGGAGTAAACGCCTCTGCATATCATCAGCGTCAGTCAGGGAACAAGGAGATTAAATGACAAAACTAATATGTTGCATGATACACACTTCTGACTCAAACTTTTCCTAGATGCAGATGACTTGAGGTACATCTTTATTCACTGGTATAAACCAGTTGTATTCAGCAATGTGGTTGTAAGTGATAGACATCAACTTTCTATAACCTAGAATTACAGGGAAGAGTTTTAATTGAGGATTCCATCAGGTCTTTCTGGTGGGAGATTGTCTTGATTGTTAATTGATGTAAGAAGACCCAGTTCACCGTGGAAAACATTATTCCCTGCGAAGTGATCCTGGACTATTTGTATTGTTTAAATTCTCCACATAAAAATCATTCCTGACAATGTGAGTTGCATGATCATACCAAATTTGAATTCTCCTACTTCTTTTGGAAAAGATTTTTTATACTTAGCATGGTTTTTAACATATGTTATTGGCTAATTCAAGGGCATCAAATGGATGTAGACAAGATGTCATGATTTCCAAGGGAGGCACAAGTAAGGGATGTAAGGACCAATGAAATGATAATGTGCACAGCAGATATTGTGTGAAAGAGGTTTATTAGAGAGAGAAAGAGAGAGCGAGACATGATGGGGGAAGAAAGGGGGCCACCCCAACAGAAAGGGGAAAGGGCAAGAAATGAGAGGGCAAGAGAGGACAAGAGGGCAAGAAAGAGACAAAGTGGCAGGTTGGTCCTTATAAGGAGCAATGTAACCACACCTGGGAGGTGTGGCTACCCGGTGGGGGACAACACATGATGACATCATAGGTTGCTAGGCAACCCAGAAGCAGACTGCCTAAGTACTAATAGGGGAGTTTTATCTCTAGTGCAGGTATTTAGTCTCTTCTTTGAAATCTCTACTTGTGAATAAATTGGGATAAAAATGTGAATTTATTCTGTATGTGCAACATGCATAGCTATGCTTTTCAGCTGACACAAAGCCCTTTCATTCAAATGGCTTCTAAACAAAGGCACTCAAATTACAGACATTATAGTATGTATATTTTTGTATTTTTGAACAGGGGTGTAGGGGTAGAGCTCTGGTGAATATTTGACATATTTATAACCTAGATAAATTATTGCATGTCTTTCTCCAAATCTCATGAGCTGGATTCTAACTCTTAATATTTAATTTTCTGCAAGTGCTATGTAGCAAGTACTCTACAATCATGGATCATAGCTGGATGCCTATGAAATAAGTTGTCTTGCTTGAGAGCCCTGAGTAGTTCAGAACAAAGAAGAAAACCAAA
This sequence comes from Meriones unguiculatus, assembly GCF_030254825.1. Taxonomy (NCBI): domain Eukaryota; kingdom Metazoa; phylum Chordata; class Mammalia; order Rodentia; family Muridae; genus Meriones; species Meriones unguiculatus. The sequence goes on along the minus strand of NC_083365.1, from coordinate 58,147,849 downwards.
GTAAATGTCAGAGTGCCTAGTTTTGGCCATTTAACACATACCAGGCACTGTGCCCAACAGCTGCAAATCCCATTTAATCCTCTTCAAGCTTATATTCAGATATGCATCCAACACACAAAATGTCTCAGAAAGGACTCACCCACAGTACACAGCTAGAAACTGCTAGCTCTAAAGTGTGTCCTCAAACACATGAGACACATACTGGGGAAAGCAAGATGGTGACTTGGTACCTGCCCTTTCTATCCTGTGATACTATGAAACTCCTCAGTGCTTCTGAGGAAGTGTCAAAATTAGTAAATCAAAATAGTGGTACATACACACCTCATAGAAAAATTGTGTGTGCAAAGATTAGGCCTGTCCATAGTATATTTCTACCTGGAAGTATTTACATGGTCAATGGCAATTTGTTCATTTTAATTGAATTTGTATTATTATTTTTAAAACACTGTTTTTATTTATTTTTTGAAAATGTCATTAATGAATACTATGTACTTGAAGAACATCTAGCCCCTACACTACTCTTTCTAGTTCTTCCTGGTTGTGAATATGGGTTAATTATATGCACATTTTTATTTTTGTGTGCAGAGCATGAATGAGTGTAAATGTAGAAGCCAGAGTCAGCTGCTGTTGTTGCTCCTTGGATACTGTAAAGTACATCTAATTTTTTGAGATGAGACTTCCCATTGGCCTGGATCTTACCAATTCAGTAAGGTTTGCTGGCCTGCCTATCTCCAGGCCGCCCAGGTGTATTAGTAAAAGTAAAAGTGTATTAGTAAAAGTGAGTGTCACGAGGGCAGGTGCTTTTGTGTAGGTTCAGAAGATCCAGAATCAGGTATCCATGTGCACAGACCAAGCATGTGGGCCTGACTGAGCTATCACCAGAGCTCCACAATGTCAGGTTTTTACTTCCAAATTTTATGCTCTGCCAAGTGGTACCGTCTTCACCTTGATTCTGAAAGACAACTTTAAAAGAGGAGGGAACATTGGCTTTCTCTAATTTTTTTCTATCAAAACAAAACCAGTAATTCCTTATTTGCATAATTAACAAGAACAAAACCAGCAAGGTCTTTCTAAAGAACAAAGGAAACAGCAATCAATTAACTATAAAAATTTTAACACACCTTAAAATGTGATAAAAAAAAAACCATTGAAACCTGATTAAAAACTGTTGGCAGGTGGTTCAGCCAATTCCTGTGAGTGACTTTTGAGAGGGATTTGTGATGTCTGTTTTCAAGTTAGCTCCTCAGAAAAAAAGACCTTCTTTAATAGGAAAGTGAAGTGATGGGTTTTTGTTTGTTTGTTTATTTTCCATTTTGTATTACATTTATTCTTCATTAATTTATTTATTTGTTCATTTTATATCCCAATCACAACCTCACTCCCTCCTCTCCTTCCAGTTCCACCCTCACAACCACTTCCTCCATACTCCCTTTCCCTTTCCCATGGGTACCAACCCATCCTGGCATATCAGTTCCCAGCAGGACTAAGTGCCTTCTCTTTTACTAAGGCAAGACAAGCCAGTACTGCAAGGGAAATGAGATCCAGAGGGAGACAATAGTGTCCAAGTCAGAGACAGCACATTGCAATGAGCATTCAGATCCTCTTGGCCACAATCAGCACTGTCATCTTTCTACACTACCTGTGCTTCTGCAAGCTCAGTTAAGGAAGATATAAAATCCAGTGGTGTTTGGAAGCAGGCCATGGGTTCTCTAATTGGTATTCCAACTATTCACACAGGCCCTGTGAAAGACCTTCTGTTATGCTCCTTCCAGCCCTGGCCAGGCTGCATTCAATCCCAGTCACTTTGCAAAGAGGGGTCTTGGCACAGAATCCTTAGATAATCTACATTTTATCCTTCTTTTTTTCCTCCCTTAAAATTATGTTTTGCAGGAAAAACGTTACTGGCGTTCTTTCCTTCAAAGATCATTTGCCTGTAACTCAGATAATTATAACTGATACCAACAGATCAAACTCAGAAGCAGCTTGGAGAATTGGCCCCTTACGTTGCTATGGTGACCGTGAGTACAACATCCCCACCCTCACACACTCCTTGCACACTCTTTCAGCCCTCCTCTGAATTGCATGAGAACAAGATTTTTGCATTCCCTTATCTCTCTTACCTTCAGTGTCCTCCTAGTCCTGAAAATTACCCACAAGCCCATTGCTTTTTCATTCCTCATTAAAAACAAACAAGCCATGATTAAGAACTCTCTGCTTCACAGGACACTTCTGGAATGCTGTCTCATTTTCTACGGAAGCTTCTTACCTCCACTTCCCAACCTTCCACGCAGAATTCAGCGCTGACATTTCCTTCTTTTTTAAAACCACCGCTTTGTCTGGAGTTTTCCTAGAAAACCTTGGCATTAAAGACTTCATCCGACTTGAAATGAGCTGTAAGTGCCTGTCATTTATGAGTTCAATGTCAGTGTTCCTCAGAGCAAGATTTCACTTCATCTCTGCCACCAGCCACCAGTAAAGGTCTTGCATGTCAAGCAAATATCACTGGCTATCAGTAAGAGTAGCAACAAAGCTGTAAAATCTCTGCTAATGTGATTTGTTTTGCTCTATCAGTATTTGTTGTGGTTTCAGAATATGTGTATCCCAAAAGTAGTCTTACATACCTAGTGCAGGCTCCATTCTTTATTAAGGCATAGTTATTTCTTACCTGCCATTTAAGCTGCCACACCCCAACATTACACTCTAAGGGGAAGCAGGGATGATTTCTATGAACGATTCTTTTCATATTTAGGATCTATTTCCCCGTTGCACTCATGCTTCAGATGTTTTATTGTTGTTTTATTTTATTTTATTTTTAAAATGAGCCGGAAAGACAGCTCAACCAGGAAAGCTCTTGTATGCAAGCATGAGGACCTGAGTTCAATTCCCAAGAACCCACATAACATAGCCAGGAATTCCCATGGGAGAGGAGGCACAGACAGTCGGAGCACTGGGACTCATCTAACAAACTAGCAAGTTCCAGGTTCAGCAAGAGACTTTGTTCCAAAAATATGAAGGAAAATTAATTTATGAGGCACTTGAACATCAACCTCTGGCATGCATGAGAAAATCATGACCAGGTAACACACACACACACACACACACACACACACACACACACACACACTTTCTTATCTATCATCAATAGGAGAGTCACAGGAAAGTCCATGTCTTTCATGCCAGCAGCAGTGTGTGCTTGTTTAGATGAATGATTTATACCTTTGTAAGAGCGCTACCCTGATCTCTGATATCAGCAGACTAATGATTGATCATAAAGCCAAATGAACACTAAAGAAATATGGATAGGAAGACGTTCTACTGTGAAACACTGCATGTCAGCAGGCTAGTAAAAATACATGCAAAAACCAAAGGGGAAAAATATAAAAATGATTAACTTTATGAAAATGGATAAACAGCAGTGATTTAGTCTGTTTCAGTAGCAATAGCTTTAAAAGTCTATCCATAGGTTTTTGGAGGATTTGGGGGGGAAGGGTTCTAATTTTTTTTATTACTGTCCTTTATTACAATTTATTCAATTTGTATTCCAGCTGTGGCCCCCTCCCTCATCTTCTCCCTATCTCACCCTCCTCCCCCATGCCCCTCCCCTAGTCCACTGATAGGAGAGGTCTTCCTCCCCTTCTATTTGACCTTAGACTATCAGGTATCATCAGGACTGGTTAATTGTCTTCCTCTGTGGCCTGGCAAGGCTGCACCCCGCCCCCAGGGGGTACTGATGAGAGAGCTAGCCACTGAGTTCATGCCAAAGAAATCCCTGCTCCACTTACTAGGGACCTACTTGGAGACTGAGTCTAAGGACTACATCTGAGCCTGGGTTTTAGGTCCTCTCCATGCATTGTCCTTGGTTGGGGTATCATTCTCTTCAGGGTCCCCTGAGCTCAGTTTTTATAGCTCTGATGGTCTCCTTTTGTAGTTCCTGTCTCTCTATCTCCCTCTTTTTTCTTAAGATTTTCTGCACTCTGCCCAAAGTTTGGCTATGCATCTGAGTCTCTGCTTCGATATCTTGATCAGTAGAGTCTTTCAGAGTCCATCTTTGGTAGGCTCCTGTCCTGTTGTCTGTCTTCTCCTGCTTCCAATGTCTGTCACATTTGTCCTTCTGATTGAAGATTGAGCATCTTCCCTAGGGTCTTCCTTGTTGTTTAGCTTCTTTAGGAATATTGATTTTAATATGTTTATTCTATATTATATGGCTAATATCCACATGTGAATGAGTACACACTATGTGTATCTTTCTGGGTTACCTCACTCAAGATGATCTTTTCTAGTTCCATCATTTGCCTGCAAATTTCATGATTTCCTCTTTTTTGTTTTTAATAGTTGAGTAGTACTCCATTGTGTAAATGTATCGCAATTTCCGTATCCATTCTTCTGCTGAAGGGCATCTAGGTTTATTTCCAGCTTATAGTTATTACGAATAGAGCTGCTAAACATGTGGTTGAGCAAATGACCTTGTACAGTTGAGCACATTTTGTATATATGCCTAGGAGTGATATATCTGGATCTTGAGGTAGCAGTATTCCCAATTTCCTGGAAAGCACCAGATCAATTTCCAAAGTGGTTGTACAAGTTAACATTCCTACCAGGAATGGAAGAGGGTTCCCCTTTCTCCACATCCTTTCCAGCATGTGTTGTCACTTGAGTGGTTGATCTTAGCCATTCTAATGGTTGTAAGGTGAAACCTCAGGGTTGTTTTGATTTGTATTTCCCCTATGACTAAGGAAGTTGAACATTTCTTTTAAGTGTTCCTCTGCCATTCAACATTCCTCTATTAAGAATTCTCTGTTTAGCTCTGTAGCCCATTTTTTTAAATTGGATTACTTGGTTTGTTGGCGTTTAACTTCTTAAGTTCTTTATATATTGTGGCTATTAGCCTTCTGTCTGTTATACAGTTAATGAAGAACCTTTCCCAGTCTGTAGGCTGTTCTTTTGTTCTGACAACAGTGTCCTTTGCTTTACAGAGCTTTTCAGTTTAATAAGGACCCATTTATTGATTGTTGATCTTAGAGCCGGTGCTGTTGGTGTTCTCTTCATGAAGTTGTGTCCAGTGCCAATGAGTTCAAGGCTCTTCCCTACTTTTTCTTCTAACAGGTTTAGTGTATCTGGTTTTATGCTGAGGTCTTTGATCCACTTGGACTTTAGTTCTGTGCAGGGTGATAAATATGGATCTATTTACATCCATCCCAACAAAAGCAATCTACAGATTTAGTGCAATTCCCATCAGAAAACCAACACAATTCTTTACAGAACTTGAAAAACTTGAAAGAACAATACTCAACCTCATATGGAAAAGCAAAAAAAAAAACAAAAAACAAAAAACAAAAACAAACAAACAAACAAACAAAAAAAAAAACAGAATTGCTAACAGTCTTGTACAATAACAGATCTTCTGGAGGTATCTCCATCCCTGACCTTAAGCTGTACTATAGAACAACAGTAATAAAAATTGCATGGTAATGATATAGGAACAGAATAATGGATCAATGGAATCCAATAGAAGGCCTAGAAATAAACCCACACACCTATGAATACTTGATTTTTGACAAAGAAGCCAAAACAGTACAATGGAGAAAAGATAGCATCTTCAACACATGGTGCTGGTCTAACTGAATATCCATAGATTTTTATTTCTGCAAAGTTGTCAATGATTTCACTAAAGTAGATTTCCTGTACTTGTCCATATTCAAAGGATACTACAAATTGTATTATTAAATTTATCTTCTGTTACACGGAGAAGACTTTTCTCATTTTTCAATAAGATTTTTTCACAAAATACTTATAGATATTCAAAAGGTTTGGGAAGCTTTTTCAACACAAGGACAAGCTTGGTAGAGCAAATCATTTTCATAGTGAACTCCAAATATTATAACACTGTCCATAACTGTCTTTGCCAGGATCAATTCTAGTGATTTCAAAATATCCCAGTAATCAAAAATCTTTGCAGGAAATATTTTCATGCAGAATTCATCATACATTTCTCTCTTGTTTGTTAGAAACTGAACAAAATTATGAAGGGTTTGCAATGGCTTGATTTCTTTTCTCTTGCTGAGGCCCATGTATGTATTACAGAGGACAGTGGAAAAGCACACAGATGAAAGGGAGAAGCTTCATTCTCACTCTTAAAACAAATACATTCATGATTTTTCACAGAGCGAATGGAGCATATGCAGTTGTTCATATTAACTCTTCACCAGGGTATAACGGTTCCTAAGTGTTAACGTCATTAACTGTTCCTAAGTGTTAAAATGTACTTATTTAAGTATCATTTCTATTTTGTTAAAAATTATCAGTTACCTTAGTGCATGTGTGCCCATTTGTGCACTTGGTGGTGGAGTGTTATATCATTAACATTGCTTAGAATTACCAGTGAGTCATGATTTTAAAACAATAAACAAATCCAGAGGGCTTTGGAGATACCTCAGTCAGTAAAGTGCTTACTCTGCAAGCATGGGAGCCTGAATTTTATCCCCAGATCTCATTTGAATAAAAAGCCAGGTGTGGTGCAGTGGTGTGTGTATATAATCCCAGTTTGGGGTACACAAAACCTTTTTGTAAGTGAGAAACACTGTCTCACATAAAAAGGTTGAAAGGCATCCTGAGGAATGATACAAAGTTTGTCCTCTAGCCACTCTATGAATGTGCACACACATGAGTGAGCACCCTGCACACATGTGTACTGGCATATATGTGAATAAACCCGCACAAACACACAGATGAATAAAAAAGTAAAGATAAACATATTTTAGCATCTCTCGCTGCTGCTTTTAGGTTCTTTGCACCGAGTTGTCTCCATTCCCTACACCTCGCTCTTACTCTGCTCCAGCCATAGCTGGTTAAGCCTGACGTTGGGCATCCCTCTAGCACTGTAGTTTGACTGAGGTGATGGAATGGCATAAGAAACCCTTGAAAAGTAAGCAAATGTTTTAAACACAGATATTGAAAATATGAGAATACCCCAAAAGGAGACAAGTACATTTGCAGGAGGGCATAGCAGAGAGATTTATGTGGGTATTCAGCAGAAGAGTGAGCAGCTAAGTGTTACTTTTGTAGTTTCAGACTATACACAGGAAATAAAACATCTCTGTGATACTTTGCTCTTTCTTATAGTCCAAGAACCCCCAGGTACTAATGGAGAAAGCCCTTGTGAATTTGGTGTAAAATAAAAATCCTTCTTCCTAAATTGATTAAGCACTGTAAAGCAGGTTGAACACCAATCAGTTAATAGTGTGGACATAATAACCCCAATGTAATTATAATAAAAAATCAGGCCCTGCAGCTTTTTCAATCATTAAACCCACAGTCAATATTATGAAGTATTATCACAAGTTAATGAGCAATGATTGAGTGTTGGTTACATATTAGTGTCAAGTGTCAAATTTGTTTGTTCTTTGTAGCAGCACACTGTTCCCTTTGGCCCGTACAATTTTAAAAATACAAATTAATATTAAATTTAAAAACCAGAAAATAAAAACTATCATGTGATTATTTGGTATTTATTATCACCATACTGTCAAATATCACTTACTAAAACACACACATTTGATATTAATATTTTTAAGCATAAGACCTAAGTCCGGGCATGTAGTTCAGTAATAGAGTTAAAGACTAGTGTACACAACACAACAAGATATGGAGTTCAGTCCCTACCAACAAAAAGTAAATAAATGCACAAACACAAAATTAGAAAACTATAAGGCCTTTTATTTGCTAAACTTGATATTATTGTTGTTGTTACTACTGCTACAAGAGGGAAAAGCTCAAACAAGATGTCAAAACCCTAACCCCTGTTAGCTACAAATACAATCACCTCCTCATTTAATCAAATGGACATTTTATGCAAAAAAGTCCATAGCAAGAAACCCTTCAGTCCAGTTACTGGAAAAAGAAAAGTCCTTTAACAGATGCAGTGACTCAAAACAGATGCAGTCCCATTCCCAAGGTGTGCTTCTTTTCGCTATCCAAACACTACAAGGATGATAAGTTCAAACTGTTGTACAGGGCAAAGGGGGTTTCCATGAAATGTCCAACCCACTACATTTTAGTTACCTTCCAGCTTAGTGTTTTAATTTTATTGTCTTGATGTTGGTGTATGTAGTCTATGAAAAAGAAGACAACCACTGTATCCTTAGTTCTAGGTGAATTATGTTCCTAAAGGGATGGTGGGGGAAATTGGCAGTGCAGAAAGAAATGGATAGCTTGGCATGGAGCAAGAGTGGGGAAATAGGAAGACACAATATGGCAGTGCCAGGAGAACACTGCTTCTGAGGAGCAGAACAACGTTTTTGATACAGCGACCAAGAGACTGAACTCTGGGCCCTAAAAGAACAGCAATCTTGTTTCTCAGGTGAGAGAAAACTCCCACGGTGTGGGAATCGGTCAGGTCTGCTCTCAGGTCACCCAGCCAGAACCCAGAAGAGATCCCGGGTCGCGCAGGCACTAGTTCGCCAGACCAGAGCCACATGCCTGCATGTCCTAATCACTTTCCCAGGTTGAACAGTGGGCACAAAAACACCAGAGCCTGGGGTCCCAGTAGCGAGAAAAACCCACAAGGAAGGAAGGAAATGGGACTGACCTTTTCCTTTTCCTGGAAAAGGTCTCCCAGACCGGCGGGTGACCGGCGGGTGCAAGCTGCCATCACTGAACTGGGCTCCAGCCCCGAACACAGAGACCTGCTGCGCTCCCAGCTCTCCATCACAGACAGAGCTGTGCGCCCCAGGGCAACAGAGACTGGGAGTTCCTGTCGGGAGTAAACCACACAGGGAAAGAATGAAACAAGGAACCGAATTACGTCATCCAGTACATCCCTGGAAAAGGTCCCACAGACCAGCGGGTGCACACGCCACCAGCCCAGAGACCTGCTCTGCACCAGCTATTCGGCACAGACTGAATTGTGCAATGCAGGGCACCAGACACTTGGAGTCCCTGTCGGGAGAAATCCCCACAGGGAACGAAGCAAAGGGAACACCCAGTATATCCCTGGAAAAGGTGCAGCAGAACGGCCCAACCCAGGGACCTGCTGTGCACCAGCTAGGCTGCTGCTACCAGGAGAGCAGTACTCACCCACCACAGATTACCTCTTGAGTACTGGGGCACAGAGCCCCAACCTCAGACCTACAAAAGCCCGGGATCTCCAAGATCAACCCCCAGATACTGCTCCAAGTGGCAAGCAGTTATCCCTAACAAAACTCACCAAACCACAGGACACACAGGTTACAGAGCAGCTCACTAAATTTACAGCAAGAAACCCAGAAGCAAGGCAGCTGTCTCCAGGACTTCTCCGGGTGAGAGGAGAGCCCTCTAGACTAACAAGGACCACAGTTACCACTCAGGTCTCTATGCCTGAGTTGAGCTGTGGCAATTCCTGAAAAACACCGGCCATACAGTGACCATACCCAAAAAGCTGAGAAGGCTTCCTTCATGAAAAACCATCTTCCTGCCAAGGGGATTCTCTCTACCACAGAATTCCAGGAAATACCAGAAACTAACTCCCAACACCTAAGATAGCCCAATGAATAGAGGACAGCATAAAAGCTCAACCAACAAAAGAGAGAGCAATATGGCATCTCCAGAGCCCAGTTATCCAGGGACAAGTAGCCCTGGCACCCCAACATAATTGAAATTCAAGAAGATGATCTCACATCTATGCTCATGAACAGGATAACAGAGGAAACAAATAAAACGCGTAAAGACCTAGAGGAAGAGAAAATCAAGCAGATTATGGCCATCCATAAAGAAATAGAGAAAGATAAAAACAAACAGATAATGGCCATCCATAAAGAAATAGAAAAAGATAAAAAAAAAAAAAAACAAATTATGGCCATTCATAAAGAAATACAGGAAGTTGCAGCCAAACAGTTTGTGGCCTTTAGAGAGGAAATATAAATCACTGAAAGAAACAAAAGTTACAGAGGATTGTTCAAACAAACAGCTGAAGGAATTGAAGGAAAAAGAGGAAAATACAGTCAGACAGAAGAAGGAAATCAACAAAACGGCTCAAGTCCTGAAGATGGAATTGGAAAAATTAAAGAAAACACAAATGGAGGAAATTGTGGAGAGAAAGAACTTAGGGAAGAAAACAGGAACTACAGAGGTTAGCATAACCAACAGACTACAAGAGATGGAAGAAAGAATCTCAGGTGTGGAGGATCCAATAGAAGAAATCAATGTATCTATCAAAGAAAATGTTAAATCTAAAAATTTCCTGACACAGAAGGTCCAAGAAATTCAAGACAACATAAAAAGACAAAACCTAAGAATAACAGGAATAGAAGAAAAAGAAGATTCCCTGCTCCAAGGCCCAGAAAATATTTTCAACAAAATCATTGAAGAAAATTTCCCCAACTTAAAGGAGAGACCAATAAGAATACAAGAGGCCTACAGAACACCCAATAAATTAGACCAGAAAAGAAAATCCTCCTGCCACATAATAATCAAAACTGTAAGTATACAGAACAAAGAAAAATTACTAAAAGCTGCAAGGGAAAAAGGTCAGGTAACATATAATTGCAAACCCATCAAAACCTGACTTCTCAACAGAGACTATGAAAGCCAGAAGGGCCTGGGCGAATATCATGCACGCCCTAAAAGAACACTCTCTCCATATCTCTTAAACATAGTTCTAGAAGTCCTTGCTAGAGCAATAAGACAGTTGAAAGAGATCAAGGGGATACAAATTGGAAAGGAAGAAGTCAAATTATCACTGTTTGCAGATGGTATGATAGTATGCCTGAATGACCCCAAAATTCTACCAGGGAACTCCTACAGCTGATTAGCACCTTCAGCAAAGTGGCCGGATAAAAAATTAACTCCAAAAAATCAGTAGCCCTCCTGTATACAAAAGACAAAAGGGTTGAGAAAGAAATTAGGGAAAAAACACCCTTCATAATAGCCACAAAGGACTTCAAGTACCTTGGTGTAACCCTAACCAAGCAAGTCAAAGACTTGTATGAAAAAAATTTTAAGTCTCTGAAGCAAGAATTAGAAGAAGATATGAGAAGATGGAAAGATCTCCCATGCTCATGGTGTGGCAGGATTAACATAGTAAAAATGGCCACTTTATCAAAACCAATCTACAGATTCAATGCAATTCCCATCAAATTACCAACACAATTCTTTACAGACCTGGAAAGAAAAAAAATTCAACTTCATATGGAATAACAAGAAACCCAGAATTGCTAAAATAATCTTCTACAATAAAAGATCTTCTGCAGGTAACCCCATCCCTGATCTTAAGCTGTACTATAGTACAACAATAATAAATAGTGCATGGTACTGGCATAGAAATAGAATGGTCGATCAATGGAACTGAACAGAAGACCCAGAAAAAAACCCACACACTTATGGACACTTGATCTTTGACAAAGATGCCAAAAGCATTCAATGGACAAAAGATAGCATCTTCAACAAATGGTGCTGGTCTAACTGGATGTCTACATGTAGAAAAATGAAAATAGATCCATACTTATCACCCTGCACAAAACTGAAGTCCAAGTGGATCAGAGACCTCAACATAAAACCAGACACATTAAATCGGTTAGAAGAAAAATTGGAGAAGACCCTAGAACTCATTGGTACAAGAGACAACTTCCTGAACAGAACACCAACAGAAGAGGCTCTAAAAGCAACAATCAATAAATGGGACCTCATGAAACTGAAAAGCTTCTGTAAAGCAAAGGACACCATCATCAAAACAAAACGACTGCCTACAGATTGGGAAAAAATCTACACCAACCCTTTATCTGACAGAGAGCTAATATCCAGTATTAATAAAGAACTAAAGAAGCTGAAAAGCAGCAAACCAAGTAATCCAATTAAAAAATGGGGAACAGAGCTAAACAGAGAATTCTCTGTAGAGGAATACTGAATGGCAGAGAAACACTTCAAGAAATGATCAACCTCATTAGCCATTAGGGAAATGCAAATCAAAACAACCTGAGAGTTCACCTTACACTCTTTAGAATGGCAAAGATCGAAAACTCAAGTGACAACACATGCTGGATAGGATGTGGAGAAAGGGGAACATGCCTCCACTACTGGTGGGAATGTGACCTTGTACAATCACTCTGGAAATCAACCTGGTGCTTTCTCAGACAACTAAGAATAGTGCTTCCTCACAATCCAGCTATACCGCTCCTAGGCATATATCCAAAAGAGGCTCAAGTACTCAATAAGGACATTTGCTCAACCATGTTTATAGCAGCTTTATTTGTAATAGCCAGAAGCTGGAAGCAGCCCAGATGCCCCTCAACAGAAGAATGGATGTAGAAATTGTGGTACATCGACACAATGGAATATTACTTGGCAATGAAAAACAAGGAAATCATGAAATTTGCAGGTAAATGGTGGGACCTGGAAAGGATCATCCTGAGTGAGCTGTCCCAGAAGCAGAAAGACACACATGGTATATATTCACTCATATAGATATATAATATAGAATAAACCTACTAAATCTGTACATCTAAATAAACTAATCAAGAGAGAAGACCATGACTTAAATGCCCAAACCCCATCCTAAAAGGCAAAGAGAATGGACATCAGAAGAAGAAGAAAACAGGAAACAAGTTAGGAACCTGCAACAGAGGGCCTCTGAAAGGCTGTGCCCTGCAGACTATCAAAGCAGATGCTGAGACTTAGGGCCAACTATTGGGCAGAATGTGGAGAATCTTATGAAAGAAGTGGGAATAGTAAGATCTGGAGAGGACAGGAACTCCACAAGAGGAGCAACAGAACCACAAAATTTGAACACAGGGGTCTTTCCAAAGACTCATACTCCAACCAAGTACCATGCATGGAGATAACCTAGAACCCCTGCGCAGATGTCACCCATGACAGTTCAGTGTCCAAGTGGGTTCCATAGTAATGGGAAGAGGGACTGCCTCTGGCATAATCTGATTGGCCTGCTCTTTGATCACTTGCCCCTTAGGGGGGAACAGCCTTACCAGGCCACAGAAGATGATAATGCAGCCACTTCTAATGAGATTTGATAGACTATGATCAGATGGAACGAGGGGTGACCTCCCCTATCAGTGGACTTGGGTAAGGGCATGAGTAAAGAAGAGGGAAGGAAAGTAGGATTGGGAGGGGAGGAGGAGAGGATTATGGGGTGATACAAAGTAAATAAAGTATAATTAATAAAAAAAGAATGGGGAAAGAAAGGAAAGTTCTTTCCTTCCTTTTTGTTTTAAATTCTTCTTTTTAGTGTGTGTGTGTGTGTGTGTGTGTATGTATGTGTGTGTGTGCTAGTCAAATGATAATGTTCTGTATCATCTTCAAAAATTCCATCTACCTTCTTTAAGACAGAATCTCCCATTGACTAGGCTAGGCTGTGTACTAGTGTGCCTCAGAAGTCCTCCTGTGTCTACTTATTGAGTTCTGGAAGTGTAAAGGTATGTCTCTTACCTGCCTCTTTCTCATGGATTCTAAGGGTCAAACTCAGATACTCATACTTGAGAGCTGAGTACTTTACTGACAAAAGCATCTAGGAATGACATCATCACCAATGCCAGCATGACAGCATCAAAATAGCCTAGTTGTTGAATCTAATGTATATGTAGTCTTTGTTCCCCCAAGTACCACTTTGCAAATAATCTTCCCATATTTGTCACTCATTTGTGCATCACACAATTAGTACTCTCAGATGTCGATAGGATGCATTTGGCTATAGTTATTATGAAATTAATTTTTAACTGGCGTATGTAAGGATGAGAATACACTGGTAGTAGTTACATCATTGTGTTCAAAGGACATGGACCATCCTTTATTTTCAGTTAAATTCTTCCATAACATGACATGTGCATAATTTTTTCACTCTTCTCAGATTTCTGAATATCTACTTCAGCCTAAAACTAGCTGGCCATTTGAAGTGAAGTCCCTTCTTCAGTGCTATACAAATAATTTACCTAACATGCATCTAATCTGAGTACCTTCATATCAGTGCTATGACCAGGGAAGGAAGAACATGCATGGCTTATGCGGATGCCACACTAATCTGCTGAAGGCAGTAGATCCCATTAAGAGCTAGAGCAAAATAAAAAGCAGTAGCTTCCTACCTCAATTCTGGCTATTGTGAGAAATGAACAATAATGGGGAATCAAATATTAATCCTCTGAGGCACTATTTCTTAATGTGTGCAAATGAGTATTTATATATAGATAAAAATACTAGACCAGCAAGATGGCTCAGAGGGTGAAGTCATTTGATAGCAAACATGATGACCTGAGTTACAACCTGGGAACCCACATAGTAAAAGGAAAAAAAAAAACTCTAATATTTTTAATAATATTAAAAATCACCTGTACTTTCTAATTTTACTGCACATAGTAATAGAAACTCAAATGGTCTATGAATCCTTAATTGATTTATTTAAACCAATGTGATTTAAATAAAAATGAAAGCAGAATTGTCCCTAGTTTCTCAATAGAAAAAATTGCATGTATATATTTGTATGTCCATATACATGTCTATATGTGTGCATACACAGTTAAATGTAAAACAAAAATTGTTTTGGAGTGGTTGCTTTCTATTCAGTAATTCATGATTGTCTTACTAAGAATATTATCAAGATGTTGATTTGAGGGTAAGATTCAGAAATTCAGAGCATCATAAAAGTTAAAATTACTACCAATTACATTTCACTGTATTGATGACTGATTGTTCTGGTTTCATACTATGCTGCATCATCTTCACATTCAAACAGAAAGGTAATTACTGCATCAGAAATCATTGTCCAACATACAGTTGAGGAAGATGGTCAGAGTAGATAGTTTTTCTGGTGGTTGTGGGGAAAAAAAATACTTGAGAAAAGTAATGAAGTAACAAAGTGTTCACTTTGCCTCAGAGTTGGAGTATATAGTTATTTTTATTTTTATTTTTCACAATTTATTTATTATATACCTCCATTGAAGCCTCCTCCCTCAACTCCCTCAGTCCCACCCTTCCTCCTACTTCCCCTCATCCCCTAACCCTAGTCCACTGAAAGGTGAAGTTCTCGATTATTGCCATCTGCCCATAGCTTGTTTAGTCTCATCAGGACTGCTAGGTCCATCCTCTTCCTGTGTGGTCCGGCAAGGCTGCATCATCAGGGCAAGTCATGAAAGAGCAGTCGATTGGCTGTATAATATAGGAAAGCCATGCTAAAATCTACAGACCGAAAGAAGCTAAATAACAAGAACCCTAAGGAGGATGCTTATATCTTATTCAGAATGACAAACAAGACAGACACACCAGAAGCAGTGGAAGAGAGAGAACAGGATGGGAGCCTACTACAGAGGCTCCTCGGTCCTCGGAAAGGCTCCACCCAACAGAGGACTGAAGCAGATGCTGAGAAACACAGCCAAACTTTGGGCAGAGTGCAGAGAGTCCTATGGAAGAAGTGAATGGTAGAAGGACTCGGAGGGACAGGAGCCCCGCAAGGAGAACAATAACGCTAAAAAACCTGAGTATATAGCAGCGTCTGCAGTCAGAAAGCAGAGGAGTGAATGCCAGTGCTTTTTCTTTTTTTTTTTTTTTTTTAAGGCTGAGGACATCCCAATCCCTTAATAAAATGAGATAGCCTATGTTTAGAATGAGCTTTCTAAGATCTGTTAACCTAATCTTGGAACCTTGCATGAAAATGCCCAGAGGTTTGTCAACATGGAGACACTGTATCCTGTCAAAGGGGCAATCCAAATTTGCCATTGCAATGAGCACTGAGGGTATACATCTGTCCCCAGGAACAAGGACAGGCAGTGTCTAGACTTAGGATTCACACAATGTCTCTACTCCTTTCACTGTTTCCTTTCCCTGCTCCACATAACTGTTTGAGGAGTCAAGAATTTTAAGTCTAGTAAAACGATAAAATTATTTTTATCCAGATCTGAGGCCTGGGTTCTTCAGAAAGTTTCAGCAATATTATATCAGCAATATTTTATCAGACCATATTTGTTAAATATAAGAAACAAAACTGCTATTGGCTTCTCAAGAAGCCATGTCTCCAATGAAGTTAAGCAATATTTTACTAAATTTATATTTCTTATTTGACAAGTGAGTTCATAGAAGGTCAGAGAAATTACCTGTCCGTGAAAGTCTTGCAACTACTTCATCTCATAAATGTATGCTTTATTTCATAAATAAATCCAATCATCTTCCTTAGCTGTGCACTACACAAAACGCTGACCATCATAGCACAGTATCGTCTTCAGCCCTGCCCTGGGCTAGGAGTCGAGGATCCATGAGCTTATCTTCATGAAGCTTTGAGCTGAGTAGTGGGAAGAGCCGTACAGATCGGGCACTAAAGGATTCCCTATGGGGCACAGAATGCATTCCTACTGTAGAGGGAAGGAAGAACACTACAAGGGTCTTTCCTCTCCTTGGAACCCTTGTCAGTAATTCCACTGAGGTATCTACAGGCTAGGCCTTTGACAGACTTCCCAAAAGGGTGTAGTGAGTTCCCCTCATTTCATCACTTCTGAACTCCCTGGGAACTAGGTCTGGGTTCATGAACACCATCCAAATTCCTCTTATATTTATCCTGAACAATTAAGGAACAAATCATGATAAAATGTCCCTGTTACATGCAAATGTTAATGATAGCGTGATAATGTGACTGGGTCCCAATTTCCTATCCAGTTCCATGAATATATGTGACTGCCCTTGCGATTTTCCACAGTGTCTGGAGTCTAGCCATGTAATCTTCTGGTACACATGTATTCACTCATTCACAGTTTGCATATTCAACTGTGTCCAGTTATCTCTATTATGTATTCTGGCCATGATGGTCATGGGAGACTGTATAAACTATGTGAGATTTGATGTTTGAGGCATGGGTTAAAAATACAAGCTCTAGAAGCATATTGTCAGGATTTAAATCTTCCAGCCACTGTGACAGCCAGCTTACAACTGTGCTCAGTTCCCTCCCTGATGAAACAGTCCTGTCTCATAAGTTTGCAGTGAGGCTCAACTGAATTCAGTGATGGAAAAAGTTTAACAGTGTTTCTGGCTTGTGTGATGGCTTTAATAATTATCAGTGTTACTGCTATTACTGTTTCATTGATTCTCTTTTGTGTCTGGAAGGAATGATTTAAATATTGTTGGTCTTTGATAGTTACTTGACTAAAGATAAGTGAGATTCTAACACCCAGGTGTAAAAAGTAAAAAGAAGCTAAAGTAAACTGGAACTCGTATCCCATTTCAGAAGTGCTGCTTTGGTTTTGCCAGTGCTATGTGTACACAAGCACAGGGCTGGGAGCTGGGCTTGTAAGAAGTAAGTGTTCCTCTGCAGTTTACAGACTACAGAGTTTGCTATACCCAAGCACAGTGCTAATGGCTGGGTCTGTGAGAAGTAATAGTTACTCTACAGCTGTGGTTCTCAAACTTCCTAATGCTATGACCCTTTAATACAGTTCCTCAAGTTGTTCTGACCTCCAACCATAAAAATAATTTTGTTGTTAAGTCATAACTATAATTTTGCTACTGTTGTGAATCATAATGTAATTATCTGATATGCAGAATACCTAATATGTAACCCATGTGAACCAGTCATTCTGCCCCAAAGGGGCAACCAACAGGATGAGAATCACGATTCTATAACTCACAGACTAATTGCTGAGAAAGACAACAGTCAGATCATATGGTTCAGGAGTGCATGCTACAACCAAGGTCAGTACAGACTAGAAGCCCAACTTGGTAAGATAATGTTTCAGGCAGAGCAGGGCAGCAAGCCTGCAATGATCCTACAATGATTTGCTGTCTGATGAGTAACTAACACCTTTGAAATTGCACGTATAGGGAGGATTTTACATAAATCTTTAATATTTCTCCATCACATTCTCATGAAATCTTTGCCCTACATACATAGAAATATACATGTGAAATGATGTCATCTCTTCATAAATGTTTGATTTTGAGATAATTAGACTTTCAAGATGGAACTAGTGATCAGAGTAAAAACATAAATAATTATAAAAATAAATAAATATTTTTATTTTTATTTTTTATATTAATTACAGTTTATTCAATTTGTATCCCACCTGCAGCCTCCTCCTCATTCCCTCCCAATCCCACGCTCTCTCCTCCATCTCCTCCCATGCCCCTTTCCAGTTCCACTGGTGGGGGAGGTTCTCCTCCCCTTCCATCTGACCGTAAGCTATCAGTTCTCATCAGGACTGGTTGCATTTTCCAACTCTGCGGCCTGCCAAGTCTGTTCCCCCCACAGGGGAGGTGATCAAAGAGCCAGCCACTGAGTTCATGTCAGAGATAGTCCCTGTTCACCTTACAAGGGTTCCCACTTGGATACTGAGCTGTCCTGGGCTACATCTGAGCATGGATTCTAGCTTATATCCATGAATGGTCCTTGGTTGGAGTATCAGTCTCAGAAAAAAAAAAAAAAAAAAAACCTGTGTCCAGATTTTTTTGGTTCTGTTGCTCTTCTTGTGGAGCTCCTGTCCCCTCAAGGTCTTACTATCTCCCCCTTCCTTCAAAAGATTCCCTGACTTTGCCCAAAGTTTGGCTATGAGTCTCAGCATCTGCTTTGATTCCCTGCTGGGTAGAGTCTTTCAGAGGCCCTCTGTGGTAGGCTCCTGTCCTCTTGTCCTCCTGTCCTCTGTTTTCTCCTTCTTCCATTGTCCATCCCATTTGTTTTTCTGAGTGAGGATTGACAATCTTACCCAGGGTCCTTCTTGCTTAGCTGCTTCAGGTGTGCAGATTTTAGTATGTTTATCTGATGTTATATTAAATAAATAAATAAAGACATAAAGAAATAAAAGAAAAATTCAAGTGTGGTAGAATGTGCTTATATCCACTATTGATGGAAGGAGACTCATCCTATGCAATGACAGAATCAGCTTCAAAAAATTAAAGCATAGGGCAAATATGTCATGACTTCACATCTGAGGTTGACTTTATTCTGTGCTTGCACTCATATATACATGGATATCTGCCTCTCAGAGAGAGAGAGAGAGAGAGAGAGAGAGAGAGAGAGAGAGAGAGGAGATAGTTACACATACATGAACATGTACACAAAAGGAAAAGAAAAAGAAAAAGCCAAAACAGAAAATGACATAAGGACTACAGTGTTTTTGTTTTCCAGGCAGTATTTTCCTTTCAATCCTAGTTTATCAATGCATTGTAAACTAAATAAATGTACCTGCATTGGAAACTAACATGTTAAAGAAATAATACAACCATTACCATAAGCACCTACTTTGTTTCAGGAACAGTTTGAAGAATTTCATCAAGATCAGCATGCATATAACCTCATACTTAGCTGTGTTTTGCAGATAAGAAAACTGAAGCATGACATAAGAACTTCTCCAGGATGGGAGGGTATACAGTCTATGCTGTCAACCTCCTTTTTGTTATTGTTGTTTGCAGGCACTAGCTTGTTGCTTAGACTAAAAGTCAGGAGACAGCAAAGCTGCCTGTCTTCAGTTAACTGCAGCTCTGTATGAAGGAGCATTTTTTTTTATAAGAGCTGTTTTCTGATAAGGGTTAGAGCCTTGTGGGACATGGTGTCAGGTGGTATTTGAGCTTTGAGCACTCTAATCTATGGTCAAATAGTAACCTACATTCTATATTAGGGTAATGAAAAAGGTAAATGCATAAAAAAGCAAAACAGATCTAGTATGTGAAGGCTGCAGTTACTGAAGATACCACATTGTTGTCACCCTCAGTTGATAGCTCGCTGTTCTCATTCTTTGTACTTAGAAAATCTGCATATGACACTAGATAATGACAAGAGTGACTTACAAAAGTGAACCTTTGCCTTTACCAACAGATATTACTTACTATTTGGGATACTATTTTTTTCTGAGCTATTTCTCATTGATATAAATGATAATTGTGCCATTATCAGAAATTGTTTTCAGAATGAAAATGAGAGAATCTGTACTTTGTGATTTACATAATGTCATTTCCAGCTCTATTAATTATACTGGCACTACCACCATCATCATTACCATTATTGTTACCATCAGCACCATCTCTACGACCTTCCTTACCTCCATTAACAGAACCATCAAGATAGTCCTGTGATTATTATCGCTACCAATATTACTGCCACTATCACCACCATTAGTATCACTACCACGGCCATTAATATCCATCCTCATCACTATTACACTAGTGACTTGTCTTATTGCCGAAATAAAATACCTGACAAAAGAAACCTAATAAAAGAAGGTCTTATTATTCTGGCTCATACTTTCAGTCATCATAGCAGGGAAAGCTTGATGATAGAGCTTAATATAGTAGGTTCCATTGCATGTAGTCAGAAAACAGAAAGCGATGAACATTACTTCTCAACTCACTTCCTTTTTTGTATTTAGTTCAGGGTTCCAGTCCACAAAATGGACTCATATATAGTAGTCTTCTCACCTCCATTAACCCAATCTAGATAAACCATAGCCAAATATCATGGCAGATGGTACTGTTGTTCTAAAGACATGGGTCTCCTCTCTGCAGGTTAGAGATCCTTAGTGAATCCCATGTGCACAATAAGACACAGGAAAAACCAGGGTAGGCCAAGGAAAAACAGAGCTTCAGCAAAGATTCAGACAGGTGTCTGAATCTAGGTGTCTGCTGCTTGGATAGAAAAGTTAGAAACAACTGAAGTGGGGACTGCATAGAACACATACATTCTTAGTCTTTAGAGGTTAGTCCTGCTGATGGTGCTTCAGTGCTCCAGAGAGTTCAGCAGTGTACCTTCACATTGATGGAGACAGACAATCTCCCTCAACATCCTGAACATGCCTGTGCCTGTAACATACTGATAATGACCTTCATCCTTCTTTCTTGTTTGGTTGCAGCTCCATCTGAGGTGACATTTGCCATTGATGTTGGGAATGGTCCTGTTGAGCTCCTTGTCCAGTCTCCTTCTCTTCTGAATGACAACCAATGGCATTACATCCGGGCTGAGCGAAATCTCAAGGAGACCTCACTGCAGGTGGACAACCTTCCATGGAGTATGAGGGAGACTGCAGAGGAAGGCCCCTTCCGACTTCAGCTAAATAGCCAGTTGTTTGTAGGTAGGAGATATCACAGATCATACTTTATGCTAAATACCTACAAGATGACTTTGTGCTTTAACTCAAGGAAAATTCTTAGTATTTTTAATTAGGAAACAATGAAATAAGGTGTTATTTTTCACTATAAGTTTAATTTTATAAATTATTTTATTTTAATTTTATGGTCATTGCAACAAACTTTATGTTACTCCTTTCACACATTTAGGGGGCATCTCAAACTGTTTTGATACCATTTCTCTGTGTATCTCTTGTTTTCAAACATCTATGGAATTTTATGTTTGGGGTGACTATAATAAAAAAAAAAGTTTACAGTGTAGGCATAGAGATTCCAATCCATCACTCTTCTTAGAGATCCTTGACTCCTGATAACTTTTGTTTACAATGTGATCAAATAGTTTGTCTAAACCAAACACATAAATTTTCAGTAGTAAGCATTGGGGAGCGTGCTGGTTTTATGGCATCGAAACACAAGCTAGAGTCACTTGAAAGAAAGACTCTCAATTGAGAAAAATGCCTCTCTTATGTTTGTCCTGTAGGTAAGTTTATAGAACGTTTTCTTAAATAGTGATGATGTGAGGACATTGGAGGTGTGCACTACCTCCAATTGGAGGGAAACTGGCATTGCAGGTGTGCACCACTGTGCCTGGCGTGTACGGTGCTCATGATCAAACACAGAACTTGAGGTAGAGGGGGCAAGTATTCCATCAAAGGGCTACATTCCTACTGCTGACACTCTTAAAATTTAGGGATATTTTGATACTCTGTGAAAACATACCACTGAGTTGGGTTGCCTTGATTTTGCACAGAGAAGCAGCCTGATCTCTAAGTCAATGGCATCAGCTGCTTCTTCCCTCAGTGAGACTCAGCACTAGCACCAATGTGTTCCCTGAACTGGTGGTCAATGATAGCAGTCGGAGTTCAGAAGTCATGGCCTGATTCTGTTCCTTTCCTTACATCCCCATCACTTCTGCTTTTCCCTCTCTCATTTTGTTTTCTCTGTCAATGGTAATGGATAAGCTAATTCTATTCATTTATCATTTTCTGATAGAATGAAAATATGAACTAAGAAAATTCATTGCTGCTCAAAGTGCTCATGTATGTGTGTATGTATGTGTGTATATGTATGTAAGAGAGAGAGAGAAACAGAGAGAGGGATGTGGGGAGGGTTTTAGATGTTAGTCTAGGTTTTAAAAAGGCCAATATTTACACTGTGGTTTAGAAAACAATAATTTGGAAAAAAAAGAGTTACATAATTGTAAAATGTAAAGTTTTAAAATGCAAGATAGGGTTGTAAATGTTGATATAACATAATAACATAAAAGCTAAGGTTATATACTTCAAGTAAAACTTTAAGTCGGATGATTAAACAGACTTGTAAATCAATTAAAGATTAACCATGCTATGTCTTTCTTCACCTTTGTATTCTGATGAACACCTTCACTTTGTAACTCTCTACAGCCTTGCAATGTCATCTCTATTCTATGTGCATTTCTTATTTGCTTTCTTTAAATTTGGGCAAATGTAATTTTTAAATCTAAAAATATTATCGCTTAAAACACGCTTGCTAAAGAAAATGAGACACGACACTAGAATATGAGAACATGAGGTTTTCATTTCATCACCCACCATACGTGTATCTTCATTAGCTGTGTTTTATAAATGCAGAAGAAACTAAGATCTAGTGATTTAAAATTGTCGTATGATTATGGGTTCTTCACTTTAATAACTCCTCTAAATAATATGATTTGCTGCGGAAAAAATTCAAATTTATTTTGCTGTTTTAATTTCATTTAAACATCATAGTTTATTTCTTGGAGGAAGTTTGCTACTCAATATTCAATATCATATTTTTGGTGGAATCAGTTCAAGTATTTTACAACTTTCATAAATTATCCTCCATGTGAAACTCTAATTTATCTACAGGCAATATTTCTACATCTTTCATACTAATGCAGAATCTAAAGGATTGGTTTTTTACACGTTTCTGTCCAACTATGATGAGGACAGAAATAAGATGAAGCTAAAAGTGGAAGAGAGACAGCCATATTTTGTGTCAAGATTTATTACCAGGCCTTTTAATTGATCACAAATGCAGTGAGTTGTGCAAGCATGTGGATGGGACAGGAAGACACATGTTGATAGAGTTGTAGTCAGTCTAATAATCCTTGCATGCCCTCTTCTGCTATGATTCTTTCTCCAATGATTCTCATCTCAGAAATTACTGCACTTTATTGAGTTTGTTTTGATGAAACTGAAAAGGAGGGAATCGTTGGAGATCACCTTAGTCTGTTGCTTTATGTCTCACTGTTTAGTGACAGGTATGTTTGCAAATGTCATATGGCAAAAGGCATTTAGAGTCCCAACATTTTTGTGTAATTCATGTGAACAATGAATGAATGAGTAAATGTCATTTCCCTTGTTTCCCATCCAGCTGCTGTGATAAAATATACCAACAAATGTAACAGGGAAGAAAGGGCTTATTTAAGTTTAAAATTCCAGGGTAAAGTCTGTCACTGGGAAAAGCAGAGTCAGAAACTTGAAAAATCTTCTCACATCTATAGTCAAAAACAGAGAGAGAATACATGCATATTTACTCTCAACTCCTTCTTCTCTTTCATACAGTCCAAACCTAAACCCTAAGAAGAGTACCACCAACTTTTATCTTAGATCCTCCCACACTGATTAACTTAATCAAAATTATCCCTATAGACATGCCCAGATGCCAGCCTAATCTAAAGTATCTCTCATTGAGAATTTTTTTTTAATTTTAATTTTTGTTTACAATGTATTCACTTTATATCCTGATTGTAGCTCCCTTCCTCATCTTTTCCTGGTCCATTCACCCCTTCCTCATTTCCTCCTACTCCCTCCTTCCCTTCTTCTCCCCCAACCACCATCCTCCTCCCCTATTCCACTGAAAGGTGCAGTTCTCCTCCCTTACCATATGTCCCTAGTCTACGAAGTCTCATCAGAACTTCTTTTTTTGTCTGTGGCATGGCAATGCTGCTTCACCTTGGGGAAGTGATCAAAGAGTCCATGTCAGAAATATCCCCTGCTCCCCTTACTCAGGTACCCACATGGAAATGGAACTGCCTTTGGGCTATAACTGAGCAGGAGTTCTAGTTCCTCTCCATGCATGGTTCTTGCAGGGGCATCGGTCTCTGCAGGGGGTCCTGGGCCTAGCTATTTGGGCTGTGTTAGTCTCCTTGTGGAGCTCCTGTCCCCTCCAGGTCCTTTTACCCCCTCCCCCCACTTCTTCCACAGGAATCTCTGCCCTCTGCTCAAATTTGCCTATGAATCTCAGCACTGATGCAATCTCCTGTTGGGTGGAGTCCTTCAGAGGATATCTATGGTAGGCTTTCTTCTTGTTCTCTCTCTTCCACCACTTCTGTTGTCTCTGCTGTTTGCCATTCTGAACGAGATTTAAGCATCATCCCTAGGGTCCTCCATGTTGTGTAGCTTCTTTACGTTTGTAGATTTTAGTATGGTTATCTTATATTGTATGGCTAACATCTGCTTATAAATGAGTATATACCATGCATGTCTTTTTGGCTATCAGTTAACTCACTCTGGATGATCTTTTCTAGTTCCATCCATTTACCTGCAAATTTCATGATTTCCTTGTTTTTAAAGAGCTGAGCAGTATTCCATTGTGTAAATGTGCCATAATATCTGTATCCATTCTTTATTGAGAGTCATCTAGGCTCTTTCCAGATTTTGGCTATTACAAATAAAGCTGCTAAGAACATAGCAGTCTAGAGGCTGAACACAGTTGAGTAAATGTCTGTTGAATGATGAAGCATATTTCTGATATATGCCCAGGAGTGTTATAGCTGGATCTTGAGGTAGCACTATTCCCACTTTACAAAGAAAACGGTAGATTGATTTCGAAAGTGGTTGTACAAGTTTGCACTCCCACCAGCAAATGAAGAGTGTTCCACCTCCACTCCACCATGTGTGGTCACATGAGTTCTTGTTCTTAGGCTTTCTGATCAGTGTAAGATGGAGTTGTTTTGATATACATTTCCTTGATGATTAAGGGTTGTGAGAATTTATTTGTTTCTCCACTATTCAATATCCCTCTGTTGAGATTCTCTGTTTAGCTCTGTACCCCATGTTTTAAAATTTTATTATTTAGTTTATTTGTGTTTAATTTTTGAGCTCTTTATATATTTTAGATATTAGTCCCTCTGTGATATAGCATTGGTGAATATCTTTTCCCAGTCTGTAGACTGGATCTATTTGCATTTTTTTCTAAATGTAGACATCCAGTTAGACCAGCACCATTTGCTGAAAATTCTGTCTTTTTTCCATTGTATGGGTTTGGCTTCTTTGTCAAAATTCAGGTGTCAGTAGGTCTGAGAGCTTATTTCTTTGCCCTCAATTAGGTTCCATTGATCCACCAGTCTGTTTCTATGCCAGTACCACACAGTTTTATTACTGTTGCTCTATAGTATTGCTTGAGATCAGCGATGGGGATACCTCCAGAAGATCTTTTATTGTGCAGATTGGTTTAGCTCTTCAGGGTTTTTTTGCATTACAATATGGGGTGGAGAATTTTTCTTTAAGGTCTGTAAGGAATTGTCTTGGTATTTTGATGGGAATGACATTGAATCTGTAGATTTCTGTTGGTAGGATGGCCATTTTTACTACGTTAATCGTACTGAGCCACTAGCAGGTAAAATCTTTCCATCTTCTGGTATCTTCTTTGATTTCTTTTTTCTGGGTCATGAAGGTTGTTTATTTTATTTTATTATTTTTTCTCACAAGTCTTACATGTTAAACTTGCTTAGTTAGAGTTACGACAAGATACTTTATGTTTGTTTTTTTTTGTTGTTTGTTTGTTTTTCTTATTTTGTTTTTTATTGTTTCTGGCTACTGTGAAGTCTCTTGTTTCCCTAATTTCTTTCTCAAACTGTTTGTCTTTTGTTTATTGGAGGGCTACTGATTTTTTTCTTGAGTTAATTTTGTATCTAGCCACTTTGCTGAGGGTGTTTCTCAGATGTAGCAGTTCCCTGGTAGAAATTTTGGGGGTCACTTATATGTACAATCATATCACCTGCAAACAGTGATACTTTGACTTCTTCCTTTCCAATTTGTATTCCCTTAATCTCCTTCAGTTGTCTTATTATTCTAGGTAGGACTTGATCTACTATCTTGAAGAGCTATGTAGAGAGTGGACAGCCTTGCCTTGTCTCTGATTTCAGTGGAATTGATTTAAGTTTCTGTTTAGTTTTATGTTGGCTATAGGCTTGCTGGATATTGCCTTTATTAGGTTTAGGTATGGGCCTTGTATCCTTCATCTCTCCAAAACTTTAAACATGAATGAGTGTTATATTTTACCAACCTTTTTTTTTTTTTCTGAATCTAAGGAGATGTTCCTTTGTTATAATTTTTTCTTTCAGTTTCTTTATATAGTAGATTATATTGATGGATTTCTATATATTGAACCATCCCTGAATGCTGAGGTGAAGCCTACTTGGTTGTACTGTTCTTGGATGTGGTTTGCAAGTATTTTATTGAATATTTTTGATTCAATGTTCATAAGAGAGATTGGTCTGCGTTCTCTTTGTTGGGTATTTGTGTGGGTCTTTGTGGTGACTGTGGCCTCATAGAATGAATTTATTAATGCTCCTTCTGTTTATTTTGTGAATAGTTTGAAGAGTATTGGTATTAGCTCTTCTCTGAAGGTCTGGTAGAATTCTGTACTGAAACCATCTGGCATGTTTTTTTTTTGGGGGGGGGATGAGAGGTTTTTAATGACTGCCTCTATTTCCTTAGGGGATATAGGACTACTTCTTTATTTAGCTGATCTTGATTCAACTTTGGTAAGTGGAAACTATTAAGAAAATAGTCCATTTTATTTAGAGTTTCAAATTTTGTGGCATATATTCTTTTGAAGTAAGACCTAATGATTTTTGGATTTCATTGGTGTCTGTGTTATGTCACCCTTTTCCTTTCTGATTTTGTTGATTTAGATAGTTTCTCTCTGCTTTTTAATTACTTTTACTAAGGGTTTGTCTATCTTCTTGTTGATTTCCAGGAAGAACCATCTCTTGGTTTTATTGATCATTTGAATTGTTTTCTTTATTTCTAGTTTATTGATTTCAGCCCTGAGTTTGATTACTTCCAGCCATCTACTCCTCTTTGGTGGGTCTACTTTTTTTTTTCTTTTTTTTCTTTCTAGTGCTTTCAGGTGAGCTATTAAGCTCCTTATATGAGATGTTTGAATGCACTTAGTGCTATGACTTTTTCTCTTAGCACTGCTTTCATAAGTTTGGGTATGCTGTGCCTAAATTTTCATTGACTTCTAGGAAGTTTTTAATTTCTTGCTTTATTTCTTCCCTGATCCAGCTGTCATTGAGAAGAGAGTTGTTCAGTTTCTATGTGTGTGCAGGCCTTTAACTATTTCTGTTGTTGTTGAGGTACAGCTTTGGTCCATGGTGGTTAATAGGATACAAGGGATTATATCAGTTTTCCTCTATCTGTTGAGACTTGTTTTGTGAGCAACTATTTGTTCTATTTTTGAGAATGTTCTGGAAGTTGCTGAGAAGAAGGTATATTCTTTTGTGTATGGGTGAGAAGGTCTATAGCTGTCTATTATGTATATTTGATTGAAGACATCTGTTAGCATCATGGTTACCCTGTTGTTTTTCTGTTTCACTTACCTGTCCTTTGGTGAGAGTGGGGTGCTGAAATCTCCCACTGTTAATGTATGGGGATCTATGTGTGGCTTAAGCTTTAATTATGTTATGTTTCCTTTACAAATGTGGGTGCCCTGCTATTTGAGGCATAGATGTTTAGAATTGAGATGTCTTCTTGATGGTATTTTCCTTTGATAATTATGAAGGGTCCTTCCTCATCTCCTTTGATTAATTTCAGTTGAAAGTCTATTTTATGAAATATTAGAATGGCTACTTCTGCTTGCTTCATGGGTCTGTTTGCTTAGAAACCTTTTTCCAGTCAATTGCTCTCAGGGAATGTCTGTTTATGGCTGAGGTGTTTTCATTTATGCAGCAGAAAATTGCATCCTGTTTATGCATCCATTCTATTAGTCTGTGACTTTTTGTTGTAAAGTTGAGTCCATTCAGTTTGAGAGAGAATAGTGACCATTGACTATTACATCCTTTTATTTTGATGTTGTTTTTGGTAGTGTGTTTATGTCCTTGTCTACTTTTAGTTTTGATGTAGTGAAGCTTTTTGTTTTGTTTTGTTTTTGTTTTTTTTAATTTCCCGTGTTTTCCCGGCTGATGTTAGCTTTCCTCTAGTATCTTGTGTAAGGCTGGATTTTGGGGAAGGTACTGTTTAATTTTTATTTTCGTGGAGTATCTTGTTTCCTTCATCTTTGATGATTGAGAGTTTTGCTGATTATAGTAGAGATCTATAGATGATATTATAGATGACATCTGTGTTCTCTTAAGGTCTGTATGACATCTGTCCAGGCCCTCTGGCTTTCATAGTCTCTGTTGAGCAATCAGTTGTGATACTAATGGCTTTGCAATTGTATGTTAGTTGGCCTTTTTCCCTTGCAGCTTTTAGTATTTCTCCTTTGTTCTGTTGATTACTATGTGTTGTTGTTTTGTTGATTACTATGTGGTAGGAGGATTTTCTTTTCTGGTCTAATCTATTAGATGTTCTGCCGGTCTCTTGTGTGCTTACAAACCTCTTTTTTAAATTGGGGAAATTTTCTACTTTGATTTTGTTGAAAATATTTTCTGGAGCTTGGAATCAGGAATTTTCTTTTTTCCTCTCTTTCTATTACTTTTAGGTTTTGTTTTTTCATGGTATCCTTGATTTTTTGGATGTTGTATCAGGATTTTTTTTTTTTTAAATTTAACATTTTCTTTGATGGATGCATCAGTTTCTTCCACTGTATATTCTACAGCTAAGATTCTTTCTTCCACCTCTTGTATTCTGTTGTAGCTGCTTACCTCTGTAGTTCCTGTTTTCTTTCCTAAGTTCCCTTCTCCAGGATTTCTTCAGTTTGTGTTTTCTTTAATGGTTCCATTTCCATCTTCAGATCTTGAAACATTTTGTTGATTTCCGCCATCTGTTTGTTTGTATTTTCCTGCTTTTCATTCAGTTCCTTTACCTGTTTGTTTGAACTTTCCTCTATTTCTTTCAGTGATTTATTTCCTCTCTAAAGGTCACAATCTGTTTCACTGTCTCTTCCTGTACTTCTTTATGGATTTTATCTGTTCCCTCCCTTATCATCTTGATAAGCATAGATTTAAGGTCAGTTTTTTTTTTTTTCACTTGTTGTAGGTTATCTATAACTTCTTGCCCTTGATATTTGGGTTCTGGACATGCCATATTTCTTTGGTTTTTGTTGATTATGTTTTTACGATTTACCCAGCTGATTGTCTTAGGAGTTGGCTGGTAGTTTCTGGTGCCTGCCTGGGGCCCATTGGAGGTGAGGGAAATGCCTGGACAAGAAGTTGGATGTTCCCGCAGGGGCCCTCCTCAGATTGATGGGTACAGTCTCTGACTAGCAGGTGGTTCTCGGGGCGTTGCCTTATCTGTCCTCAGCTGTATGATTCTGTGGGATAACTGAACTTCTCAGGAGCTCAGGGGCTTTCCTTTCACCAGGAAATGTCCGGGAGACAGCTGCCCTGCCACTAGCTTTCTTGCTTTGATATTAATGAGCTGCAGCTGCTCAGACACTGTGTTTTCTGGGTGTAGTCATCTTGAAGAACCAGGGAGCCTAGATCCAGAGAACCAGGTCTCCATAGAGGGGTGGGTTGAGCTTTGGAGAAGTACCTCAGATTATTCTAGTGGCTCCCAGGCATCCACAGGCCTGAGGTTGGCGCTCCATGCCCAGTATCCAGAAGATATTCACTTGCTGGTGAAAACAGAACACAGGCATGTGGCTAGATGTGGGAGACCCTATGCCTGTGGGCACCCAGGAACTTTTCTGGGGATTAGCTGGGTGTCCTGAGATTGGACTCTACTGTTTCCCTTACCATAGAATTTTCTCTCAACTGGGAGACCCAGCCTCTGGTATTTGGGGCCCAAAGTTCAGTCTGGGAAGGTGAGCACAGTGTGCAGGTATGTGGCAAGGTGCTGGAGACCTAGGTCCTGCAGAAACCCAGGAAGTTTTCCAGGGATTAAATGAATGAGCTGAAGTTGAACCCAATTGTTTCCCTCACTTTGAGATTTCTTCTTACCTGGAAACACAGTCGCTGTTGTTTTGGGTCACACAGATTGGTCTTTTGGTGGCTGTGCAGTCACTGCTACCCTGCTGCTCAGACACAGTGTGTTATCAGTGCTGCTATCTTGGATCCCATTGAGAATCGTATAACAGGTGATTCTTTATTGTTTCAAATCTGAAAAATTAACCATCAGCCCAAATGAAGAACTATGTTCTCCATCACTCAGAAATGTGGAAGCACTAGATGCTTATCTGTGATAGGCAGCAAAAGAGTTCATTACTAGAGTGTGTTTCTTGACTAGAATCGATTGAGAATGGCATTGTTTGTGTACTGATATGGAGGTGCCTGTCCAGATACCTTTGGCCATGGAAAGATTTTAAAATTAAATTAAGAGTGTCTTACAGAATTTTGATCACTGGACCTCTATTGTGATCATGAGTGCTTTCTGTGTAGCAGGGCAGAGGTTGCATCTTATGAAATCGGATATACCTCCTGGCACTACCCTTGTTTCTTCAGTGTGACAACATGAAAAATGCTGATCAATGACTCATTGCTTGATATATTTCAGAACCAATATTGTAACTTGACAGTTGTTTGTAACTAAGACAGTTAAGAATACTTGTAATATTGCCATGTTGTCTGGTACATTGACTTAGCAGAATACAAGAAATTGTATAGAATGTAGCTTTTAAGTAGCTGAGGCACAGTCTCACCACTGGGAGTGTAAATAACTTCATTATTTCTGTTTTGTTAGGTTTTATGTATGGATATATGCGTGTGAGGTTTTGACTGCATGTTTACATAAGCATGAGCACATTTCTATGAAATTATATATATACATGTGTGCATACATGTAGTGGACAGAATGTAATATCAAGAACATTCCTTGATAACTTTGTACTTCATTACTGGGTCTCTTGTTGAACCCCTGATTGGGCTGGTTTAGGTAACCAGCTTTCCCCTTGGTGCTGTCTCTGTCCTCCAAGTGATGGAATTATAGGTAGCTGCCATAAGAAACCTTCCACTTACTATGTGAGTCCTGGAAGTGTAAACTTCTATTGTCACTCTTGTGCTGTGAGTTCGTACTCTGGCTGAGACCTTGGTAAAGAAATAGCTAGGATAAGGATATGATTATCTTTGTCAGAGAATGGAAAGGAAGTTCAAAACTGAAAGATCTACTCTCTGCATGCCTCATGTCTGTGCACATAGAAGAGTAACGGAAAAGTCTCACTCTTTCTTTATTTGGTGTGGCTTCTTTCCAGATATGCTTCAGTTGTAGAATAAAGATTTGTGAAGATGAGTTTGAGTCTCATTTCTGGTATTTCCTACATCTGATTCTTTCTTTCATGGAGGTGCTTGAGGCAGCTGATTACATTGCAACTCTAGTTAGGAATCAGAGGAATCCTCCTTCTTTTTATTCAGTCTAGGAAAGCAGCAAATGGATATGTGGCTATCCACATTTAGGGTGGATCTTCCCACCTCAAATAACCCAACCTAGAAACTCCCTCACACACATATCAGAGGTTTTTCTTCTATGAAATTCTAGATCTGTCAAATTAACAACTAAGATTTAATATAACAGATGTTGTTTCTGTAGGCTATTTATTGGCTTTGGGTTAAGTATTTTACATAGTAAATAAATTGATAAATATTCAAGGCTAAAAGAAAAGACAGGAGGGAATGAAGGAGTGGGTTAAAGGAAGAAGAAAAAGGAAAGGAAAAGAGGTACAAGGAGATGAAACATAACAACAGAAAAGTCATTAATGTACTAATTTTTGTTAAATCAAAGTCATATTTGGCCTATTCATTTCTCAAAGGAAGGGAGCTAAAGGTGATCTTGGGAAAACTGAGATTTCTGGGCTTATGCAGTGATAAATACACAAAGACAATTTTCTAGAGACAACTGATATTTGTCATTTGGTTCCTCTATGTAAAGAGGAAAAGGGATTGAGAGTAAACACACATGTATTGTCTCTGTGTTCTTGATTGTAGATTTGAGGAGTTGCCTCAAGTTCCTGCCTCCACTTTCCCCAGTGATATACTCTAACCTGGAATTGCAAACTTGAATAAGTCCTTTCTTCCTGTTGCTTTTGATGGAATTTCTTAAAGCAACTGGACGGCAAACAAAGAAAATGACTAAGCAAAACATTCATTCATTCATTCATTCATTCATTCATTCATTCATTACTCAGATTAATTACTTTCAGATGTTGGGACTCTTAACTGCCTTTGGTCAGATGACATTTGGAAACATATCTGTAACTGAAAACCTAACATAAAGCATCAGACATAGATGACATCCAACAGCATTTCCCCATTTCCAATTTCATAAAAACAACAACAAAAAAAACATAATAAAGCACAATAATTTCTAAGTTGGAACTCACTGGAAAGAGAAGCATAATAGAAGTAAGCATGATCCTTAGATTGACCTTGGGTACAATACTACCAAGATGGTCTCTTCCTGTCCCATCCACA
The DNA here is from genome assembly GCF_030254825.1 of Meriones unguiculatus. Taxonomy (NCBI): domain Eukaryota; kingdom Metazoa; phylum Chordata; class Mammalia; order Rodentia; family Muridae; genus Meriones; species Meriones unguiculatus. The sequence goes on along the minus strand of NC_083365.1, from coordinate 58,115,208 downwards.
TGCTTGCACAGCTAACTGCATTTGTGATCAATTTAAATGTTTGGTGATAAAAATAAGACTTATATGAAGGCCGTACCTTTTAGAAGTTGATTCAGAATTGATCTAAGAAAACACAATCTAGTGAACTCACTCTGCATCAACTAAGACATGCTATCCCAAATTGCTTCTAGCCTCACCAGCCAACCAATGGTCTTTGTTGTCAATAAGATTGATGTCAAGAGCCAAAAAGATAAATAAATGTGTGTATATTTCTTAGAGCAGGAAACTACATAGGAGAGAATCAAAGGAAAGCAGATTCTCTTTGTTGTGTTATTAACCTCAATTACTCAGTAGAATAGCTCAGCTCACAGATTCATGGGTGGGAGTCCTATGTAGTGTTTCCAGTTACCAGATATGATCTCCCCCAGCTCTTCCATGTAAAGTATGTTTGTCTCTTGACCATAGCCATGGTGATCTTTCTGAAGTTAATCTTTCCACTGTGTAAAGTAAAGGGTAGCAATACCACTTCCTTTTCTGTTGAGAATTAGAACTGCTTAGAGCAGTATCTAGTATAACACAAGCATGCTTGAAATGGGCTCGTCTTAGAGGTAATGGGATTATTTTGATTCTCAAGGAACTTGCAGATCAAGATTGAGACTTTTGAGTGGTGGTGCATGCCTTTAATCTCAGCACTCAGTGATTCAAAGGCAGGCAGATTGCTGTGAGTTCAGGGCTAGCCTGGTCTACAAAGCGAGTATGGGACATCCAATGGCTACACAGAGAAACCCTGTCTTTAAAAATTTTTTGAGAATTTAAAGGAAGGCTGCAAACTACTTTAAGGGTAAAGCCGTGCTTTTTATTCTTCTACCTCTATGGTAAACTGTTGTTTGAATTTTCCCTGGGAGATGTGAACAATGAGCTCTCTGTTAATTCTAGACAGAGCAAAAACTACAAACCAAAGAAGCAGTTCCACTCGAGTCTCCCTTCTGGAGACATGGAGTTCACTGGTTCCGTATATGACTATAGATGAGGCATGCTCACAGCAACGTGGTGCCTCAGGTAGCTGCCTCACTGACAGCCTGGGGGATGACTTTCAAAAGCTGCATTCCTCAACCACTTACAGGCATCTTGGGGTGGGGCTAAAGCACATCCTATCTCAACAATTGTTTTTACTTATATAACCTTTGGGAGAGGTTTGGGAATAGTGCAAATTTTTTCATATCATTGGCCTTAATAAGCCTGTATAGGAAAGAATGTTATAATTTGGAAAAAGAACTTCTCAACAACTTCACATAAATCAAGAAGAAAAATAAGGAAAATGTATTAGGATGACAGCAGAAATATATATGTGCAGAGAGAGCCAAGTGACTCAACATGCTTTATCTTGGTATCTGGAAAAAGGCCACAAGAAAGCAGGCACAGTGCCATCTGATACGTCAATGAACAACACACTGAAAATTTGCAAGTATTTTTTTTTCCTTTTAAAAACTGTCAACTTGGGGATGGAAAATTGGCTCATCAGACACATTGCTTCCAGGCCTGACAACCTGAGTTAAATTTCCATAACTTACATGGTAGAAGAACACTGACTCTTACAACTTGTCCTATAACACTGTGACTATGTGTGTCTCTCTGTGTGTATATACAGGTAGAGTGTACATGCATTTGTGTTGTTTATCTGAGCATGTACATGTATGTGTGTGTTTGTGATGTCTCTGTGTATGCATGCACATATCTGTGTAGATCTGTATTTGGGTGTGATCTATGTATTTGTGTTTCTGTATGTCTATAAGTACATGGATGTACACATTTGTGTATGTTATTGGGATAGTACATATTCTCTTAAAATTATTCAATACTTTATCTAGTGTGTACATTACTTACCACAAAAATAATCTACTACGTAGAATTTTCTTCTTTGTAAAGATAAAGCACAGCCAAGGAAAAGCACATCTTTAGTTCACTGTTCAAGGCAGTACACCATGCCTCCTGTCTTCATGTTGTGTCAGCATGTGGAAGGGGCATGAGCTTCTTGTCTGCATAAAATTGCACTAAATTTTGTATGTCTCTACACTGAGAATTGCATTTTTACTGGAGAAATTTCCCCAGCTATGCATTCTCTATTTATAAACTTGTTGACTAAGCCACACACAAGAAAATGTGCAATAGATCTTGCATTCGTCACCTCTGCTAGGAGAAAAATGACACTAAAAAGATATATGAAGAGTTATTCAAATCCACGAAGAGGAGTGACTACAGAGCAAGGGAAACAGAAGCAAGTGTTAGACTCCATAAATCCTCCCTTCTTTGTTGTACATAACCCCCAGAAGAAAAAAAAAATGAGCCTTACTTTGCAATCGGTTTGTATTTGCCATTGATTTATTTTGTGGTTAAAGCAGGCTTACTCACAGAAATTGAAACAGACAAGACAGTGCAATTGAGGTTTGGCCTCTTGGCCCATGTTCTTATCAGAATTGGAAATAACCTCGAGTTTTGTCATTATTTCAGAGGAAGAGACTAGCCTTGTGCATCCGGAATGTTCTTTTTTTTTTTTTTTTTTTTTTTTTTTCAGCTTAAGCAATGGACTTCACATGTGTACATGTGTATTTTCTGATCTGGTACCCCAGTGTCTTATTTTTCTATTGTCGTATTGTCATGATAAGACACCATGGCCACTTAAATGCATAATTTGTGCTCATGGTTGCAAAGGGCCTGTGTCCAGGACTATCATTGTAGGGAGCATGGCAGCAGCAAGGCAGGCATGGTGCTGGAGCAATAGCCAAGGACTTATATCTTGATATATAAGCATGAGGCAGAGAGAGTTAGCTGACTTTTGAAACCTCAGAAACAGTCTCAAGGTGTGACCTTCTTCAGTAAATTCACGCCTCTTAATTCTTCCCAACAGTTCCACCAACTGGGAAGTGAGTTTACAAGGTGAGTTTAAGGAGGCTGTTCTCACTCAAACTACCATCCCAGCTGGGATGGACAGAGGAAGGTATATTTCTAAACATTCTACACTGCTCATTGTTTTTCCATGTCACTAATTATTTTATCATCCCTGAAATTTACAGGTCTCCTTTCCTATAGTGTGTGTATGTGTGTGTGTGTGTGTGTATACATGTTTGTTGTATAAATACATGTCTGTGTATGTGGATGTACATGTAATTGCGTGTGAGCACGTGCATAGCACAGCTTGCGGAGGTATGTGAACTGTCCTTAGACACAATTTGTTTCTAAATTCCACAATTTGTTTAAGACACTATTCCTCATTGGTCTGTAATGTAGATGTAGACTCACCTACCTGGCCTGTGGGCTTCCAGAGATCTCTCTGTCTCCTCCTCACATCTTTCATCACTGGGATTGTAGGCATGTGCCACATAACTTAGGTTATTCATCAGTTCTGGAGATCAAACTCAAGCCCTCATGCTTGCAAAGCAAGAACTTTACCAACTGACCCATCTCCCCAGCCCCAATTTAGTACTTTCTTTTCCTTGTTGACATATTCTTGTCCAAGACAGTAAGTTTGAAATGTCTATTCTATCTACCTTGATAAGCACACATGCAGATATGGTTATATTGTAGACTAGTGGTTCTCAATCTCCCTAATGCTGTGACTCTTTAATACAGTTTCTCATATTGTGGTAACCTCCAACCTTAAAATTATTTTCATTGTTACTTCTAAGTATAATTTTGCTACTGTTATGGAATAATAATGTAAATATCTGTGTTTTCTGACGAGCTTAGGTTACCCCAATGAAAGGCTAGTACACCCCAATTATGTTTTGACCCACAGGTTGAAAACTGCTGTTCTAGATAAAAATTTAATAAAGGTGTAGCATAAGATGTTAAAGAGGAATGAGTTTCAGTTAAGAGAGTTGATAGAGACAGAAAACAATTGACTTTTAGTTTCTTCTCTCAGTATTTTCTCCTGTTCCTCCTTTACCCATCTCTATTTTCCCTCCTTCTCTTTATTCTCTTCTCCATTAGTCCAGTTGGTAAAACTCAAGGATTTGTACTCACTTTCCACATATCTATGACATGAACTTGAGCTCAAGGGTTGGACACTAATTGCCTGTTTTCTAAAGCCAGAATGGGCTTCTGCGTCTTCTGAGATCTCCCAGAATTCTCAGCAGCTCACATATACAGGATAATGGGATTTAGCTGTGCTTTCCATCTTCTTATCTCTTGGCAGTAGTTGAAGACTCAAGAGAAGGCCCAGAGGATAGCAGTAACTGAAAACACACTGTATTCCATGATCTGCAGTAAGCTTTACAATAAACACATGGAACAATAGATAGAATAGCTTAAACTTCCTAAATTCAGTCGTCAATATGGCTAACCAGTGAGGGGCATAGAGTTGAACCCCAATACCTGTCTTTCCCTCTTTCAGTGCATAGTCCTACATTAGCGAAAGGGAATATGTTCCAGTTTTATCTCTTTGGTGCATCTAACAGCTCTTCAAATTTTCCAGAAGGGAAAACTGACTCTATCTCTTTTATTTCAGATGAGAAACACTACAAGCTGCATAAAAATGTATATGTTATTTATTGGCAGAGACCATGAACATGTAAATTTTTGTTTTTAAGCATTTTAAGAAAAGCTATATTTCCCTCTCAGTTTTTCCCTTTCTCCAGACAATTTTTCTTTGACACAGGGTCTCATCTATTGCAAGCTGGCCTTGAATGTGCTATGTAATCAAAGATGACCTTGAACTTCTCATCCTCCAGGGTTCCCATCCAAAGTGCTGAGATTATTAATGTGCACTGTGACACATAGTCATGATGTGGTACTAGGAATTGAACTCAGGGCTTCATGCATGTCAGGCAAGCATTCTACCAACCGACTCACACTCCCAGCTCTGACTTCCAGTTTCTTTAACTTCCTTTCTCTCTCTGGGAACTTAAAGAAAGGTTCAACACAGCTGATAATTCTGCCACGGCTAAGTGTTACTACAAAGATGTTACTCTAATGGAATAAGATGTTACAGGTGGACAAGAGGAAGCTAAAATGAAATTACCCTTCAGATGAGCTTACTTGGGAGAGTGATAGCATCAAGATCACAAAAGCCTGACAGGCCAAGAAATGAGAATGAGAAGCTCTTAGGTCCAAAGAATAATGAGGAAGCATCTTCTTGTTTCAGGTTTTCAAGGAGACAGGGATAAGTCCCCCACCAAATACCCCAGTCTACATGCTAGACATCATCAGCATCTAGCTTTAACTCAAGGTTCTCTAATGTCTTGGCAGTAGGGAAAAGACAAGCCTTGCTTGCAACTACAGAGGGAAAAGGAAGAGCTTCATGGTCATAGCAGACTTTTCATTTTGTCTAGGGAAAGAGACCATAGCAGGAAGTGGCTTGATTTCTGGGACAGGGGGCAGCTAGAAATTCTGTGATCTACCAGTTGTATCTATGGAAAACAACTATGACACTTTTTGTGTTTTCTCTCTTATTTTTCACTATTAGGAGGTACATCATCAAGACAGAAAGGCTTTCTTGGATGCATCCGTTCTTTACACTTGAATGGACAGAAAATAGACCTGGAGGAGAGAGCAAAGGTCACGCCTGGAGTCAGACCTGGCTGTCCAGGTCACTGCAGCAGCTATGGAAGCAACTGCCACCATGGGGGCAAGTGTGTAGAGAAACACAGTGGCTACTCCTGTGACTGTACCAACACACCATATGAAGGACCTTTCTGCCAGAAAGGTAAGATGGGCAGGCATGCTACTACTGTGTGTGGTCCTGTAGCATCCAAATATTATGGCCAGTGATCCCATGCCCTTATGCCATCCAAGCCATTTCTACTGCATGAAATGCTCTCCTACCCACATACCATGGTTAAAACAATGGTACCTATGCCTTCAGTAATCTACACCATTGCTACTCCATGTGACAATGTAATATCTACATGGCATTGTTAAACCAATGTTCTCAATGCCCTCAAATAGTGCCCATGCTTTGTACTCTCATGTGTTTATACTCAGCTCATGTCATAAACATAATCATACCTGTGCATTGGGCTGTGTACTTGCTGGCAGTCCAGTTGTGCTTAGCAATAAGTGAAAATGGGCAACAAGTCATCAAGGACCAGCAGATCATCTGATCCACGTGTGGATCATCTGTTTGTGTTTAGTGACGTAACAACATTTCTAGTTACAGTACATCAATTAGAAAATGTATTAAAAAATCGCAGAGTACAAAAGAAGTTATAGAAATACCTAAGCCATTTTTTTAAATTTTTTGAATGAACACATGTCAACAAGTTAACAAAGATTTGTTTATTAGAAACCTTTACTTTATAGTTTTGTTTTTTTTTTACATTTCTTTTCTTTACAAAAAAAGAAGTTTGCTGAGCACCCAAAGTAAACAATATTCAAGAACAATATTCAATACTATAATGAAATATTTTCACTGCTACGGGACTCAGTAATTCCACATGGTTCTTGTCAATTCACTAAGACATACCTCATTTTGGTGTATCTTTGTGTGTGTGTCCACAGACATATACTTCCTATGGAAGAGAGATGTGCACGTGTGTGCAGGCCATAAGACAAAATGGCCATACGTTCCTCAGGTAACATCTACTGTATATTTTGAGGAGGGGTCTCTTACTATTCGAGACTCTCCAATGGACAAGGCTAGCTGGCCAGCAAGATATATAGATTTGCCAGACTTTCTTCCTCGGCATTGACATTGCAGCCACTACTATGCTAGTTTTTTTTTTTTTTTTTTTAAACATAGGTTTTGAGGATCACAGTATAAGCAGTGCAACAACAGAGCTATTTCTTCAGCTGTAAAATATATTTTCATGTTCCTCCATCAAAGTAGACTAAATAATAGTTTATTTGATGTAAAAGTTAAAGGGAAAAAAGTACCCAGTGTTTCCCTTGAAGGATTCTGTAATTTAACTTCTCTCTTCATTCTGATATTCTCTCCAACTGGTTAGGATGCCTTTTAGTTCCAGGAAACATAGATGTCTCCTTGGAAAAATAAAATATAGGAACAAACTTTTAGACTAACAGCTAAACCCTGCATCAGAGCTGGAAATACATAAAACAAGTCTAATCCCAACAGCTCTTCACTGAAGACAAAATTTTAAATTTTTCTATGACATTTGGTTATTTTGTTGGTAGAATGCAGATACTACAGCACACATGTGGAGGTTAGCAGAAAACTTGTAGCAGTTGAATTTTTCCTTCCGGGTTCATGGATCAAACTCAGTCCTTGGGTGTTGTGAGAATTGCGTTTACCCACAGAGCCATTCCTAGCCGTTTTGTAGGTGAGGGCTCATGAACTCATAGCAGTGGTAGCTACTTACACATAACCCATAAATTATCAATCTAGACAATACTCCAGCATAGATTTTGGAGGAGCTAGGGAGGGTCCATCCCGAGAGGACAATCTATTGGCAGTTTGTGACTGTTAGTTAAGAAAGGGTCAGTTTTCTTTAGAGGTATGTTGCCCATTCTCCCTTGGATGGTCTTGGCATGCATGCCAATAAAGCCATTATGAACTAGACTCCATGGCTGATAAATAAGTACCATGAACTTAGGAGGGAATACAGGAGAGGGGAGAAATTGGAGGGAGTATGATCATAATACATTTTAGACGTATCTTAGTTTGCTTTCTGTTGCTGTGACAAATGCCATGACTAAAAGTGACTCAAGGAAGAAAGGGTTTATTTGGCCTGTAAGGTCAGGGACAGGAGGGCAGGAATTCAAGGCAGGAACCTGGGGGCAGGAAAGAAGTAAAGTCGATGCAGGAATGCAGCTCATTTGCTTACCCTTCTTGGTTTGTTCTGCCTATTTTCTGGCAAAAACGTGGGCCATTTGCCTAGAGATGATACTGCCCACAGTGGGCAGTGTACTTCTATCCCAAATTAATCAGGAAAATGTCCGCCTCTACTTGCTTATAGGCCAATATGATGAAGAAAATTTCTTAGTCTAGGTTCCTTCATCCCAGATGATCCTGGCCTCTATTAAGTTGACAAAAATAAACAAGGAAGTCTGACCCCTTGTCAACATGGTACACAAATACATTGCTATAAAAAATAACCTTTCCATTCTTATTTGTCTCCAGGAGGATATGAGGGAGGGGGCTACAATCAGAATGTAAACTAAATAAATTATAAAAAATAAATAAATAAAATTAGGATAAATAAATGAAAAAAGTTAGCTCAAGAGCAGCCTAGATCCTGGCAGAATAAGTGTTTCCGCTTGTTGAAGACATGTCATCAGTCACAGAACATATTTCATGAAGGCTGCTGCCATAAACTTAGGTTAAATTATCTTCCTTTTCTCTTTGCTTCTGTGTGTTCACAGTATGTGTATATATATATGTATGGGTGTGCATTCATGTATGCATGCACATGTATGAGGAGGCCAGTGGTCAATTACAAACGTCTGCCTTACTTTCTCTTCAAAATTTGGCACTCATCCCTTGCCAGGCTAGGCAATGAACACCAGGGTCTTCCTGCCTCTACTTCCCCAGGTCAGTGGTTACATGTGCACAGTACCACACCTATCTTTTAATATAGATGCTGGAGATCCGAACTCACTTCCTGACATTTGTGCAGCAAACTCTTGATGAACGGAGCCATCTTCCAGTCACTAATCTCTTGTAACACAGTGATTCTATCAGCCCAACCCCTTCTGGGCAATGTTCTGTCTTCATTGCTTTAAAAAGATCATCTCACTAAAAAACACGTGATACATAGAGAGGGAAGGGTATTAAGATTAACCTTCACAGCCATATCTGCAATTACAAACAGTGGCTGCAAAGGGCTTGGGGAATGTTTCTGTCAGCAAAATGCTTGCCTTACAATCACAGGAGTCTGAGTGTGAATCCCCAATGCCCATGTAGGAAACAAGAGGCATCAACACTAGATAGGATGTGAGATGCATCTTAAGAGTTTGAATCTCTCTGAAAAGCCAGTCTAGCCAGTCCATGAGCTCCAGGTTAAGTGTCTCAGAAATGAAGTGGAGAATGATAAGGGAAGATATCCAACCCAATATCCAATATCAAGATGGATCCACACCTGTAACTGTGGGCAAACACAGGTGCCTCTTCAAAATTATTTAAAACCACATTGTCTGTTGTTTTTCAAACACCCCTCACACAGTGATAGGTTCAGAGGAGGCAATGAGCATGCATTACAGATGCCCTGAGTAACGGACTAAATGTTTGAAAGTATGCTTTCTTATCTTCTGTTTTGCAGAGATTTCAGCTCTTTTTGATTCTGGCACCTCTGTTACATACATGTTTCAAGAACCACACCCAGTGACCAAGAACACGAGCCTCTCATCTTCAGCTATCTACACAGATACAGCTCCATCCAAAGAAACTGTTACACTGAGCTTTGTGACAGCACAGGCCCCCAGCCTCTTGCTCTTCCTCAGTTTCTCTTCTCAGAATTTTCTGGCTATCCTGCTCTCCAAGAATGGTGAGTGTTGGTGGCGTGAAGCCACACGGCCAGCCTTGACAGGAGGGGAAGTTCATGCTCTATAGAGACTCACAGCTTGGCAGCCTAAGCCTAACCTTCCTGTCACTTCATTTTATGAGCTTTAATTGGTATTCTGGGCCATTGTCAATTTGCCACTCAAGTCTCAAACTCATTGACTGATTTGTCTTGATTGTGTTGTGGTAATTCTTTATTATTTGCTCCATTCTGAAATTCATTAAATGTAAAAGATCATAAGTAGGTCTGATATTCAGAGGAATACATGTCACATATATACCGTCATCTTTGCTACCACACTCATCACTGGGGACTGTTAAAGCATCTATACTGGCTTTGCTTATACGTGGACATTGTCCAGTCCTTTGAGCTAATGTGGGAGCCATAACCCTGTGACACATGACCTTACTTTTGAAAGTCTGATTTTCTCTTAGGAGCATTAATTCTTTTTACGTAATGACTGACTACTGAACTGTGATATTTGCCACTCTGAAATGGCAAGACCTGGATTATTTTACTTGGTCAAAAAGTACTACTGTATCACAAATAAAATTTTGTAACTACTTTTCTTTCCTGCAATATTACAAGTAGTTATAAAGTTCATGCATTCTTACATGGCATTGTCCCCTGACTTCACATATATAGGTGAACTTAAGTGTCTTTTGAAAGTTGTAGCTCATTGTTATCTGCGTTCTTTGCTAGTGACATCCTCGATAAAATAGAATTTGCAAAGAAGACTTTGTTTCTCAGTATTCAAGGTATCTATAGCACCTAGGCTGTCAAGATGATGTTGGAAACTTTGAGCATATAATAAAGATGTGAATTGAGCTTTGGAAAGAAGGTAAACCTACTGGATATAAGAAGGTTAGAAAGAGGACAAAAATTAAATCACATAAGAAATATTGATGGTAACCACAGATGATAGCAGTTGGAAGTCCAGCTTTCTTATTACGTGATGTTTTTTATCACACTATGCCAGAAGAGAAACTTTTAATAGAGCTAAAACCAAGTTTACTATGGAATTAGAATTCTACCATATGTAATAATTATTTGAGCAAATGAGCCGAGAACAAATACATTCATTTGTATAGCCTGATCTCAGACAACACTCTCCTGAGAACAAGAATGTGGTTCTAATCTGCTTGAAATCTTCTTGTACCATGTCAGTATTATTTAGGTCAGTTCATCCCACGCAGTTAAGCTTCAGGGTAGACTGTGGTATGCAGAAGGGGGAGGGGAGTGGGGGCATCTATGGAAGGTGGCATGTATGTGACCCTGTCTACAAATCAGGTGTAAATTTTATGTTTCCCTAGGGATGCTTTTTATGATTATTTGTGTGTTACTTTTCTTTCTCATGTTATACTATGTATGACTTGAATATTTAAAAACATCATTTATTCTGAAAGACATAATGAAAAGTTAAAAGTGTGTGGGGTGAAAAGGCCTAAAGCACAAGAATAACAATTGAAGGGCCATAAAATGTTATAGAGATCATTATTCTGAGACCAAGATAAAGGCAAAAAACAGTCAGTATGGGCAGGCAGGAAGGAGGGAGAGAAAGAAAAGAAAAAGCAGAAGGAGATTAATGGGAAGGAGGAGAAGAAGGAGGAAAAAAAGAGGAAGTGGCAGAAAAGAAATATGAATAAGGGAAAGAAGACAATGAGGAGGAAGAATAGGAGGAAGAGGAGGACCCATTATTTTTCAAGCCCCTGTAATGGTCTGAGAATCACTGAAAGAAGACCTCAGACTCAAATATTATATAAAGGTAAATAGTAATAAACAGAATGTAGAAACAAACAGCATTCATACAAAATGTCAACCATTCCTACAAAATGTCAACCACAAAGTGAATTCTCAAAGTGAAAGGCTTTTGGGGAATTTCAAGTTTGCTTACATGAGCTTGATGGGAATTGGCCTTGCCCGTGGGGGTTCCATGACTTCAACAGGGATTGGCCAGTGCCCATGAAGGGTTGTGTTTGATTGGTCTTCATTTTGGAGTGCAAGAGGATTACCTTATAGGGACTTTTCTTTGTTTGGCTGACTTAGTTTCTGGCTAGATATTGGGCAGTCACTATCAGTTGCCCATCTCCTGTGGTCTCCAGGAACTCATGATGCAGGAAAAGGGGAAGGGTGCAAACTCTATGGCCCAGATTTGGGCCTAGGCTCAAAAATGAGTTAGCCAGGTCCTCTCGGTCATGGGCCATTTAATCACCTACTTACTAGTTTATTGCCAAAATCACACCAACAGATCAGACTCTCAGCTTTGCCATGTCAAGCCTGCCAAGTATATGAGGATGTCTTTGGATCCTGGGGCATGGACAGTTTGGGCAGGTACATTCAAGGTACATAGATATCCCATGGAACAAACAAGAATATCTCCCAACACGCAGCCCAGTAATCATCCTTGTAACCTGCATCATCTTCTCCTGTGTATTTGGATCATATTAAGATGGTTATAGAGAGAGTCACCTGAAGTGTTTTTAGGGTAAGCCTTCACATACCTATACCAGTCATACTGTACTCTGAAAATAAGAAGACCAAGAATACATGAAATATAGAACCTAATTAGTGTAACGAACCCATACTGTGCCTGCATCTAATTAGTGTAATGAACCCATACTGTGCCTAACTCTCCTAGTAACTGTTTGCTAGTTGATACTAATATATATATATATATTATGTCAGGATGTCAGGTTTCTACAGTTATAGAAACTGAGGCACAATGACATCATAGTTCATAATATCACAGCAATTAACAGTCACAGGAGAGTATCAGCCTCTCTTACTAATCCCAGTAGCATAGTCAGGCTATTTTCTTTCTTTCTTTCTTTCTTTATTTTTTTTTTATTTATTTTGTATTTTCTTATAGGAGACTCTCACTGGAACTCTCAGGTCTACTGCTCCAGCCCATGAGTGCTGGGATAATAGTTATGCACCAGAACAGCTGTCTCTGTTGTCTTAATCACAAAGGCTATATGCAAAGTGCTAGTCTTTTAACCTTTTGATCACATTTTTTTTTAAATAATTGACATTTCTTTAGTAAAGAATCATTCTTGAATTCCTCCCTGGCATATTTTCTTGTATCTTCTTTTTAAGACATTCTTAAATTTGCCCTTTATTAGAAGCTCCACCTGACCTAGTGGATATATGCGCTTTAGAAACCCTAACTAAAGTCAGGAAACAAGGGAGATGCCAAGGTCCTAACTGTTAGTTATGTGGGTCTCAGGCAGGTGAGGAAGGTCAGATGTGCAGCATGGCTTCTTAGTCTCACTCACTATAGAAGACTTTGACACAGAAAGCTCTATTGATACAAATGTGGATCCAATCCTAGAAGACACTTCCTGAGATTTCCAGGTTCTAGTGTCCTGGAACAAAGAATTCAGCCCCAGCCATATGAAGAGTGATGGAGATAGACAGCCTATTAAGAAGGAGAAAAGCAATACTCAAGCATAGGCAGTAGGCTAGTGGGCAAGTCTTAGCCTCAGGCTCAAATCCTTGGAGCTTGAGGGTTATGTCCCTTTATAGGTACTTATCTTACACACACTCTGCTTTGTTAACATGTAACCTTTAGTGGAGCTGTTTCTCTGCTAAGAAGCTTTTTTTTCATATGCTAATCTTCATTCTCTCTCTCTCTCTCTCTCTCTCTCTCTCTCTCTTTTACTTTCACCTTCCACTCCAAGGTCTGGATGTCCTGAAGATGCTTTATTTAGAATCTGTGCTACTTCTTGCCATATCCTTAACCCTCAAAGACACCCTGAATGACTATCCTTATTGTTCTGCTAATGCTCATAATGGTGATTAGTATGATAAATATAAGAGAGTGGAGACAAGCAAGATTCAGTTCTGTCTACAGACTACATGAAAAGAGACAGATTCAGAAACTACCTAAAATGTGCAAAATCAATCCAGACAGAGTGATTGGATTTCTGAAACAATCTAACTTTGACTTTGACAAAAAACCTACAGAATCAACTAACCTGAACCCGTATGGGACTCACAATAACTGAATTGCCAACCAGGGAGCCTACATAGGATTGACCTAGATTCTCTGCATAAATGCTATAGTTGTATTACTTGATCATTACAGTTGGGGCAGGAGTTGTCTGTGACTCTGTTGCCTGCCTTTGGGACTCTTTCCCTTTACTGGATTGCTTTCTCCAGCCTTAAAAGAAGAGGAGGTCCTAATATTACAGCAATTTGGTATGCCATGACTGGTTTATATCTACAGAGGCCACTGATTTTCTGAAGAGAAATGGAGGAGGAGGAGAAGTGGAGGGAGGAGGGGAAAAGGGCCTGGGAGGAGAGAATGGAAGAGAAAGTGAAGTCAAAATATGAAATAAATAAAATTAAAATTAACAAAAGAGAAACATAGGAGATTAGTAATTATACCAATGGAAAAATAACTTTCATGGTATTAAGTTCCTTGACATTAGCGGTCTTCAGATAATAAGTAAGTGACTATTGGCTGAAAAAAAAATGTATTAGTTCTAAGAGTAGCAGAGAGACAAAATAAAAACTGTCAAGAGTTAAGTTTCTTCCTAAGTTTTAGATTTTGTGAGTATTCATTCCTTCCTTGTATTGTCTTCAATGGATATTTTTTTCTGTAAAGACTTTATTTCCAGAACCTGAAATGTTCCTCGAAGAATTAGGAAGAATTCATGTCATCATTGTGATCCAGGTATATTCAGAGCATTAAACCATTGACCTGATTAACAGTGAATCAGGAACAAGAAACATTTTAATGAATTTTGGATATACAATAGTAAAAAACTTTTTCTTCCATCCCAGAGTAGTGGTTCTACCTTGATGTGGAGATAGGACAACCAACGTTCAAGAAAAACTGCAGCTTTGTATCATGTTCAAGGCCAGGATGTGCTACAGGAGATCCTGTCTCAAAAAGACCAAACCAAACAAACACACACACACACACATACTCATACACACACACACACACGAGAGAGAGAGAGAGAGAGAGAGAGAGAGAGAGAGAGAGAGTCAGTTCCTCTTTTGAAAGTTAAGGATCCTCAGGAGTTAAAATAAGAGAATAAAAGTTTAATTAGAGAAGATGTTTACTTCAAAGCCTTTAAACAGAATCTATTCACATTTGTCTCGGGTAGAATCTGCAGTATTGTGTTAGAAAGCTTCTTACCTTGTACTGATTTTAAGATAACTTTGGGAATCTGCTGATGATGATGAGATGGCCAGCTTAAAAGGAATCCTGTTTGTTCTCTCAGGAGGATGCAAACTCCAACTCCAGCACTGTAGTATAAGAAGCCATGGTGCAGTATGATAAGGATAAATCTTGTAAATAGAAAGTAAAGTTCGTAACTTGTAAATTTATTTTAAATGGTTACTCAGGCCAGCGGTAAGAAGATGCCTGTGAGTCAAAATCATGTGTGTGAGCATAGGCCTGACAGCAGTTTGGTTTGGCAGGACTGGGGTTCTTCATTGTCCTTCTTGGTATTGCTGTGTCCAGTCCAGGACTTGTTCAGCCTAAACCACTGTGTGACTTAATGAAAACAGGGCTTAAGTAGAGGAAAATATTGTCATTTGGGGGATATAAGCACACACACACACACACACACACACACACTCACGCACGCAGGCCCACACTCAGCGGAGGATGAGGGGGAGATTATGAGGTAGAGAGCTCCTCAGGAGATACAGGCCTAGGTTTTGAATCACACTCTGCTACTCAGAAACTTGGCAATTAGAGGAGAATAAGTTTTAAGTGGAAGCAGGCTGTCTAGAGAGAAAAGTGCTCTAAGGATACCCTTGATCTCTACATTTCATTCTACTCTGTATGCTTGTAAGTGTCTCTCTCTCTATCTCGCTTTCTCTCTCTCTGAGTATATGTGTGCGTATGTGTGTATGCATGTTTGAACATGTAAAAGTTGGAAGAGAACCTGGTGCTTCATCCTGGGGAATTTCATCCACTTCTTTGAGAGATTGTTTCTCATTGGGTAGGAGCTCATCAATTAGGATAGTCTGGCAGGCCTGTGAGCTCCAAGATTCTGTCTTTCTCTACCTCCCAGATGCTGAGTTAGAGGTACATGCCAACACACCTCACATCAAACTCATGTCCTCACAAAGTAAGTGCTTTATTAAATAAGGCAGAGCTGGACATTTCACTGAATTACAGATCTCCCTTCCCTTTAATACCAAACTTTTTCTTCAAAATTGTCATCTGACAAATGTTCCTGAAGCTCCTTATAAATGGCAGGAAGTATTTAATATATCAAAGAGACAAATAGGACCATGCCCTGCCATTAAGGATTCTACTTTTCAGCCAGAAACATATATAAGAACAGGTTTCTCATAAGCATATGATTCGTACTGGCTGAGTACAGCTAGATTATCTCCCAGGAAAGTCATAGATACTAGGTACAAGAAAAAGAGAACAAAATTAACTGATTTACCTTAGAAAATCACAAACATTTCAAAGAGGATGACTTTTCAGTCATGTGAGATATGTCGGTATTCTCTTGGCAGACAAAATTTTGATAAAAACATTTTAATTACCTTTTCCTTATTGTATTGTGTTATTTTCTCTGCATATTATAAAATGTGAATGTGTGTGAAACTGTGTAAACTGTTTTGTTCTCCCCTTGCTCTGAGAAATGGTCTGAAGAAAGCAATTTAAGAGGAAGGGGTCATAGTGTTGGGGTACACTGTGAGGGTACAGTCCAACACAGAAGGGAAAAAGGCAGCAAATAGCTGAAGGCAGCCAGGAAGTAGAGATGGATTCGAGTACTCATCTCAGTTCCTTCTCTCTGTCCAGTCCGAGACCCCAGGCCATATTTAGGGTAGGTTTTCTAACTTCAATTAACCTAATCCTGATAAAGATATGCCCTGAGGCTTATCTCTTTCCTTATTTTAGATACTGTCAAGTTGACAAACAATGCTAAGCATTATACTGTCTATATATGTAACCCCCCTTGCAAATATTTTAATTGGTGTTTTTGGTTTCTTGTTGGTTGAAATAAGTGAAGTTAGGAGATGGAAAAAAAAAAATCTATGCTCAAAGTCATACAAAATTCAAATGGTGTTTGCAGGTCACCTTCCCTTTGTGGTTCTTCAGCTGCCTCTGGCATTGAGTGATTTCTGTGCCTTTACCTCAGCATTTCTCTTTTATCAGTTATTTGAGCATATAAATTTATAAGGTTCACAGTCTGAATTACTGATCGCCCACACCTCAAAAGGAATAATTATGACCTGAGATACTTTGTATTTTGTATGTACTAGCTCAGTGGAAACAGAAATAAGAATGTACCATGACAGAAATAAAAACCTTCAAAGTAAAAAACTGAACAGTTGCCAGAGTCAAGTTCACAATAGGATGACCTTACTGTCCCTGCTTCTTCTCAAAAAAAACACTTCAGAGGTCACTGCTGCCTCTTGTCACTTATTTCTCGACACCAGTTTATGCTTGATATTCTTTGGGCAGAAAGAGGTGAGATACATAGAGCTAGAGAAGCAAACCCCAGAATGTTTTATTTGTTTGTTTGTTTGTTTTCCTTCATGTCTCATTTAGCCCTGACCACTATGATTCCTCTATTGATTGTTTCCAGGTTACATTTGATTGCATCAATGTATACATGTGTGTGCTTTAAATAATTTCTTCCTTTCCTTTCATATTCCATGTCATAAATGTTGCTGTGACCTGTTGTGACCTTTCAGCAATGGCTATGAATGCCCCTTGAGGATAGGACATGCCCAGTATCATAGAGTTAATCCACAGTGCTAACTTGTGGGTCTATGCAGGGGAAGAAAGACATGTAGATAGAAAGAGAGGCTGACACTGTTTCTTATTTCTCTTCTTTTCTTTGTAATGAACACTTTAAATTTTTGGTTTTCTCCTAAGAATCTACATATTATTATGAACTGAACTTTGTCCCTACTTCACAGCCTAGATGGTGAAGTCCTGTTTTCTCCCTCTTCACTTAAGGTTGTATTTGGTGTAAGAGAGTAATTAAGTCAAATGAGGTCATGGAGGTTAAAGCCCTGATCACAGAGAAGACACTAGAAGACTTTATTCCCCTTCTTCCATAGCAAGTAAGGACAAAGTTGGGAAGTCAGTCTCAACAAGCAAAGATGAGAGCCTTCTCCATGATGAAGAACTAAACAGTCCCGTGGTGTATCTACAGCTTCTGAAAGCATAAGAAAATAAAATAGAATGTCTTATAGCTAAGTCAAGAGTTAATCAATACACAGTCTTTTATTTTTACCATTTAAGTAAAGACAAAATAAAATGATGCATATGTATGTACCTCATAGACAGTAATGTACACATCATTTCATCATCTTAGTGATAGCAGCAATAATGTGAATTATTAGCTTGATATTGTATTATCAGACCATGAATGCAAAGGAAACTATTAAAAACATTTGATGTTAAAGTATAACTAGAAGAGGAGGTGGAAACTGCCCAGAGCCTAGAAGGTGAGTGTTTCACAAGCAGAAAATCACTAGAGGATGGTGAAAGATAAGGTTATGAGTAGTCTCATATTAAGAGGCTGCCACTGAACAAAGAGCAGATTTTTCTACACACGAGCATGAAAGCAAGAGTATTTAAGAAAGTCTTTTTCTAATATTTTGTAAAAAATAATTTCTAAAATGAAGTAGGGAGATCAACAGAGGGGATAAATACCAGAAAAGAGAGTTTATGTGAAAGACTAATAAAAAGTCCTGTGTACTGCCTGGCCATATACTTTAACTTCAAGTCAGCAGATACAATTAAACATGGTATAAACTCTCTATGTGTTTCAGTCATGATGAATGTGGAACTACCTGCTTGCATAAACCATCATCAAAAGAAACCAAAATATGGACAGTTGAAGCTTCTGAATCATTCCTCTATGTCCCTGGGCAAGGAACAGTAATCACAGCCTCATTTAAAAATGAAGCTAATGAAATATGAGATATAATTAACTCTAAAAACAACTATTGAGTATAGTCTTAGTCTGTGAGTGCTTCAGGCAAAATGCTGACGATTGGGTGACTTAAGGGGGGAACTCATTTCCTCACAGTGTTTGAAGACTAGTGCAAAATCAAGTGTTGGCAAACAGGCTATTTTCTGGTGACATTCTCCTATTTTGCTGACCACCTTTTGTGTTATGTTTTTACATTAATGGGAGAAGAAGGAGAGGAAAAGTGAAAGAGCAGGATTGAGCATGAGAGAAAGAGAGAGTAGGAAGAGAGAGAAAGAAGGAGAATTCTGAATTCCTCTTGTGTTTTTTATTTTCTTTGAAGTATTCTAATTTGGTTAGAATTAGGGAATATAGTTTATGACATCTTTTCATAACTGCGGAAATTGATGTCAAGAATGAGCTCAAAAAGAAGCTCAAAGATAACTTAATTAAAATCTAAAACAAAACTCCAAAGCAGGCAAATTGTACTCTCAGCAGCTGCCCAGAGAACAAAGACAAGGAAGATGAAGAGAGAGAGACATGCTCTTAGAGCTAGGTGTGGAGATTAGCCATATGGCAAAAAAAGGAAAAAAGTAAGAAAACTGGGAATGTTGAAAAAGGACAAGTAAGCTCTGCCAGCATCTGAAAGAAAGGACAAAACAGAAGAAAATGGAAGAGTTACAGTGTCAGAAAGGAGGACAGATCCAACATAACTTCATGGCAATTATGGAGCTGCACTAAGGGATTCTGGAAAAGAAAGATCCATTATGTCTTTAAAGGAATAATTAAACGTTCCATCTCTTAACTTGATTTAATGTGAACCAGCCTTCCTGAGGGGTGGTCCCTTGGACAGGTGAGTGGCCAGTCCAGTTAGATAACGCTTGGTCAGGATGTAATGGTATGTCTCCACACAGAGGTAGATTCTATTCTTAGTGTAACAACTGATATTAATTTTCATCTCCAAATGTGGCCACATTAAATATTAATCTTCAATGTACACATTTTATTGCTAACACCTAAAAATGTACTAGATAAGGATAGATGTATATGTAATAGAAAAACAAAGTATTACTGACTTTCAGAAAATTCATGAAGTAAAGAAATGCATTTGATTCATCTTAATATTATCACTATTGCTCAAACCATCTTAACTTACAGAATGTTCTCTGGTTGAAATATGTATTTTGCCTCTAGTAAGAGAAAGAATCACACAACTAGCAAGTGTAGGAAGTCCCCATGGAGTCCATGTGAAGATTTTGTAACCAAACACAATGGGTTAGCCTTTTGATGCAGTGAAAAGAAAAGATAAAAAGAGGGAGGTATTAACTTAAAAACTCAATTCTCTCCTAAAAAATGACATTAGGCATTTTATTCCTAGAGCTACCTATGAGTGACTAAGTCACAGAACAGGGAGTATTCACAGAACACAGATTTTGGGTACCTCAAATTTTATGTTACGTTATGATAACATTACAGTTTTGGTGACATTTTTATTGTAACAGAACCAAGAAAATTACAGTTAAGGCACTTCTCCAAAACACTAGGAAATATTAGGTAGGATGGTTAAAGCAGATATTATCTAGGACTCAGTCATTTGGTTGGTGAGACGTCATGGCCTCTCAAGTTAATATACCCCAAAAGGTTTTATTTGTCAGTCATGAAGATGTCAGCTCAGAAACAAAGATGACCAAGTGAGGCTATAGAGGATGTTAAAAATGGCCCATGACAAAGTATACATGGGTTCCATAAATTCTGCATCTTTTAAGGAACTTTTTTCACAGAAGAAAGTTTTATCACTGGACCATGTCATTCTCCAATCAGTGCATGCCCCAGGGAAAGCAAAGGGGTTTGGCAATAGACATGCATACTCCTGGAGGAAACTCTCCTCATAGCTACAGGTTCTAGGTCAGAGTCCTATGTTCGAACAACTGGAAGAAGTGAACACATTCAGGCAGAGAATTTAGTGTTAGGATGAGCAAAAAAATTGCTAGCATCAGGCCTTCCGCAGAGAGTAAATTCAGCAATTTTTGACGACTACTTACAAGTTTCTCCAGTGGGCCTTACCCAAAAGAAGTACAATCTGAAAGTCCGTTTGTCATTTAAAGAGCAACGCCTTTCCCCAATCTCCAGCTCACTAGAGGAAACAATGTCACAGGATTGCAAATGAGTACTCTGGGAAGAGGGTGTGCTTCCTTCCTGGTGTGTTAATGAACAAAGGCTTCTGAATAAACTTGGGCACCAGTGGAGGCTGAACTGAGTGTTACTGCTCCTCAGGGTAGTCTCTCTGAAGTTCCATTGAGCCACCTTTGGCACGTGCGCAGAGGCGGAGATTGGGACTGTTGATCAGCTGCTCTGTAGCTGTATTTTCTAAAAGCTTCTGGTTCTTCTCACTTTGTACTTTCCTAGTTTAATCAACTCTTAAGAAATGTTCTTAGAACTGAGCAACTTCTTGGTTCTTTTTCAAGCAAGGTTGCTTTTTCATCACCGTAGTTTGCCTCTAATTATTTTCTTCCCTTGTGAAGCTCAGAGGTTTGAAAACGGTGGAGATGGGAGGGTCGGGTACTCGAGGTACCCCTTTTTTTTTTTCATCTGTAGATTTAGGGTAGTTGTTAGTCAAGCAGGTTTCAGGGATTAGTAAGAACCTGCTTTTATAGGGTTTGGAGAACTCTGATGAAAGTTGTGGGGATAAATGCAACATAGAGTTATTACAGAATGCACCAAAGGGCTAGCTGGCCGCAAACTGAACCACCTGGATATTTTTTTTAAATGCTGGAGTGCAAAGATTAGGGAATTGTCTATTTAACTTTGGGACTAAACCTCTAATTATAGGTTTAAGGATGAAGGAAATGTTTGTCATCTGTGCAAAGAAAGCCTTTCTCACATAAAAGTCATGCTGTTATTCTACTTGCAGAACTGGACCTGTAAACATTTACATCTTGAGATGGAAAAGAAGGTGCTAACTCAAACCCTTTTCTGTGAACTTCATTTTCCTTTTGGCAGCAAGAGTACCTAGAATGGTCATGAATTTCTTTTGCTCTTCAGTGCTTTGGCATGTAGATGTCTGTATTCTGTCCTCATCCTTCTGTGCATACAGTGTGCTTATCTCCTATGACAGGCCACCCCTCACCACCACACCAGGTTTTTTTGAGTATTCGTGGAGTTGCTCTGTGGAGAACAGAGTGTTGGCTGCCTGAACCCAACACTATCTCTAGTGATAAAGTTATTACTGATCTAAGTTTAGGGTGAGTGTTTCAAGGCCTGTTACTCAAAAATGTAATGAAACACACACACACACACACACACACACACACACACACACAAGGAATTCCCAAGTATTGAAAGAAACTAGCCAAAAATAAAACAGTGATAAAGATTAGAAATAAATAAGTGGTCAAACTTGAGATATGAGCCATGTGACTGAAGATACTCCAGCATCCCAAGCAACTCAAGTAACTCTCATCCCAAGTAAATCTCAGGGGTCTCTTTTTGTCTGGATTTTGAAGAGAATAAAGGAGTTTCTAAGTGGCATAAATTGAGGGGTTCTATTTTGGTAGAAATGTTATATTATATAATAATTTTTCTGCTTTGATTTTCCCTTCCCAAAATGCATCTGATTTTAATAATATGCCTATTTGGTTATATGGGGTTCTTCTTAAAAGTTTACTTCACAACAGTTTTGCCTTTTTACACATAAACCTAAAACAAGTTCAGAGCAGATCTGAGAGTATCATTGCAGAAAACCAGTCTAAATTTAATCTTCCTTAAGGTCATGTAAAACTTCCTCTATTGGTCAGAAGAGGGTGAACATGCTGCAGGTTGCAGCATGGGTCCAAAGCTGCTGACTGATTGCTTTGTGAATTGCTCATATTTGGGGAAAGGGTGTAGACAGTTCTTGCAGGTAAGTGTCTCAGGCTGTGCTGACATGCATATTAACATTGGAAGAACGGTGTGCTTGAACAGTGCCAAAACAGGTCACTGGCCACTGAAGTATTCCTGTGCTTGCTGACCTCAATATAAGAGACATTTTTTTTTTTCAATGCAGTTTATTTAGGAACCTTGAACAATCATCTGACCCTGGGGAAAGCCAGCCCACAGCTGAAATAGCCTCTGGGTAGCCACCCCCAGCGTGCCACGTGGGCAATGCAGATAGGTCCACATACATGGAAGCAAGCCAGATCCTCAGCCTTAGCCAAATGTGGAATTGTTCGTGGCAGAGAGCACTCACCATCAGAAAGGTGGAAGGTGGAAACCAACTCCATCTTTAAGGCATGCATTCCGCAGCTCTCTACAGTTCCCCCTTTTTGTTTTAGACGCATCAGGCAAGAGTAGAGGTCTGATCTCTGATATTAGAAATAAATTGGGACTTTGTACTGATATTCATTTAGGTGTCATCCACCCAAAGAGCATCAGACCCATCGGATACCTTTTTCTCAGAGGCGGGACCTGGGGCATCAACCCTCATGCAATCAGACATGCTCTTCTCTGGGTCCAAAGCGGCTGACCCTGAGTGCAGTGCTTAGCCTCGCATCCTGAGCGTAACATTTTAGCTTTTTATGGTAGCCAACCATGCTTGGGGAGACTGTCCTGCTTCAATGGCTGTAAAGGCCTGAATGATCAAGGCTGCATCACACTGTTGTGAGACTCTAATCTTGCATATATACCACAGCCTGTGGTATATATGCAAGATTAGAGACATTTTTTTAAAAGGAGGTTCAGTTTGAAATTATGAGTGAGAAGGAACCAACAGTGAAACATTTTAGAAATGTGTTGTTAGCATAAAATAATAAGAGACTACCACAGAGCTCATTGGTAATTCGACTGTGGCACACATAAACGCACACAGGAATCTGGAGGGAAGAAAACTTCTTCATTGGTGACAATTTCTGTCACCCATGTTGTAGGGCACAGCTACAGGCCCTGGCTGTGAGAGAACCCAGCATAGTTTGAGAGTCCTGTTCAAGCTGAGACATTAGAGTAGCATAAAGCAGGGGTGAATCTTCTAACAAGTGATTTTAAAGTTAATAATAAGGCTTAGCCATATTCAGACAAACCGCACATAAATATGCAGGACCTTGTTTCAACATGGATAATTATGCAAACTTATTAACTCTGTTTCCAAACTTCCAAAATTATATAAAAAAATTTTAGAAAGAATTGAAAATGCTAGGAGGAGGAAGAAGAAGAAGAGGAGTTGGTTGCTAGGGAAAGCATGTGAATTGTTTTCTATTTTTATTGATAGGCTAAGGTTATATAGGTCTCTGTTCATTTCACACATCCTTCCTCAAGATGCATTTAATATTAGTAATACACACTCCCATCATTCTTAGATATAAACTAGTAAATAAAGAATTTTCCATGAAATTACCTTGCCTTGCTGTGCCAGCATCCAAATCCTGCATAGTCTGCATCACGGGACTGACCGTAGCCCTGGGATATGCATGAGAGGTGTTCAGCCACACAAGGGTGATTACTGAAGGCTTTGGGGGAACCCCATTGCTTCACAAGGGGAATACATTCAACTCTATGTTGAAGCCAAGTCACTAAGTATATTGGGCTAAGAGCTGTGTGTAGCTTAATCCAAGCAGGTCCAGGCTTGCTGGATTCACCACAATTGCTTATCATGGGGCTTCTGGGCTCACTCTAACGTTTGGCTTGAACATGGAATGGGGAAAATCAGGTTGTGTGTATGTAGAGATGTCAAATCTCAGTCCAAGAAAAAATATACAGAAACTTAGTCCAAGAAGATAAACAGCATTTTTCTTTCCACCTTCAACTTTCACTTAGCCAGTTGAGAAGTCTCATTGTAGATACAGCACTTACTAGGCATGAAGTACACTCTGTACACTGAGTCCTGGGATCCCAGTCTGATTTTTCTGACTTTTCTTCTTCAATAAAGAAAAAAAAAAAAAGAACATTTTTTTTTTTTTTTTTTTGCAGAAGAATGAACAGTACATGTCTAGGTAGGTCTTTAGAAATATCCCCATTGAAAAATCACTTCCCCATATGATCCCCAGGCAATGGTACCTGCTCACTAATATGATCAGCACACAATCAACTTTCCATCTGATATGTAGTGTCTCAGTCATATGGGTGAACAAAAACCAAAAATCCTGTGCCCAAAAACCTTCCAAGATGAGAAATAAAATAATCAAATAAACAAGCCACGATATTCACAAACATAAGAATAAAGTATGTTGCAGAAAACTAAAGAAAATAAAATAAGTCTTCAGAGGAACTTGGGAGATGACTCACACAAACAGAAGGACCGCAGATCTACTGTAATCTGTGTGTGGCATGTGACTGTAACCTCAATGCTGGAAGTTAGAGACAGATGTATCTCTGGAGATCTTTGACCAGCTCTTATTGCCATTTAATGAATACCAAGTTCGGAGAATTCCAGGTACAGAAATCAAATATTGGATGGAAATGGAGAAAAAATTAAAATTATCCTCTCATGTAGTGCAAGTATATGTGTAGATACACACACAAACATGTACAATATCTACATTAACATGTATATGTAACATATACAACATCTTTATAGACACAGGAGAAGATGTAAATCTATGACATAAAATGTTTCTTTAAAATGAACTTTATAAATAGTTAGAAAAAAATCTTGGAACTTTGATAGAAGATATTTTTAAGACAATGAATTTGGAAGACAGAATCAGAAAAACTCCTCAAGGTGTTGAACAGGGATGAATGGGTGTGTTGAATGATCAGATAATACAGGAACAAAAAGGAAATTATAAGTTTAAAACAGGGTGTCTAATATTTAAAGGAATTTTCATGAAGAAAGATCAGATGTGGAAGACTGTATTAGCAAATATAATTGAAAATACTTCATGAAATGAAGAGGAAAAGAAATGGAGCTATTTTTTTTAATTAAGCACAGCAAGTAGAATTATAGCACATCCAAGCAAAGTTCAAAGCCTAAATATAAATATGATTAGGAGTCAAACTAGGATAGAACTTCTCAATGGAAATGCAGGTGCTTTGGAAATGGTAGAAGAACTAGCCTCACAATTCCATGTCAAAATGATTTCCAAGCTGAAATTATAGGTTTTGTTAAATAATCAGCCATATATGATATGCTGTTTAAGCCTCCCTAAGGACATTTACTGGGGAGTTCCCTTCTGTGTGTGATATTTTCTCAAAGTTAGTTTATCAAAGCAGAAAACACCATGTCACATCATTCCAGAAGCATCTGGGATTGGCTTAGTTGGAAAATACTAGCTCTGGTCTCCAAAGAGACCAGACTCTTGTCCTAAGCTAGAAAGGTCTCAGAGTTTGTCTCTAAGCCTCTTCCTGTGCCTGCTCTCAGGGTCAAGCATTCAGCTTTCTGCTTTTAGGAATGGTCATCAGAAATGGCAGCTGAGTCCCATGGGGAAAGCAGTACAAAAGAACACCTGACAGAAATGGAAGACATTTGTACAATAGAGTGACAGAGGGGCAGAGCATAATGACATAAAGGTACAGAAATCACCAAAGATAATATTTATCAAAGTATGTATTTTGATAATGATATTTTGATATATCAAAATATATCAAAAGCTGCTATAGAAGCAGTTTGCTGCCATGTACTTCACTGAAGATGTATAGAATGGGTTGGGGGGGGGGTCGGTACAGTACTTGTCATCCACAAATGTAGGTAGAATCTCACTGGCCAGATATGCTAATTAGTAAATTTCCAGCAAATGTGAAATGAGATCTCTCTCTCTTCCTCTCTCTCTCTCCTTCTCTGCCTGTGTGTGTGTGTACATGCCGGCGAATATATGCATCTAGAAACCAGATGACAGTGCAGGTGATTTTCCTCAGGAGCTGTTCACCTTGGTTTTTGTTGAACTGCTATTTTGACGTTTTAGAATTTGCTGGCTCAGCTAGTTGGTTGGCTAGCCAGCCTGAGTGACGTGCGTGTCTCTGCCATCTCAGTGCTGGGATTGGCAGCATGTTCTCCAGCACCCAGCATTTCTGCACAGGCTCTGAGGATTGGACTTTAGTCCTCACGCTAACTGAAAATACCTTACTGAGTGAGCCGTATCCCAGTTCTCAACCGACTCCCACTTCAGTCATCTTTGCTCTAGTCACCGTAATCTTGGAAGCAAATTAGCACCAGTGTTTAGTGAGTTCTCTAATGTTTATATGTGTATATTATACATTCTGACCAAGCGGTCTTTTAAAGATTCAAATATGCTGAGGCCACTGCTCCCCCACAGCTTTCTATTGTCCCTGGTTCTATCTCAGTGTCTAGCCCTTCCCAGCTTCTTGCTTTCCTCTGAGCTCTGTGTTCTTAATATCAACATACCAAATGGGAGCCTGTACCTGCATTTACTCGATTCTATATTTATATCACCAAAAGCGTCTTATTCTGTTTCCCTTGGGGTCTTTGCAAGTGTCACTGCTTTGGTTTGAAGCTGCCTCTTCCTCTGCCTACCTCCATTCCTTGCAACAACACTCTTATGTAAATCTCATTTGAATAAGAACTATTTTTCCTCCTCCCACAAAGAATGCATTCAGTTTCTCTTGAAACACTTGCTTAGCAATCAATTATAAGAATTATTCCTCCTCCTCCTCACATAAAGGTTGCTTTAGGTGTCTTCCTGAACCACTTTCTAAGCAGTTCATTATAGGTACTATTCCTCCTCCTCACACAAAGGATGCTTTGGTTGTCCTCCTGAACCACTTGCTTAGCAGTCCATTACAAGAACTATTCCTCCTCCTCCTCCTCCTCCTCCTACCCAAAGGATGCTTTGGGTGCCCTCCTGAAGCATATGCTTAGCGGTGCATTATACAAATGGACAGTCACTGTTACCTTCATCCGCTGTGAACACACATATTACAGAACACACTGCCACTGACTTACCTCCTCAGAGTCTGTGCAGGAGAAACAGACTACACTTAGAACAACTTTCCTTGAAAGTTTCTTTTTTTTTTTTGAAATAGCCTCAACAAACATCAGAATATTTTCAAGTAAAAGATCCTTCTTAAAGGCATGTGCTTGTGCTCCGTCTTTGTCAGTGCTTACTCTCATATCTCATCTTGTAGTGCACTGAAACACACTTATGACTGAAAGAAGGGAATTCAACTAGATCGTAACCTTACTTCAAGGTATTAAAATAAATTACAGAAAATCTTCTAAAGTTTACAGACAATAATGAAAATGGATTGCAGCCATTCTCTTGCTGTTAATTTTGATTAATGTTTCCCTCTCACTGTACATTAAAGATTCAAAGGAGTTCTCCTTGGTCCCTCCATCTCTCCCTCGTTTTCTTCCTTCCATAGAGCTGTATGAACTCAGGGCTACATGAAGGGTAGAGAATTGCTCTATTGTTGAGCTCCATCCTATGAACATCACTGCTCTAACTGTCTCACATAAGGTGAATCATACAGACTTCATACTTTAACGACTGGTCTAATTAGCATCATCTTTAAGTTTCATCCATAGTGTAGCTTTTGTGGTAACTTCTTTGCCAACTAATTACCATTTCAGCATGTATATTTCAATATTCTTTCAAATTTATTTATTCTTTTATGCATATGAGTGTTTTGCTTGTATGTAAGTGCACTACAAGCATGCTACAGTGCCTTTGGAGGGGCTTAAATCCCCAGGAACTGTAATGACAGACGTGTGTGTCATTATGTGGGTGGTGGAAACTGAACTGGAGTCCTCTGACAGAGTGTAAGTGCTCTTTAGCCACGGAGCCTCCTCTCCAGCCCCTGCATATGTATTTTTCATCCATGCAGTGGCAGTTGAGTTGCTTCTCTTTTCCTGTTTTGTGTAGCTGGTATAGGTATGGGTGTGCAAATATGCATTTAGATCCCTACTTCCAGTTCCTTGGAGTATTTACTAAAGAATGGGAAACAAAGATTCAAGGAGGTAATGCTTTAAAAGATGCAGGGCTGGGGAATGGATCAGTCTATGCAAGCATAAGGTCCCTGGTTCAGATTCCCAGAACTCATATAAAAACACTTGTACTAGTACAAGCATAGGTCTTTATTCCCAGTGCAACTGTGGTAAAAAAGGGAAGCTGAACACATCAGGCTCCCTTGAAGCTCACAGACTTGCTCATCTAGTAAATGCACCACAGAACAAGAGATCCTGCCTCAAAAAATATGGAAGGGTAGGACCCATACCTGAGAATTTCCTCTAACTCTTGTATGTCTACTGTGGTGTGTATATACCTGAACACACAGAGACAACCACATACACACAGATAGAGACATACAAAAATATTAAAAGACTGAGGCAATTTAGTGTACATAAAATATGCTATATAATAACAAACAAACAAGCAAAAATAAAGGAAAGAATGTGGCTCCTTATGGTAATAAATCAGTTTTGTGTATGTTTGTATTCCCTTTTCAAAAAGATGGAGATAAAATTGACCATTCAAGTTGATTATTCAAATGAAAGTAGAACAATAAAACTCAAAGGAACAACACATGTAATTTTCCTCTGAAGGTCCTGACTCCGAGCTCTCCTAGCAATAACTATGTAAGCCTGGATGTCCTATAACTTAGGCCACTGACATTTGTCAGGCTTTTCAATAAATTGGCAATGAAAGTCTAAATCCTTGCAAGAAGGAAGATAAATTAGCACACTGCTAAAGGTCCTGAGAAACTCAGTTCTTGTTTCGTAGCTGGGATGTGTTTTGATAAGGTAATAATCCTCCCATAATTTCTCCGCAGCTTTAAATAACAGCCCATATCTGTGCTCAAAGTTTAATTTTGTTGGCTGCCCTTGTCTTACAAATATATTTAGTGGAGTCTGGAATATCATTTCATGCTGAAAGCTGAAGCTTTTGTCCTGGCAGAATGTAACATGGGCAATAAATCAAAGACAGAGTGGGAAGGAATAGAAAGAGCTTATCGGAAACTTATTTCCCCTGAGTGGGCCAGCTTTCTCCTCATGCCTGCAGGTGTACTGCATCAGGCGTGTTGTCCTGTTAAGTGCCTATGTTGTAAGATATTTACTTACAGCCACACTGCACCCTGGCTGGCAATGCTCTAAGTGCTTTAGATGCATTTAAAACAGCATTCTTAAACATCTGAGGCCCCACCCTGCTTTCTTCCTCTTATTTTCTCCTCTGTGAGTAGAGTCTTAAGTGACCCAACCTAATTTTCTTTTTCTTGCTTTTCTATTTTTCTGTATGAATAATAAACATCGGATTCATAAGGGAATGGAGATGGAAACTCTGGAAGGTTAAGATCATAACACCAAGACCTTGTTGTCATGCTTTATATTTGGCAAGTTGGTTACTCTGGAGAATGCCTTATTTAGAAAGGAGGTTAAACTATCCATCAGGTATCTGTTATAGTGTTTCACAGTTTGTATCTTGATGATGTTGCATTAACTTTTCCTGGCAAGAATCAAACACATTTTCACTTCAGGTAGTCACCAAAAGGCCAAAGTACGATTACTCCAAAGTCCAACTTGATAGACCAATGCCTTTTTAAGCCTTGTTTACAGAGCACATGTAAAAGACTCCTTGTACAAGCATGAATGAGCCCTAAAATGTTGCATCACACAATATCCCACCAGCGAATAGTTGGGTCACCACAAAGGCACAGTCAACCATTGATGGCAACCTCCAGAGAACTGCATGACGAAATCTTGTTTTTAATTTATCTTTTTTTCTATACCCATATGCTTTAGCACCTTCCACAACCATTCATAGTTGTGCGAAGTGAGAGGAACAAGAAATAAAATCTTATATGAGGGTCTCCTAACGCTCTAGAGTTGTGTCTCCTAGGAAGTGTTAGTAGTTTCATTAATATTTCATAGACCTAGTTGCTGCTGGGTTGGCCTGCTGTAGTAGCCGTAGATACTGGGATGATTCAAAGAGGACATCTTGTTATGCCAGAGTAAAAAGTGCTACATATGTTCTCAGTGTTGATTGACAACTTGATGGAAACACATACTTTGGGATTCATGTGAGAAACTTTCTAGACTAGGTTAATGATTTGGGCAGACTCATTCTAAGTTTGGGTACCCTCACTCCATGTGCTTTCTATACAAAGAAGAAAGTAATCTGGGCACATACATCCATCTCTAGTGGATTCTGACTGAGAACACAAAGCCATGAGCACCTTTGGTGCCATGAGTCACCTTGCATGATAGACTTCCTCTTTACCTGTGAGACAAAATAAATTCTTCTTTGGTTGTTTTGAGCAGATACATTTTCTCTGCAATGAGAAAGTTAACTTATGCTGCATCTAATCAGAATTCACCCGGGGTTGTAGTTATCTGAGTAAAAAAAAGAAAAAAAAACCAAAAAACCCAGCATCATTGGTCTGTGGACTCAAGGAATCCTCTACTGAGAATGCTGTCTCTAAACTCCCTTACATCACAGGCAGAACACTTGTTCCCTGGTCTTAAAACCAGTGTTCATGGTAAGCAGAGAGATTGTAAGAAGCAGAGGTGGTGGTTGACTCAAAGGAAACAGTGTTTCTGAGACACACCAAGACTGATACACATGTCAACATTTACTTATGTCAAGAAAACAGAGAACTCTACCTGGTGTCCAGCTAGAATCATCATCCCTACTGACTAGCCTTCATAGTGCTGGAAGGTACTCTGCATGTTACTTGAGGATAGTGATTTCTTTAATACCTTTCTCACAGATAGTTTGACAGCATGTTTAACAGCTGCACAGATTCAAAGCAGACAAAACCCCAGCACTGTGAAGAGGAAAAGGACACTAAATCTCAGCCTTAACAAAGAAGTTTTTACCATTGATACATTCTACAAAAGGGGAAATCTGTTTTCTCCTGTGGAGTGTCACTGGGTATATCAACCACACTCCAGGGCATATTCGGTACTCAGTTCACCAGCACAAAACTCTCCCCCATTTTCTGCATTCTAGCTTGCTTGTTCATCCACATGGGCATACCCGTGTGTGTGTGTGTGTGTGTGTGTGTGTGTGTGTGTGTGTGTGTGTGTGTTGTGCTTAATTTATTTGTTTTATCTCGGTTTTTTTTTCTTTTTGAGTTTCTCTGATTTCATTTTATTTTTCTTTATCCCTTTAATTGAGAGAGAGAAGGTAAGAGAGAGAGTTTAAGTTTGGGAAAATAGAGAGGTTTGAGAGGTTCTAGAAAACTTGAGTAAGGGGATATAATATGCTAAAATATATAAAAAAATTTTAGTAGAAAGATTTTAAAGAAAGAGGGTAGAAGTCTGATTTCCCTTCAAGAATTTGTGTTCTCTGTGAGGCATCGGCATTAACGCTACCCTCAACTTTGCTCCACATTGCTTCTTCCTTAGTAAAGCTAGATGCTCTCATATAGTCCATTTAAGCAGCTTAAGTATGTCTTCTATATTGGCTAAATTTAAACTTAATAAATCCCACAGGGCTAAAATAAAATTCCTGTAAAAGAGTCACATAATCCAAGATCCATTTGTAAGTTTTTAAATTTTGCTAAGCGAGTCACTGCTATTTTAAGGCAAAGATGTAGCTAACCTAGAATGTCAGTGACAATAAGGGCATGAGCAGCAATGTGGAGGTTCTGCACTATTCAGTTTCCTGATCTGGATGCACCCATCTGTGAAAGTGGGTGGGCGGTCTCACTAAATACTCAAGTTCTCTTTCTAATATAACCATACATTATGCCTCAGTGAAAATCCAAATAGCATGAAACAAAGCAAAAACATTTTTTTGTGTGACCCAGCTCTAGCCTTGACCCTGTTTGAAGCCTTTGCCTCATGCTGGTACTGCACAGATTTTACTGGGGGCAAGGTTCTATTAGTCTATGTTGCGTTATTGATGGGGAGGGGCTATAAAAGGACACTGAAATAAATTACTATGGGAGTGAGGAGTTTTTATTAATAAGTAGAAGAGTTATTACTGCAATGGACAGACAGACAATAAGGCAACAACTTGGGATAGGCTCTGGCAGGGGCTCTGAAGAAAGGAATCAGAGCTCATGTGGTTCGTATAGCATTCTGAGGATGGCGTGGGGATTTCACAGCACAAGCCTGCTGCATCGAGCCCTCTGATGCCCAGGCAGGAGGCAGGGAAGGACATGGGGAACTGGATGTATAAGTTTGATATAAACTCACTTCCAGGGAGAGCTATCCTGGCATTGGGATTTTCTGTTACCTAAACTCACTTTCCAGATGTATTAACCTGGCATTGGCAGTGTCTGTTAGCTAGGGACTCACAGACCGTATCACCGTAGGGTGTTTTTGGTATCTATGAAAGGGAGGAGGCTGGTGTTTGACTTGGATATTAAATGCTTAGAGTTTGCATATTCTACCTCCCACAATGTATGCAGGTTGGGTCCACATGAAAACTAGAGGTTCCTATATCTAACTAGCAAAATTTTCTCAAACAGTGAGATGGTAGGAAGAATCTCCATGACACCACATCCTCAGGCTGCTTTGGAATTTTAATCAACCATCAGTTTAGGGATAATTTCTTTGTTTATACATTCATTGAGAATTTCATTCTTGTAAAATGCATTTTAATTTTCTCAATACTTGACAATCCCTCCAACTCCTTTCAGGTCCTGTCTACCATTTACTAGTCATGACTTTATCTCTTTTTTTCATGCCTTACTGAGCACAGTCAGTACTGCCATCATAGGCATGCATGTGGAGCCATTAACTGCAGCATGGACACCCTTACTGGGACTAACTGGCTTTACCTACTCCAACAGACTTAAATTGCCAGTGCAGCTCAGCATGTCTCCTTTCTGTACAGGATTTTTACTTAGTCATGTGTAGGTCACACACAAGCAGCCACAGTTGCTGCCAGTTAATAAGAACAAACTTTGGGTCTTACAGTCTTCCCTACCCTTTTTATAATGGCATGATTGTTATGGGCTAACCAACTGATATTCTTTTAATTGTATTTAAAGCTCCCACCACATAACAAGACTCATGTATACTGTTACATGGCCAGAGAGATCATAGTTTCTAGGTGAGAACCCACTACTATTAGCTTGGTAAATGGCCATTCTATCTAGCATCCTTCTGATTTCCTCATCTCTACAGCCATAAATTGGTACCTTCCATCAGAATATCATTTTGCAATAAATAGTAACTAATATGATACCCATTGCTGATCATTGTTCAGAAACTGAGGAACGGAAGTGCTCATCACTAAATGAGACATTTATTTTATACCCCCTCTCCACATGGCTGAAGGATTATTGAATGGAAAATTTTAAGATTTATCTTGATTTTCATTTATGTGTGTGCATATGTGTGTGAGTGTGTGGGTAGGATTGCAAGAGCCAAGAGGGGCCAGAGACATCAGATCCCCTAGAACCGTGGTTGCTGGCAGTTGTGAGCTGCTAGACATGCGTGGTGTGAACTAAATTGGATCCTCTAAAAAAGCAACATGTGCTCTTAACCACAACCTCTCCAATCATGTATCATTTTCTTAAAAAAAAAAAGACATCAAAACAATAAACCATGATTGCTGTTGACAGATTATCTGTATTAAAACAAAACAAAACATTTCAGTCCACTTTGTGAGTAGCCTGTCATCAATTTAAGAATCAGACAGTAATATCCGATGAGCTATGATTTCCTTAAATGATTGCATTTTCTTCACAAAAATATTAAGTTTAAGGAAGAGATTAGATATTTCTAAATATAGGCACATGAGAGAAAAAGGGACGATGTGATGACAATTGAAATTTTGCAATCACATACAGCTCTGTACACTTGTCACTAACCAGGCTTTTAGAAATAGTTGCACATTGATTTCACTTTCAGTTGGGACTCCCCCACCCCAGCCTTGGCTTATCCTTGACTCTGTAGTCTTTAGCCCCAAGATTCATTTCTGTCCAGAACTGTGAGGAAATATAGCCTGGGTGTAGGTTGCCAAACCTCTTGGACAGATATGGATGTCTAAGACTTGAAAATCTTTCATGGTTTTGAAAATAAAATGTTTCCAGAAGCTCATGTGTTTGAACATTTGATACCCAGCTGGTAGCAGTTTGGGAATACTGTGGAATGTTTATAAGGCAAAAGTCAGGGGGAAAAATT
Organism: Meriones unguiculatus; assembly: GCF_030254825.1. Classification (NCBI taxonomy): domain Eukaryota; kingdom Metazoa; phylum Chordata; class Mammalia; order Rodentia; family Muridae; genus Meriones; species Meriones unguiculatus. The sequence continues at coordinate 58,080,868 of NC_083365.1, read as the reverse complement.
AGTAGGTGTAGGGCAGGCTTTGAGGATGGATAGAGCAATGTGTCTAGTCCCAGTTTCCCTGCTTCTTGGCCCACAGAGATATGACCAACCGCAGCTCACTACTGCTGCCAGAAAGGTTTTAGCCTCCACGACTTACCCACCACAATGGATTGTATACTCTCAAATGGAGAACGAAATAAATTTCAATCCTTCAGATGCTTCTTGCTCAGTCAAAACAATGAGAAAGGAGACAAAGCTACCTCTGTCTCATAGTTGCTTTATCCATTATGATTTCACACCTTTGGAGCTGGCTCAGTGGATAATGCACTTGGTGTATAAAACCGAGGATGAACACAAGGGATAGCATTTGGATCCCCAGTTTAGAGCCTGGAGGGCATGCTGGCCTTTCTGTAATACCAGCAATTGGGAGGCTGAGACAGGATGCCCAGAGCAAGCTGGTTAATTAAAATAGCTTCAGCAAGAGACCTTGCCTCCTCACTAATGTATAGAGTTTGATCAAGGAAGAGGCCAGGTGTCAACTTCTGAGCTGTGCATGCATGAAAATTCATCCACTTTCTAATGTAAAACCACATACATATGAGCATGCATGCACCCATATGTGCATACCACATATACACATGTATGAACTAAAAAGGACTGTTCACTGTCCTATTTGTTAGGACATTAGAACCTCATCCTATTTAGCCTTTTTTTTCATTTTTTGAGACTAAAATAATGGCTTTAAATCAGCATACTAAATGATCATAGTCTGCCTAGTGTATTTGTTTTCATAGTGTACAGGTAATCCAGTGCTGAATCACATTTTATGCACTTTCATGGTCAGTCATGATGTACTCAGAAGTTATTTTTTCCTTAAATACTGAAAAAAAAGTAAGAATAAGAAAGAACAAAAGAAAGAGGGTGAGAGAAAAAAAGAAACAAAGAAACAAAAAAAGAAAGGAAGGAAGAAAGAAAGAGAAAGCAACCTTGCAGAAAAATGAGAGAAATGGACCAACACTGCAGTGATGTGTAGGAAAACTCTGAGGCATTTTGCTCCACGTCCTTGATGCTTATGGAGCAAGCACAGATGTTCTCTTTCCTCTCTGCTCAGCGGTGGCTTGGATCTACCGGGAGTTTTTGTAGGCTCTGTTTGTCCATGTTTTGACAACTGAAAGAAAATTTAAATAAAGAAATTAGATGTCACACAGTAGAACTATGTCATGTTAAAAAACCAGCAAGATGATATCTAAGAATAAAACTGTATAGCAGGTGAACCCATGTGTCCAACCAGAATGAGACAAAGGAATAAAGAATGTGGGAAGCACAGTTCTTTTTTTTTTTTTTTTTTTTTTTTTTCAATGCAGTTTATTCAGGAACATTGAACAATCCTCGGACCCCGGGGAAAGCCAGCCCACAGCTTAAATAGCCTCTGGGTAGCCAACCCAGGCGTGCCACGGGGGCAATGCAGATAGGTCCACATACATGGAAGCAAGCCAGATCCTCGGCCTTAGCCAAATGTGGAGTTGTTCGTGACAATATATGCAAGATTAGAGACTCACAACAGTGTGATGCAGCCATGATCATTCAGGCCTTTACAGCCATTGAAGCAGGACATTCTCCCCAAGCATGGTTGGATACCATAAAAAGCTAAAATGATATGCTCAGGATGCAAGGCTAAGCACTGCACTCAGGGTCAGCCGCTTTGGACCCAGGGAAGCACAGTTCTTGCCCTAACAAAGCTCATGTGGAATGTCTTAATGGCTCAGTGAATAAAGTGCATCCCATGGAAGAGTGAAGACTGTAGCTCAGATCACTAGAGCCCAGGAAAAATGCTAGGTGTGCATCGTGGGTCCCTGTGAAGGCAGACAGTGAGCATCCCAGGAGTGAACTGGCTCGTGAGAATAACCCCTTTCTGCACATTTTTTGTTCAGTTGAGCTACCCTGCCTCGTTATAAAAGATGGAGAGCAATGAAAGAAGACTTTTTACCTCAACCAAGGGCCTCCATGTCTCTAGCTGACTTAAGTTCTAGAAATCTTATAAGTCAAGATGGATTGCTTCCGAGAAGCAACTGTCAAAGTTGTCTCCTGTCCTCCATATGAACATATAAACACATTGTTGCACATGTGCGCGCCCGCGCGCACCAGAATAACATTAGACCTTCTAAACCCTTAGTTCTCATATTTCATTTAATGATGAAGATGGAATTGGTGTGGTGAAGGAATGCACAAAGGCGGAACATGTTTGTACTGATTCATGGAGAGAAAATATTGGCTGTAAGTCAGCTTTGGAAGAGCATTGCCACACTCAGCATGGCAACCCATGTGTACATAATGAATGGCTCTGAGGAAGATCAATAGGACAAGGGAGCTTATTAGTTCCTTTAGCAGTAGTTTTGCTGTCTGAGGTAACTGTCCCAGGATAAATCTCAAAGGAAAGGTGGGTTCTCCATCTGATCCAGACCTGTGCAGAGGTCTAGCAATTGTGCCATAAATATAACTCATGTGCTAGGTGGATATCCAGGTCAGATTTGCTATATTTTTAGAAGTGTAAACAGTGCTGCTGAACTCTCAGAACCTCCCCCAATACATTTCTGCTTTTTTAAAATGCTTCATTGTGCCACAAATAAATTATTTGCGGCAAAAGTATACTTTCTTTCAAGGCGTATTATTTTATTATTATTATTATTATTATTTTACTTGTAGATGTGTATGTCTGAGTATGTTTGTATGCCACATGTATGCAGATATTAGGGGATGCCAGAGGAGGGAGTTACATCTGCTGGATGAGGAGTTAGATCTAGTTGCAAGCTATTGAGGAGGTACTTAATCTTTGTTTGTGTGTGTGTGTGTATATGTGTGTGTGTATTTGTGTGTGGTGTGTGAGTGTGTGTTTGTGTGCAGGTGCACATGTGTACACATGTAAGCGAAAAAACAGTGGAGAATGTATCACTCTCTGCCTTATCCCTTTTGGACAGGACATCATTGAGCTTCAGACCCCATGTTTTATGGTTCTGGTGGTGGCCAGTAAAGGCCAAATATCTTCTTATGTCTTCTTTCCTCCCCTAACACTGGGATTACTCACCCACAGGTGGCTATTTGCAAGGTTTGGGACCCCAGCTCTGGTTCTCATACTTGCATAGCGGGAACTCTTACCTTTTGAGCCATCTCCTCGGCCTGCAGATCCCTATTCAATGATGAGTGCAGCGCAAAGTCTGCCTTCCTGGAGAAAAACCAAATCTAGACCACGCCTGTTTTTTAAAACTAACTCAGATGAGGACACCATAGAATCTTTTAGGTCCTGTAAGCCTTTTTGCAAATCCTGTAGGTCTTTGTCCACTACCAGGGAGAGTTGATTAGATTGTTGCTGGGAGCTAATTAGGGAGGCTATGCCTGTACCAGCTCCAGCAGCTCCTAGCCCCAGAATTACAGTTAGAGTAATTGCAGTCAAGGGCTCACGTTTAACTAGAGATGGACGTACACCTTTTTCCCAAACCTGAAGGAATTCATCCTTAGAATGTATAGTCAGTCTTGGAAAAAGCTGTACAAGGACGCAATAATCTCTATGGGCTAAAAAAGTGGATCTTACAAGATAAGGAGTAAGACCAGTGGAGCAGGCAAAATAAGTGCCATTAGGTACAGCAATATATGTAAAGCTTGAATTTACAACAAGAGTAATATTGCAAGTTTCTTGTAGGGCCACCGGGGAAAGCATAAAAGATCCCAGTAGGCACGTTCCAATTCCGGACACCTGAGTGACTGTAAGGCCGACCCCTTCTGGGTGCTGACACCGTAAGGCATTAGGATCATTAGTTGTAATTACTTCTAAGGATAAGGCTTTGCCCTCATAGAAGGGTGGCCGTGGTGAGTAATACACCCAGCATTCCTGAAAATCAGTAATGTTGGTTTAATGTATGGCCTCTATAGAAGCATTAATCATAGATAAGATAAGACCTGCAGACGAGGGTGGCCTTGCAGGCAAAGTGGGCTGGAATGGAGTGTGCCTGGTGATGGCACTCGGGGTCCAGGAAGTAGGGAATGTTTTTGCCTGAGGCTTTCCTATTTGGTTTTTAGAAGGTTGATGCAAAATAGGATTTGGTCCTATTGCGACCGTTGGAGGTGTCTTAAGTAATTTAATTTAATTTTAAAGGTGAGACCATGATCTTTTCCAATAGCCTAAGACCCCAGTCGTATCCTCGAAGGTTTTCCCATTGAGCCTTTTTGCCTGCCTTCGTGAAGGAAATTTGAATGGGGTTACACCACTGATTTTTGCATAGCTCAAGCAAACGATCAGAAGGGTCTTTTCTTCTTACAGTAATATAATCCCAAGAGGAGGAAGGTTTCCAATAGGTATCTCCCGTGGTTTCACAGCCCCAGGAGGCACAGAAATAGTCCAAACTGAGGCCACAGCTAGAAAGGGACCTGCTTCTGTGGGTGGGTCCTGGGCAAACATAGATAGATTCCATGGACAGGAAAGATCTAGCCAAGAAATTATCGCATCCTGGTTGAGAATGGAGGGGGCCTACATTTAAAGGCTTGGGTTGAGGCATGTAATGCGTAGGTGTGCCCCAGACCTAGTTGGCACCAAGTGCAAGGGTGCATAAATCAACCTCCAGAGTGGGCCAGGGTATTTGGTAACTCACCTGGGAAGTGGCATTGACAACATCACCTGCTTCATTAATGATTTGCCAAGTATAGTTGAATACTTGATAAGCTGACTTGCTGGAGCCAATCAGAGGTTCTATGGCAGCTATTATTATGAATAACAGTCCAGTGGTCTTCATTTCTTTGCTGTAATTAAACTCAAGCAGAAATATTCTCAGGGGTTTCCCTGGGTGGGTTATATGGTTTTATTAACCTTTCAGGTAGCCATCTGGCATTACTGGCTTGTGTATCTGGGGCGTGTCCCTTGCCCCAGATAAGTTGGGGTCAGGCCCCTGCCATTTAGATGTTAAGGGATCTTTTCAAAGCACTTGTGCATAATTATTGGCAGTGGTAGGGTGCCTTAATCGATCTGCAGCAGATCTCCCTTCTTGATCCAATGTAAGAAAATTTATTACAAAAAGTGCATGATTAAGCAAGTTTTTATAATTTCCTGTGAGAGGGTAAATCATTTCCCCATTTGACTGTAATTTAATTATCATATTTTTAAGAGTTTGATGGGCTCTTTTCACAATACCCTGCCCCTGTGGGTTATAGGGGATGCCCGTGACATGTCTGATGCCCAATTGCAGGCAAAACTGTTTAAAGGCGCTGCTTGCATATCCAGGCCCATTGTCTGTTTTTATCTTTTTGGGTTGAGGAAGAACTGTTGGGCACGCCAAGACATGATTAATAACATTTTTTGTAGCTTCTCCAGCCTGACGAGTAGCAAATATGAACCCACTATAGGTATCAACAATGACATGAATATATTTTAGTTTGCCAAAGGCAGTTATGTGGATGATGTCCATCTGCCGTAATTTTCCAGGGATAAGCCAATGGGGATTTATTCCCAAGTGGACCTCAGGCAGAAGGTTACACATCCTTTGCATTGACGAACTATTTGTCTAGCTTGTTTTTAGTAATTTTAAATTTTTGTCTGAGCATTTCAGAATTTAAATGGTGTAATTTATGGGCTAGCTGCGCCTGCCGCAAGGGATTAGGAAGTCTGGTGCCAAGGTCTTGTGTCAGGCCTATAAGTTGTGTTGCCTGATCCACCAACCTATTACCTTGGGCCAGAGGTCCTGGCAGTCCTGAATGTGCCCAATAAAGAAGGGTTGGACACGATTATGAATAAGGCGTTGGAGGGCGGAAAATAAGGGAGCTGCATTGGTTGTGGGTTTTATATACGGGGCTGTTTCTAAGAGGGGAACAGAATAGGCAAGATGGGAACTATCAGTATACAAATTAAAAGGGGAATTTGATAAGGCTTTAAAAACCTTGATAATGGCTTGTTACTCAACCAACTGGGCTGAGAAATGTGAGGTAGGCAACTGTATAATTTTGCCATTAATAGAATAAGCAGCTTGGTCATTAGAGGAGCCTTCAGTAACCAAGAAAGGTGGGGACATAGCTCAGTCAGTGAAATCCTTGCCACGAAAGCATGAAAACCTGAATTAGATTTCTAGCATCAATATAAGTATAATACTGTATATATTTAACCCCAGTGCTAGGACCTAGAGGCAAGCAGATTCTTAGGGTTAGCTGGTCCACCATTCTAATTGAACCCATGAGCTTCTGGTGCCCTGGGAGACCCTGTCTCAAAGGTAAGGTAAGAGCAGTAAAGCCTTTGTCCACCTGTTTTCTCCATATGCGTGCATATAGATAGCCACACTCACACTCTATCCACGCAAGGACACACACACACACACACACACACACACACACACACAAGAATAGCAAATACAGTTTGTGTAAATCATCAAAGTCATCATATAGTAAGTGAAATGAACCAATCAAGAACCACAAAATCTCACTATATGTGGAATCAAAAATGTTCATTTCATGGAAATTGAAAATAGATTATTGTTTTTCAGACAATGGGAGACCAACAGACTTGGAGAAAAGCTACTATCTGATAAAGGCTAAAGTGACCAGTGGTTACTAAGTTAAGAATAAAAGATCAGCTGTGAGTCATTGGTTATAGTGACTATAAATCACAATACAATGTGCTTTTCAAAAAACTACAAGAAAATATTTCATATTTTTTTCATCTTAGAGAAATGATGAATGAGGTACATGCTTTGATTAAGCTGATTTTAATTTTTCACAATGTGTACAAATAAATGAAATATCACAAGAGACAAGGAGTATGGATTCTGAAGTATCATATAACACAATTTGTATGAGTACTAATGTATCATTTGCCATCTTATTCCATGTACATTGTTTCTCTTCTGTTGGACAACCAGAAAACAAATTTAAGGACATGGATATAACTCTGTTAGTGAGGAGCCTTTCTGGATTGCTCCACATAAGCCACCCATGGTGGCAATTGCTTATTGGTCTGACACTTTTTGGGGAAGGTAGAGCCTCAGTAGTTTAAGGTGATTCGTAGCAACATAGTAAGTTTAAAGCCAGTTTAACTTACAGGAGATAATTCACTTTTTTCTTTATTTTCTTTTTATGGAATATGACTTTTTAATTCTCATATATATATAATATTACATAATTATAGAATATATTATTTTTATATGTATATATACATATATAATATATACAATATTATTTATAAAATATATAAATATATTTTTATATATTGTGTGCAATATATGCAAAGAATATGTACAATAATATATATAAATTATTGTATTCACTTTACATCATGATCATAGCCCCCTCCCTAATCTCCTCCTAGTCCCAGCCTCCCTCTCTCATCTTCCTTTCCCCCTCCCCTAGTCTCCAGAAAGGCAGAGAACTCCTCCCCTACCAAGACCCCTGCCTTTCAAGTTTCTTCAGGACTGCCTGCATCCTCTTCCTCTGTGGCCTGATTTGATTCTCTGCCCACTGGGTGGAGTCTTTCAGAAGACAACTATGATGGGTTCCCATCCTCTTCCCTATCTTCAACTGATCCAATGTTTATTCTATTTGCCCTTCGGAATGAGAACTAAGCAATCTCCCTAGGGTCCTCCTTGTTAGATCTGTGGATTACAGTATGGTTAGCCTGTATAATATGCCCATTATCCACTTAGAAATGAGTATATACCATGCGTGTGTTCCTGGGTCTAGTTTACCTCACTCACGGTGATATTTTCCAGATCAATCCATTTGACAGCAAATTTCATGATATTCTTGTTTTTAATAGCTGAATTCCATTGTGTAGATGTACCACAGTTTCTTTAACCACTCTTTGATTGAGAGACATCTAAACCAAGTGGATCAAAGATCTCAACATAAAACTAGATACACCAAATCTATTAAAAGAAAACATGGGGAAGAGCCTTGAACTCATTGGCACAGGAGGCAACTTCCTGAACAGAACACCAACAGCTCAGGCTCTAAGAACAACAATTAATAAATGGGCCATTGTGAAACTGAAAAAACTTCTGCAATGCAAAGGTCACTGTCAACAGAACAAAATCACAGCTCACAGACTAGGAAAAGATATTCACAAACCCTATTTCCAATAGATAGCTAATATCCAAAATATATAAAGAACTCATGAATTTTAAACACCCACAAACCAAATAATCCAATTAGAAATGAGGTGCAATGCTCAACAGAAAATTCTTAACAGTGGAATATTGAATGGCTGAGAAGCACTTAAAGGCTCAAAGTCCTTAGTCATCAGGGAAATGCAAATTAAAATTACTCTGAGATTCCATCTTACACCTATCAGAATGACTAAGATAAAAAACTCACGGGACAGCACATTCAGGAAAGGTTGTGGAAAAGGGGGAATGCCCCTCCATTGCTGGTGGGAGTGCAAACTTGTACATCCACTTTGGAAATCAATCTGGCACTTTCTCAGAAAATTAGGAACAACTCTACCTCAAGACCAAGCTATACCACTGGAAGGCATATACCCTAAAGGTGCTTTATACATCAACAAAGACATTTACTCAACTATGTTCATAGAGCTTTATTCATAATAGCTAGAAATGGGAAACAACCCAGAAGACAATTTCTGAAAAAAAAAGAAAAAAAAAAAAAGCCACACCAAAAAAAAAAAGTTTACCAGTTTGAAACAAACAAACAAAAACAAAACAAAACAAAACAACAACAACAAACACACACATACACACAAAAATGAAAAAGCAAGTCCTCATCTGAGTTGTGAGTGTGTAATATAATGTGTTGGAGAAATGACTTCTCTGTTATTAAACACTATGACTACTTGCTCAGAAATTGTCTAAAAAGGTCCTGCCACGAGCCTTGCAAACTAACAGATACTTACCAGGAAACAAGGTGGCCCAGCCCTTGCTGCATGTTTAAGTCTGTAATTTTATATGATAAATCCTATCAAAGTAATTCCAATTAACAATGAAGGAAATTGAGGCAAAGTGGGTTTAAATAAACTTCCTCTCAGTAAAGAAGGAGATGATGCTGTGGCTGTGGCTCAGATCAGCAGGTAAAGACCTTGGGTTGCCTGCATAAAGCCCTGCTTTTCAGCCCACTATCACAGGGGCCAGGCGGGTGGTGGGTACCATTTACTCTAGCAGTTGGCATGTGAAGACTGAAAGATTAGAATTTCAAGGCCATCCTTGGCTCTAATGGAGTGTGAGGCTCTAATGGACTACATGAGACCCTGCCTCAAACATGGACACAAGGGTACAAACCAGAGCCTTGCAGACCATACGCTGCTTTAAAATTTGTTTGAATCACCACTGCAACATAATTTAGGACTGAATGGCTCAGAGGAGAGCCGCCCTCTAATACAAAGATTCCAATGAGCTCTTCCAACAGGCACCTGTATACACAAACATTCACAAGTTTTCCCTGAAGATGAAATTGTAGACAAGTGGCTCTATTGTTTCATCTCACCAGCTGTACTTTCTCTGAAGAGTGAATTTACTGAACACAAATCCCCAGGGAGAAGATGCTAATTAAGGCACAGGCTTCCTAGACAGCTGTTTCATACAGAGAGTTAGTTCATGTTTAAATATCCAGGCTATAAAGAAGAGGTACTGTAGTGGAAGCCTGTGCAAGCTGCCAGAAGGTATTTCTTTTCGAATGGCAATAGAAGCAGCTAAGCAGCGGCTGACAACAATGTGATCTGTAAGTAACAGACAGCAGCTGTTCCAGTTCCCGCTGAGAGGGAGAATCCAGGAACATGGACGTGAACAGGGTCACTTCCATGCCTTACCCAACACCTTCCTACACTGCAGTTGTGAGGTCAAAGTACAGAGTCAGGTGTCGGCTCTCACCTTCCACCTTGTTGAAGCAGGGTCTCTTGTTCTATACTGTGTGTACTGATCATGCTGGCCCAGAGCCTCTGAGACTCTTCTGCTGTTGCTTCCCCTCTTGGTACAGGAGCTCTGGAGCTACAAATACTTTGTCTGGATTTACATGGGTTCTGGGTTTCTAGACTCAAAGCCATTACCATAGAACTATTGGAAGGTTTAGGATAACTCACAACTATCAAACACTTAATAAAGAAAAAATAAAAATAAATTAATAAGCTCATAAATTATAATTAGCCAAATATTTTCAATCATATTAAATAGATGGGTTAAGATTTTTTTTTAATCTAATGCTTTAGCGATGTGAGGATTTAAGTTAAATGCCCCAGAGCCAACATTTTTTTCAAATCAGTGATAATGGCATGCACTTGTAATGTTAGCAATAGAGAGCAGAGACAGGCAGGTCCATGGAGTTCGAGGCTCACTGGCACATTGTGCACAGACAAACGGGACACACACACACACACACACACACACACACACACACACACAATTAAAACGATTTGGTGAGGGCCTGTAATGGATGGCCCAAGGCCTTACTTTGCATTTTGTCGGAGTTTAACAGAAACCTCTGTGCAGCAGACATGAACATCCTCAGTGTGTAGCTAAGAAGCAGAGGTGCCTGATGATATTTCAGAATCCCCACAGTGAAGGACAGCTTAACTCTTTGTTTCCTGGCTGAATTCATAAGACATTTGCCTCCTCTTAACCCAGACCATAAATACTACCATCAATGTTAGGACCTCAGTGTCTCAGGCATTACACCACTGCTCCCACTAGATTGTGGTAGGCATAAAAAGAGAGAAAAGAGGAGTTGGAACTGAGATTGTTATTTCCTGGGAAAAAAATATACTTTTGTTTTGTAGTTGGTAGTGAGCCAGAGCTAGTTTTTATTTTTTAAGATATTATTTTATTTCTAAAAGGCACAATAAAATGAATACATTACAAGTGTCAACTATCTAGTAATTTATTTGTTATTACAATTAAACAAAACTTACCAAAAAAAGCCATGCTGAACATATACCATGAATTTCCAATGATTATTTTATAAAATACTAATTAGGTAGAGTGAGTTTGTTTAAATATTGATTTTACATACACAACTCTAACCATTATAATTAAGCTATTATAGTTAATTTTGAATAACTAAATTAAAAATCACAATCATGTGGATGTTTAGTATTTAATTCGGAGCAAGGTTTAAACACAGAGAAATTACAAAGAAGAAATCTGTCATCCTGCAGAAAAGAACCTATTTTTCCAGAAAATGACTGTATTGGTTACTGTTCTCATGACTATGAAATAATACCTCCAAAAGCAAATTAGGGAATTAGCAGTTTACTTTGGCTCACAGTTTTAAGTGTAGACCATCATGGCAGGAAGGTCAAGGAGGGAGCAGTATGAGGCAGCTGGGCACGTTGTATCTGCAGTCAGGAAGCAAGGACTGGAGAAAGCTGAATCTCAGCTCTCTTCCTTTCTAGGATCCCTCCCCATGAAATGACGTCTCCACACTGAGAATGGCCCTTCCCGCTTTACTTTAGTTTACCCAATCTAGAACTGTGTAGCAGACCTCCCCAGAGATCTGACTCCTAAGTAGTGCTGGATTCTGTCACATTGACAATATTAACCACTGCATTGACTATAAGAAATATAATGTCTAAAAACAGATTTAAGGAAGTTATTGTCCTTTCAGAAAACATGAAACTTCTGAAGTGAATGAATATGAGCAAGGTGCTTTGTTGAGTTCATAAAAATGCTATTGTGTGAACAGTATTATCTGGAAGCTTAAATATCAGGGTAGATTGATCACAATACGATTTGGAAATAAAATCAGTCTCTAAAATAATTTGCTCCACCTTGTAGATTCCCTTGTATCCGTCTGTCTAAATCAGTGGTTCTCAATACATGAGCCATGAGCCCCACAGAGATCACATATCAGATATACTGCGTATCAGATGTTTACATTATGTTTCATAACAATAGCACAATTTCAGTTAAGGAGTAGCAACAAATCATTTTATGGTTGGGGGTCACCACAGCATGAGGAACTGTACTAAATGGATGAAGCACTAGGAAGGTTGAAAACCAATAGCACAGATCTAATGTCTCCAATTTTGTGTAGTTAACTATAGAGGAGTCAATTGAAAATGCTGTTTTGCCTTTCTGTTGTGCTTCAAGATTAAGAGAGGATTTATTTCTGGTACAGTTTAGTCATCTTGATACCCAAATTCTTCCTGCCTATTCCTGGAGTATCTTTCCCCTCCAACTTACGGGAGCGCCGCTGCGAAAAACTGTGGAAGTGTGCTGTGGTCTCTGAGGGTGGGAGTAGCCTGCAATGCTTTTTTTTAACATTTTTTTTCTTTATAAATTACACTTTATTCACTTTGCATCCCCCCTGTAGTTCCCTCCCTCCTCCCGTCCCAATCCCTTCCTTCCTCCACCCTCTGCATGCATGCCCCTCCCCAAGTCCACTGATAGGGGAGGACTTCTTTTCCTTCCTTCTGATCCTAGTCAATTAGGTCTCATCAGGAGTGGCTGCATTGTCTTCTTCTCTGGCCTGGTAATGCTGCTTCTCCCTCAAGGGGAGGTGATTAAAGAGCAGGCCAATAAGTTCATGTCAGAGACAGTCCCTGTTCCTATTACAATGGAACCCACTTGGATACCGAACTGTCATGGGCTATATCTGTGTAGGGGTCTTAGGTTATCTCCATGTATAGTCCTTGGTTGGAATAGCAGTCTCAGGAAAGACCCCTGTGCTCAGATTTTTTGGTTCTGTTGCTCTCCTTGTGGAGTTCCTGTCTTCTCTAAATCTTACTGTTTCCCATTTCTTTCCTAAGATTCCCTGCACTCTGCCCAAAGGTTGCCCATAAGTCTCAGTATCTACATTGATAGTCTGCAGGGCAGAGCTTTTCAGAGGTCCTCTGTGTCAGGCTCCTGACTTGTTCCCTCTTTTCTCCTTCTTCTGATGTCCAGCTTCTCAAGATACAACACATGCTGGAGAGGTTGTGGAGAAAGGGGAACCCTCCTCCACTACTGGTGGGAATGTAAACTTGTACAACCACTCTGGAAAGCAATCTAGCGCTTTCTCAGATGACTAGGAATAGTGCTTCCTCAAGATCCAGCCATACCACTCCTAGGTATATATCCAAAAGAGGCTCAAGTACACAAAAAGGATATTTGCTCAACCATGTTTGTAGCAGCTTTATTTGAAATAGCCAGAAGCTGGAAACAGCCCAGATGCCCCTCAACTGAAGAATGGATGCAGAAATTTTGGTACATCTATACAATGGAGTATTATTCTGCAGTGAAAAATAAGGAAATCATGAAATTTGCAGGTAAATGGTGGGACCTGGAAAGGATCATCCTGAGTGAGCTGTCCCAGAAGCAGAAAGACACACATGGTATATACTCACTCATATAGACATATAATATAGGATAAACCTACTAAAATCTGTACATCTAAAGAAACTAATTGCGAAAAAGCTCAATTCCTATCCAGAAAGGCAAAGAGGCTTCAATGCTTTTTGTCTGTGATTAGCTTGCATTGTGTTGTTGAGCAGTCTGTAAATGAATTCACCCTACAGCCAGGTAAGACTGTGCCCTAGGTTATTTTGAAATCATTTAAGTTCCTTGTGTGAGAGTCAATATTTAAACACACTCTTCCCAGAAGCTGCTGTAATCCCTGTTGACATATTACTAATTGTGCACACCCCCTGCGTTTGTGCTCCAGCTTTCCCCAGGGGGATCAAAGCACTTTGGAAGTATTAATTGCAAACAATAAATAATGCCTTGGATTGCTAAGGGACCCATCACTGACAACCTAAATGTTTGTCTTTGCAAGCATTTAACAAACAGTAACAGCACAACTACCACCTAAGGGCAAAAGTAAGCACACCTGATCTCCCTGTGGCAGAAGCACAAACACCCATCTGGCATCTTTCACTAAAGTGAACACGGATACCCGAGACAACAGTTTTATAAACTGATGATCATGGAGGTGACAGTGGCTTTTAGTATGAAACCATGGTCCTGCATTTACTTTAGCTATTGTGTATTGTGTTGATTAGCAATGAAAATGAGTGGGGAAGGAAAATTTAAGCCATAGGCCATGATTCTCCAACTGGGAACAAATGATTTGCTTTTAAAATGCCTCAGTGACAAATTCCCAACTGTAGCTGAAATCTCTGGTCTCCTTTCTAGCAGAGGGAGTTTTCAAAGAAGAAATGATGCAGATAAGATGCTCTCTGTGTCAGAACTTGCTTTATGTTTGTCCCTCATTATCCAGAGAAAAGAGGTAAAGGAGATATGTGGGTCTTTCTTTGGTTACCATAGAACTCAAGAATAATTGAGTTAGAATTCACCGAATGTGTTTTTGAGTCTTACGTTTTTCCTTAAAACATAAATAAATAAAAACTATTGGTTTCTTTCTATAGTAATTTACTATATCCAGTATTTCACCTGTTTTTTAAAGTTTCTTATCACAGCACAGAAATCTAAAATTGAGATGAATTTTAGGTGTCTGAGAATTCTCCTAGACTGCTGCCTACCCAGAAAACTGTGCATACTCAGTTGCTAGCAGTTGCTAATGAGACAAACTCCAGGCAGCCTTTGCTGTGTTCACCACTGTGCTTGTTTGTTTGTTTTTTTTTCTAAATCCCTGTGGTGTGAAAGAGGACCTTAAATGTGATGTGAAATTAACACAGATCTATTCAGAATCGTTTTAACAGTGACAAAAATAATGACACAGAAGGATGTCATCTGTTTTGATGATGATGGAGATGAAGAAAATGATGATGAATGTGATGGTAACAGTGATAAAGGTGGTGCAGTGTTTATCCTGGTTCCTTATTCCTGAGGATGTAGCTTGAGAGATGAAAAATCAAAAACAATAAACAAAATAATAATTGGCTATATAACTTAACATTTCTCAGTGTTATGCTCCAGATACTCAGTGTATTTTAGATAGTTTCATACTGCACAAGTTTATGAACTGCTTATTCATTTTGCATCAGGATGCTTGTATGATGGACCATGGTCATTTAGAGATTATCTTAAGGCCCCAGAACCTGAAACTGTCTGAAGTAATTACTCTTCTTTCTTTCCCCTCAGAAAAAGCCTGCTAATGAATAGGTGCATGGTCTCAAGATTTGAATGTGACCAACATATACAGACCTCTATACTGATTCTGTTATTCAAAAAGTGTTAGGTGTCTTATGGAAGAAGATGGTTTTTGACCTCATTTAGCATAGCCAGATTTTGTTTGATGTTCTGGAGGAACTAAGCTGAGTTTGAGCTTGCAGCATGATTTTAGTTCAAAGTCATATTAGGTGTGGCTACCTATGCATTGAACAAGTTAGTCATCTGTCTGTAACAGCTTCTTGCTCATGGTGCTTAGACTGGCACTTTTGGTCTCTACCTCTCTCTAAAATTTCAGTCTCACACATCTTTCTAGTTATTTAAATAATAATAATAGTCTATGCAAAATGTGGTTATATATTTTATACTTGCCATACCTATCCACCCTAGACTGAAGAACTGAATTTGCAGTTTTCTAAACTGCTTCTTCAGACTGTCACCTACTATACAAGGTCTCCTAAAGGATTATGTGTAAGATCACTTAATCTTCTCATGGTGCTGCTTTGGGAAGTCATGGAACCTTAGGGAGATAGGACCTGGGCCTCCAGGGGAGATCTTCAAGAATTACATCTTACTTAACCTTAATGCAAGCCCCATTTTTCCTTCCATGTTCCGGTATCCAAGGCAAGATTAAAATAAAACTGTGTAATTGATCTAAGAAGATCAACATCCCAAAGAGGGTTCTCATCTCAGAAGAGATGAAATTTTAGAGCCCTAACTTAATGCAACTCCCCCTCCCTTTCACTCCAAGATGCTGAGTAATGAAATGCCTGTGACAACAAGCAAGACATGGTGGCTTTGTGATGTTCTGCATGTGGGAAATGCCCAAAGCTATTTAAGAGCTAGTTATTATTCTTTGTGTTAATGATTTCAGAAAGTGGTTTAGAAAATCATCTCTAATTGAACATCATTTATATTTTCATACACGGAAGTGTGTGGAGCAGGTTCAAATTGCTTTGTCTTCTTCATATTTGGGAGAACACTGGTGGGGTGTTGACAGGCACTGAGAAGATACAAGGCCCACAGGTATGGGTTTTATTCTGACTAACCTAAATTTTCACATCAGTGAACTGGTGAAATCATATTAAACCCAGAAGATGTGTGTTTGTTTATGGGTGTGTGTTAGCCAGGAGTCATCTACTGTCATCTTAGGAAGCATGTTCACCTACTGAGACATCTTAGTTCAACAAAAATTATATTTTTAATGCTTCTTCCCTGGATAGTTTTATGTCACTTTGTCAACAACTAAAGTCATCTGAGAGAAGGGAACCTCAATTAAAATTTTTCTTCCATAAGATTTGGCTGTAAGGCATTTTCTTAATTAGTGATTTATGTAGGAGGGTCCATCACATGTCAGTGATGCCATTCCTGGGCCAGTGGCCCTGGGTTCTATAAGTAAGCAGGCTGAACAAGCCATAAGGAGCAAGCCTGTAGGCAGCACTCCTCCATGGCCTTTATGTGAGCAACTTTCTTCATATCACAGCCCTGTTTCAGTTACTGCCCTGGCTTTCTTCCACGATGGGCTACAAGATGAAAGTATAAACAAAGTAAACTTTTTCTTTCTCATTTATTTTTTTTTTGTCATGACGTTTCATTACATCAATAGTATCCTAACTAAGACAAGTTGGCACCAGGGTTTTACTATGGCAGGTCTGACCATGTTATTTTGGGAGAAGTATAGAATGACTTTAGGACATTGGGCCAGAACAGCCATTGGGTGTTGAGAACTTAGTGAGATGTTCTGTAGGAGGGTGGGAGGTAAGAATATTGAAAACAGTGCAGCCTGTCTTGTGAAGTTTCAGAGGGAATCAAGACTACCAGGCCATTTGAATAAAGAGTCTGTGGTTTTGGTTAACTGGTGGCTGAAGAATTAGCTTTAATTAATAAGATATGAGAACCACAAAAGTGAAACTTTTGCTTTACTGGGATAGTGAATGCTAGTCCTCTGGGGCTGAATACTCAGCTGTGATTGAGGAGAAACAAGAATCATTGAGGCAAAGTCTTATAGGAAGTGTCTCTTCAGAATCAGGACACAGAGGCTGTGTTTCAAAAGTGGCCAAGGCTGTACCTCCTATTGGCAGCCACACTTGGTATTATATGACCTATGCAGGTGGTACTGTCTTTGAAGGAATGTAGAGGTCATAGAGAGCAGCTGAAGCCTGCCACTGTGTGGCAGGTCTGGAGCCCTTGAAGAGAGCCCAGGAGGCTACTAATGAAAGTACAGTCCAGGTGCAGAAGAAAATCCCAGAACTTTAGAGATTCCGGTGACCTTGGATGGCACCAAGAAAAGCAATAGCCACGGAGTGGAAAGGCCTGATCCTAGAAGACAAGCTACATGTCCTGCAGGAAGGTAGGGCCAAAAAGATGACCCAAGCCAAAAAGACCCTGTGTGGATCCTAGACATTAGGCAAACTTACACTGTTAGTTTTGTTTTATTTGGATGGTGACTTTTCTCAGGTTCTTTCCTCTTAGATAGCAATGGATTTGTCTTAAGTTTGATTTTTACAGGAGTCTACAGTTGAAATATTTTGAGCTTTTAAAAGAAATTTTAGATTTTTAAAAAGAATAGCTATTTTAAAGGGATTGAACTTTTAATACGTTGGAATTTGTAAAGACTGATGGACTTTTGAAGTTATTTGTGTGCTTAGTGTGAGACCATGGGTATGAATGAGAAATAAAAGGTTGTGGCTTAATGGTGATGTATTTGTATGTCAAGCTGACAAAGGCTCAATTGTGCTGGATAGTTTTATGTGAACTTGATACAAGCTAAAGTCATCTGAGAGGAGGGAACCTCAATTAAGAAAATGCCTCCTTGAGATCAGGTTGTAAGAAAGCATGTAAAGCAATTTCTTAATAAGTGATTGAAGAAGGGCCCATCCCAATGAGGGTGGCACCATCCCCATGCTAGTTATCCTGGGCTCTATAAGAAAGCCGACTGAACTGGCCATGAGAAACAAGCCAGTAAGCAATATTCCTCCATGGGCTTTGCATCAACTCCCAGTTTTAGGTTCCTGCCCTGTTTGAGTTTCTGTTTTGGCTTCCTCTGGTGATGGAATAAGGTTTATAAATGGAAGCCAAATGAACCCTTCTCTCTTTTGGTCACTGTGTTTCATTACTGCAATATTAACCGTAAACAAACTAGCTTCCTCAGAGATCACTATATAGAGCAGGTTATTGAATAGAGCAGGGTTCAGCTCTCTCTCATATGGAATAATTGTGCAGTGGTTTGTCTACCACCCATCCCGATCCTGAACATGGTAGTAGTGATGTTCCAGAGCTGCCATTCACAGTGCACTGGCCCGTGTGCTATTTAGAAGACATTAGTGATGATATTGTACAAAGCTCAAAGTTTGAGTTAATAGCCTCCCTGCATTTAGTTTTTTTCATATGCCAATCTTTTGCTAGGCACTGTCTTCCAGTTAGTCTTCACATACACCCTCACCCCCCGCATCCAAACACACAAGTATCCCAGCCTTCTTTCCATAGCACTAGCTCTATCTGTCCTTTGTTCCTCTCTTGCTTCATCTTGTTTAGTTTACTTTTCATTCAAGCTTCTAAGGGAAAGATATAGTAGCAGTTTCTCATTTTTGTGTGTAAAACTAAGGGCTTCTGATTATAAAAGTGAGTTGTGGGTAAATAACTATTAATGACAATGAACATCTACAGTTAGAACTTACCTGAGTACAACTCTTCAGAGATGCAAAGTGAGTGCAATGGTTGTGACCAAGACATACCTCCCCTGTTCCAGGAACTGCATAAAGTCAGACATGATCCCTTTTCCAGACTGAATTTGCAAATGGAATGATGTGTGTGTGTGTGTCTGTGTGTGTGTTTGCACCCATACCCAAACTTGCAGAAGACGTATAATTGTTGTCTTCTGTCACTTTCTACCTTACACCCTTGCGACAGGATCTCCCACTGAATTAAAGGCCAATTCACCAGACCTCCAAGGATCCTTCTCTGTGCCTTCAATGTGCTTGAATTAAACGCTAGTATTGTCATGGCCAGGTTTTATGTGAGTGCTGGAGATCAAACGCAGCTCCCCATGCCTGCACAAGTGGCCTTACCCACTGAGCTCTCTCCCAGTATACCTATTTCCATGTTTTTAAAAACATATTCTTTCCTCTAGTAAAGCATTCAGTTTCATTTTTGCTTATACTGTATGTGGGTATGTGTACGTGTCAGTATGTGTTATGCATACATAGGTGTTTGTTTTATGCACACATTTGTGGAGGTCAGAAGCAGAAGTCTGGGTCTTACTCTATGGTTTTCCACCTGCTTATTTTCTGAGACAGGTTCTCTAACAACTGAAACTCTGTGAATGGCTAGGTTGGCTGGCCAGCATCCTCTGGGGATCTAAATGTTTTCCCTTTATCTGATACTGAGGTTGCATGTGTGCACCCTGTGTGAATGAGCTTTTTCATCAATGCTAGGACTAAAAAACAAGTCATTACATTTTTCCAGCAAGCACACTACAGACTTTTTTCCAGGCCCTTATTTGTAAATTTTACATAGTCTTCCAGAAGCCAATGCAAAATGTTTCTCATCTGAAACGCTGTGATTCCCTTGTTTAGACCTGAATCAGCTCTCTTGTAATACCTCTTTTGATCACCTCACAATGACTATGTGTGGTTCTCCATTGCTTCCTGGTGCCTTGCTCTTATGAGTGGGCACCTGTAATACTGTGCATGCACCTTGTGTGGAACATGTCAACAGATGGCCCACACAGGCTGAACCCTTCCCAAGACAGAAAAGAGATGATGAACATGGGAGGAGTTCCTCTTGAAAGGCACGTAGACACTCTCAGCAGCGTTCCACCGACCTGACCCCAGACCTCAGATCTTCTTCCAGTATTCCTTCATTCCATCAGTCTCTGTGGCCAGTGAGGCAATCAAAAAGTATTCAAAGACATATATGAATAACATTACTGCTAGAGATTTAAAGTTTTAAGTGCTACTATGAAGAGTGTCTGTAGTCAAAAGAAATTAGATCATAATGCATAATTTGAAATTCATAAAACTGCCACACTGGACTACTATAAAGACTAACTGTGGCAATGAGTCTTAATGACTGTTGCCTTCAAACTACATATATCATATACAAATAGGAGAAATGTTCTTTTAATGGAGGTGAATTTTAATTGGTCTCCAAACAAAGAAACATGCATCATTAGTAGCTTACTGGGATTTCTAAGCACATGAATGATTACTGAGTATCTCCTGTGAACCCAGAGTCTCACATATATGTACAGACCCAGCTCAAAGCATAGGTCTGAAGCAAGAAGCTGGAGTAGATTTGTTCACACCTGTTCGGGTTTCATTTCTGTTTTGTGATTAAAAAAAAAAAAAAGCTGACAAAAAGCAACTTAAGGGGGAAAGGAATTTATTCAGTTTACATTTATATATCACAGCCCATCACTGCAGAGCGTCCACAGAGGCAGGGGAATCCAACAGCTATTCACATTTATTTACAGTAGAGAGCAGAGAGAAATAAATGTGTGCAGGCCTGCCTGTTTCCCATCTTGCTTTCTTTTTCTGCTCCTTCACATAGAGTTCAGTATCCCCTGCCTCAGAAATAGTGTTACTCAAGTGGGTCTGGATCCTCCCATATTGATTAGAAGTGAAGACAGTTCTTCACAGACATACCCACAGGTTACATAGACAATTCTTTAGTTAAGGCTCTCATTTCAGGTGATTTCAGATTGTGACAAATCAATAATTAAAACATAATATCTATCAAGTCAGTAGTTAAAATTAAAGAAACTTCATTTCATCCTTTGGCATATTTCCCCACCATTCAGGAAAGGCTCCCATACCATAAACCAAGGCATAGAGAAACATATAAGAACAGAGTGCCTCGGGAAATTGGCAACTGATTTGCATTCAGATGCAGTATGGAACTTGATCTTGTGCAAAAACATTTTTACCCAAAGGCACGACAGGTTGTGGGATACTCAGTGCTAGGGTAAACAGAAGCAGTGAAATAAAGAAGATAATCATTTCTTAATAAAACTAGGCTGAATAAAATAAACCAGAGCCCATCCAATGAGTGTTCTGGAGGCCTTGGTGCCCCTTTCTTACTTCCTCTGAGGATTTTCAAGGTTGTCTTGAATAAAGAAAAATATGACCCAAGAAAGCTGTAAGAACAGCATGGATGAGGGAGCTTAGGATTCAGGAAAAATTCTCAAAGAGCTCTAGAGTGGCTGACTTTCTTCTTACTAATCTGCCCGCCCATCATCTAAAATAGAAGTTGTATAGAATAAACTTTATATTTACCTTTGCTATAAAGGTGACTATGACTTTCACAGAATACAGCTTTGCCAATACAGCTTCCAAATATTAGACTTAAAAAAGAACATAAAAATCTCATTGTATTTTTAAAGATTTATTTATATTTTAATAGTGGGTATGTGTCTGTGATGCCTACATGTGCAGGTGCTCTAGAGGCCAGAAATGAGTGTTAGTTCCCTGAAGTTGGAGCTATAGGCAGTTGTGAGCTGCCTCACATGGGTGAGGCAGGAACTGAACTCAACTCAACTGAACTCAGGACACTGTAAGAGTAGCAGATGCTTGTAAGTGCTAGGCCTTCTTTCCACTTCCCCTTTTTACTTCTTTAAGTTAACAAAGATTCAGTATATGCAGAGTAGATAAATTATGATTCTGTAATAAGTGCTGCAGTCGTTAACAATTCCATTTCCAGTTATCAATGTATGATGTCTTCAAAACATGTCCTTCCTTTTATAATGGGAAGTAGGTGCTCTTTGATTTTTATTTCTTTTTGTTCCACCCCATACCACTACAACCCTCTCCCCTGGATTTACATTTTCAGAGTCTATATGCTACCTAACTTAACAAAATGCTCTCCCCCTCTCCTAATCATCCATGTTACAAATGGAAGGGTGTTCTCTTTTATAAGCCATTGAACACATAAACTAGATTTCCTTCATTCATGTATCAGCAGATCTCTAGGGTTTAGCTGCATATTTGGAGTATGTCTTTTATGCAGAAAAGCAGGTAGGATTACAGGTATCTCTTTGAAATACCAATTTTCTTTACAGTAGATGGAATATGCATATAAATATATACACATATATACATGATAGCTAAACCATGTGCTAGTTACACTTTAGGATTTGTAATCAATTATTTGTGTGATTGTTTGGAGTGTGTGTGTGTGTGTATGTGTGTGTGTGTGTGTGTGTGTGTGTGTGTGTACATGCCATGATAGTGCACATGTGGAGGTCAGAGGACAACTTGAAAAAATCAATTCTCTCCTTCTACCCCAAGGGTCCAGGTTATCAAACTCATTTCTTCTACCTTGGCAGCAAGCATCTTTATCCACTGGGCCATCCCATCACTGACACACTTTAATAGAACTAAACACTTTAATAGAAGCATTCACCTTGTTTTCCAAAAATTTATATATTATACATTTTCATGCATATTCTATAAGAGTTCCTCTTTCTTTGTTGTCTTGCTAACTCTTGTTATCTCCTGTCATTTCAGAAATATTCATGGCAATGAATATACAATCACATATCACTATGGCTTTGATTCACATTTCTTTGAGCACTTTTTCTTCCCTTTGGATAATGTGTATCTTCTTTGAAATATTCATTCAGGATGTGTCCTTTTAATCCAGGTTGTTTTGTCTGACACTTGAGTAGTAAATTCTTTTTGTATTTAGATGTTACTCATTGCTGGATAATTTATTTGGAAGTGATTTTTCCTATTCTGTTGGTTATTATTTTTATATAATAGTTCTTTTGTTTGTTATTCAGAAGCTTTTGGAAATGATATTTAATTCATGTATTGTTTGTGAGTATGTGGGTCTATGAAGTATTTATTAAAGTGCAAGCATGTGTGCCAAGGCACACTTTTGGAAGGAGAGAACATCATTCAGGAGGTAGTTTTCTCCTTCTTCCTGGGTTCTGGAGCTGGAAGTCATGTCACCAGGCTTGCATGCCAGTGATTTTCCTAGCTAATCTTCTAGATAAGAAAGCATATAAGGTTGATGAGCTCTAACTTATCTTTCAGTTATTAGTACCTTTAATTCTGACTTCGGAATCTTTAAGAAATATATTTCCTATTTTTTCTGTATGAGTTTTGTAGTTTTTGAACATACATTTTAGCTTTTGAAAATGTTCTAAAAGAGATCTCATTTTGTTCTTTCAAGTGTGCTTCATTAATTCTTTCATCGCCATTTATTAAAGAGGAGGTCCATGTCCCTTTGTGCATTCCTAGACATTTGTAAGGAACTAGACTGGGAGGAATTGGAAGGGTCAGTGTGTGATGGATAGGATGCGAATACACCTATGAAATTCTCAATGAACGAACACAAATATGTTTAGGCATTGAGATTTCTTCTTTGTGTGTAAGTATTTAGCTCTGAGCTTTTTATTCTTTCACATAGATCTAGATCTAGATGTATGATTCTATGCCAGTGCCATTCTCTTGTAAATACTATTGTTTACAATATTATTTTACATCCATGATGATTTTATATCCCTGAGAGACATTGAAGTTTGAATCTAAATCTCACATCTTACAAAGGAGACAGGATCTTAGAGGAAGAATTAAAAGAAGAGGTAAAGCATGGGGAGGTACATAATTGATTCATATAATGGAAGATCTGTGGTTGATAGCAACAACAAATACTGGAGTCTGATATTGATTCTATCACAATAGATACTGACCAGAAGTGTGAAAACTGGTGTATGCATGCATAAAAATAAAATAAAATAAATCACTGATTTGGGCCTAACTAGTGAACAAGGAATTGTGTCCTGGAAAAGATGTATAGGAGAATCCAGCTGAAAAAAGAAACAAGTGAGATACGTCAAAGTTCTATGCAAGCTTGGTACAGCAGGGAAACAGAAAATATGATACTCAGGGAACTTAGTGGGTGAAGGGAAGGGTACAATGAACTATGTTTAAAGGAACATAGTGAAAGATGGTCTTCTTCCAAATAATTGAGATAATCAGAGGCCATTGGGGAGCTGTTGAAACAATTTAAGCAATGGTATTGGTTCACAAGTTGCATGTTTATTTTGATTATATAGTATAAAAATACATGAAAGTGAAAGATGGAGAGAAATGACTTAAATCAGATGTGTCACCAGCACTCACAGCAAGAAGTAGTGACAAGGTACTTTAAAGTACAAGGGAAGAGTATACTTTCAAGGCTGACTTTATGTAGACTAGCAGGTCTTATATGTGGAGTTTTTAGGTGGCAGCCCTGATGAGAAAGAAATACAGGAAAGTCTCGAGAATATGCGTAGGATTCTAATATGCTCAGTCAATGAATGATGATGGGTTGGTTTTTATTTGTTTGCTTGTGTTTGTCTTTGGAGCGATGAGCATACAACCCAAGCTGGGTCTTTCATATGAAAACCAAGTGCTTTACTATTAACATACATCCTCACCCCTGAAAGTTTTACTCCCTAATTCAGTGGCAAAGATGATTAATATGGGCTTAAGTACCTTATCCCTGACAGACATGTCACAGCACAAGAAAAGACTGTTGCTTCAGTCTCCTTCAACTAGATTAAAAACTCTTTAAAGGTATACACTTCAGAAAAACACAGCACTCAGAACTAAGGGCCTGGAGAGATGACTGGGTCAAAAATGTGCTTGCTGTGGAAGCATGAAGACCTGAGCATGGATCCCCAGTGTTCATGAAAGAGCCAGGTCTGGTGAGCTGCATCTAAAATCCCAGTGCTGAGAATGTGGAGTCATGAGGATTTATAGGGCTCTGTGGCCAACCAGTCTAACAAGTCAGTGAGCTCTAAGTCAACCAATGAGAGACCCTGTTTCAAAAATTTAGGTGAAGATAAATCAAAGCAGACACTAAGTGTTGAGCTTTATTTATCCTGTTCAGGTGCACAAACGGGTATGCACACAGGCATATAAGCACACTTTATAGTCATACAAATTAATGCCCCACCACCACCACAAAGATATGTCCTGACTTCTAGAGAATTTACAGATTATGGTCAATATAGCACAGTATTTGTTAGGATAGAAATGATAACAGCCCTATGAGCTTAGAGAGTCCAGGTGGTTTCCTGAGAGAAACAACATCATGTTAAATTTTGCAAGATGAGGGGAAAGTAAGGAGAATAAGGTGTAAAGTTCTCCCCACTGAAAGGCCCTCTGCACAGGGATAACTGGGTACTTAGGGATGTTGCATTCTAAAGGACACATAAGACCTCTGGAATGAGCTAGATTTAGTATCTATACCTGACTCTAAAAACTAAATAAATTCATTAAGAAGTTCTTCAATTCACAACACTTGGATTTTGTTGGTTTGTTTTCTCATATCTGTAAAATAAAGGGAAAAAAGTAAAGTACTTTCTAGATGAACATGGAAGGCAGAAACTCTACTATGATTACACTTGTTTAGTAAGGCAAGTGATGCGATTCTGTCCAGTTTGAGAAGTGCACTTACTAAGATGTAAATGTAGTTACATTGAAAAAACAACCTTATTAGTAGGCTTAGTTCTAGTGTTTTTGTATTTGTGAGGTTTTTTTATCATTTGGAGAAATTTTGCTCTATCATTTTCAATAAATGACTCTCTTATCATATTAATATATTCACTGTGTGTTTCTATATGGGTGTGCAGCGAGACATGCCATGTGTGGAGTACAGAAAACTTTTGACAGTCATTTCAGTCCTTCTCTGTTGGAAAAGGGACGGAATGAAAGTAATCAACCGTCTTTACTACACATACACACACACTCTCTCTCTGTCTCACTAACATACACACAGAGAAAGAGAGACAGAGAGACGGTCAAGAGAAATAGAGGTAGAAGGGAATAAAGATAGATTTGGATCCAAGGTATAAAAAAAGGAAGGAAAAGAAGATAGATATAATATGAGCCTGTCAACGTTAAAAGAACCCACTGAAATTTTATGGGGTACTTGTGGAGACCATCATGCATTCTGTTACAAATATTTATTTCAGGAATATATTTGGAAAAGAGGAGCTATCTGCATCTCAGCAATTGCTTTTATTTTTAATTTCTGCATTGTAAAGAGCAAATCTCTGTATTCATGCAAAGAAATAAATATGCACAACCCTGCTAGTGTGTACTGGTGAGAAAAATGATACCATGTGGGAGATAAATGCAGTATGATGTATTGCTCTCAATACACTTCTGACCTGGCACTTAGCCTTTTCTTTAGTTTGTTATGTTGACAGTGCATTCCCTGTGACAGTTTGCTATGTCTGGGACTATAAACCTAAAGTGTTTACCATTGTGTAGTTTTGAGGGATCAGTGTGACATGGAGAACTCTCGGGAAGATAGAGGCAATGAATATTAACTATTACAGAAAGATACAGAGAAAGGAAAAGAGGATTCTAACACTGGGATGATCTTTCAGAATATCAGTCTTTATCTGTCTATCTATCTATCTATCTATCTATCTATCTATCTATCTATCTTCTATCATTACAATTTATTCACTTTGTATGTAGGCTGTAGCTCCCCTCCCTCATCTCTTCCCAGTTCTACCCTCCCTCCCTCTTCTCCCCCTATTCCCCTCCCCTAGTTTACTGATAGGGGAAGTCCTCCTTTCCTATTACCTGACCCTAGTCTATCAGGTCTTATTTGGACTGGCTGCATCATTTTCCTCTGTGGCTTGGCAAGACTGCCCTCCCAGGGGGAGCTGATCAAAGATCCGGCCTCTAAGTCCATGTTAGAGACTTGCCCTGCACCCCTTACTAGAAAACCCACATAAGACTGAGCTGCCTATGGGCTACATCTGAGCAGGGGGTCTAGGTCCTCTCCATGCATAGTCCTTTGTTGCCTGCAGAGACTGCCGCTTCAACCAACACAGGCTATAGTTTTCTTATGATTGACAGCAATAGAAAAAATGAATGTGTTGATAAAGGCCAAATGGATGATGAAATGTAAATGGATGGATCAGAATCATACTATTGACCTAAATTTGAGTAAATGTACTTTTCTCATTCATGTCACTCAGCAAATGACACCATACTCTATTCACATTTTCTGTTCTCTTGTTTGTGTACTCAAAGAGAGAGCTTCTGGTGTCTGAGGAAGAATTCAATTATACAGTGCAGCTGACTCCACAGGAGTGGACAAAGGAACATAAGTTATGCACTTGAGCCAGTCTGCTCATCCAGCTAATTCAGCCAAGATGTTGGAGAGATGAAATGAGCAAATGTGCCTGGGAAAAAGAAGCCAATTAATAGTGGTCTTCCACAGTACCTGTTTTCATATAGAGTAGCTTTCAAATGGAAAAAAAAATGATATTTATACTGCATTATCTGTTCTTTTATGTTGTAGTGCATTGTCTTCCTGGATCTTCTTCCTGCTCCTCACATACAAAAGAAAAGAGAGAGAGAGAGAGAGAGAGAGAGAGAGAGAGAGAGAGAAGAAAGGAAAGTCTTTCATATGCTTTTCCAGACTCTTCTAAATCCCCTTTCTCTTTCTTTCCTTATATAAGCTCTGAAGTTAAGATTCAGTGGCCTGATTTCCTGACCTCATGGATAGTGAACAATCCTTGAAAATTACTTGAAAAATGCTCTTCTAAGGAATTTGAATTTCCTAAGGAGATATAATATTTAGAGTGTTTATCATGCCTTAACCAGACCATGCTTAAACTAGAGACATTACATTACATACCAGTGAATAAACACAAAGAAGTGTCTGCTTTCTCAAGCTCAGAAGGAGGAAGGAGAGTAGCCATGTCATGTTCATGTTCTCACATTCTCATTACAAAACATTGGGTGTGCTTATCAAAATAGATCTCTTACTTCCGTTCTCCTCCTCCATCCTTGTACCCTGCTTTCTTCCTTTCTTCCATCTCTCTCTCCTCTTTCTAGCTGTTTTTTTTTTTCAGTAGAGTCTCACTATGTAATCCAACTATCCTAAAACACTGACCTTCCTGCCTCAACCTGCAGAGTGCTGAAATTACAAGTCTATACCATTGTGATGATCTCAAACTAGCATTTTAAATGGTACATACACAACAAAATATCGCCTTCTATAAAAACAACACGCAGTCACTTTAATTAATATCTGCATTCAGAAGTCTGTAGTTCAACTCTGATGAATGTATGGATTTAAAAATAATTAGTACCTAGTTATTGAGACCCATAAAACAAAAATGACCAATTTATGAACATTTTGATCACATCTTTCTATGTTGTACTTGCTATTCTTAATTCTATCCCCACCCCCCTTTATTTTCTTTCAAGGAAGTTTACAAGTTCGGTATGGACTAAGCAAGGAAGAAAGTCATGTGTTCACCATCAGCACAGAGAATTTGGCCAACAGAAGGGTTCATCAGGTGAAGATTAGCCGAGAGGGGCCAGAACTTTCCATTCAGGTACTTCACTTCTCAACTTTCCACTCAGCCTACATGCCAAGGCTTCTCCACCAAACATGTCTGAGATTCTGACTCAAGCCCATACTGAAGTATAGAGTTTCCCCAGACTCCAGTCCAGCCCTTAGCTATGGTCCTTTTTTTTTCACTGACATTGTCATCACTTTGGATAGAGCTAAAATTCAAATTCTGAGTATTCCATCAGAAAGTACTAGAGAGAAGGAAACACTTGAAATTCTAATTTTGCTCAATTTTAAACAACTCTTAATCAGATTGAGTGAAGAAGGGATGTGTGCAAAGACAAAAGTACTGTAGGAAGGGTTGCAGCAAAAGTGGGCATAGGGTGCACGTGGGTAAAGAGGAGGGCACAGGTAACATAGATGCTCTTGGGAAGACACAGGTCTCTGTTCCACATCACTACTTAGTTCCTAGTGCAAATTGGGTCTTGATGACAAGGAAGATCTGGCTGAGTAAAAAAGATAGAGAAGGTTTTTTAAGGTTTCATGTGTGCATAGTCAAAGCTGTCTGAGAAAATGTGGTAGTCTTTTTGTGAAATAGTAGTGACTCTGTCTAAAGAGCCAACAGCAAAGCAGGACAGATTTTAATAAAGTCCAGCCAAAGTCTACACCACCCCTCTTTGATCATAACTTAAAATGAAAATGTTAATCAGCTTGGCAATTATCATTTTGCTTAGGTGAGTTTAATCTACTCATCATGTACTCTCGTATATCATATGTATAATAACTACTTATGAATGAGTATATTCCATGTGTGTCTTTGTGCTTCTCAGTTACCTCAAACAGAGGAAGACAATGCAGACAGTCCTCATGAGACCTGATAGGCTAAGGTCAGATAGAAGGGGAGAAGGTCCTCCCCTATCAGTGGACCTGGAGAGAGGCAAAGGAGGAGAAGAGAAATGGACAATGGGATTGGGAGGAGATGAGCGAGAGTGCCACAGCCAAGATACAAGCAAATAAATTGTAATAAATAATAAAAAAATAATAATAACAAAACATCATGTACTCTCCAAATTTATCAAGTCAAATGCTCTCCTTTTTACTGGCCACCAACAGATGCAATGGCCTCTTCTCTTTCAGAAGGTGACTCTTCTCTCTTTCTCTGTGAACTATGTATCCTTTAGAAGAGGCATCACACATTCTCATTAGCCTATCTCCTCTTCTCTGGACCTGAGAGCTTGTGTGCTCTCTCCCTCTCACAGATACACACAATAGCCCAGAGCTCTAAGGCCTGTGCTAATGCTTGTGAGTCCAATCTCATGGGCTTCTCACAAACACAGCTCCAACATCCTCCTGTATTCTAATCTTTTTAACAACTTCCTAGCTCCACCAAATAGTTCCCGAAAGCACAAACCAAGTAATTATTAAATGGACCAAAAAAAAAAAAAAAAAAAAAGAAAGAAAAGAAAAAAGAAAAAGAAAAAAGCAAGCCAACAGAGATGTTTCTGGTTCAAGGGAAGAAATCCACTTCTCATCAGCTTTTCACATTGGTAAACTTTATAATTTTATTGCCAAATTTCTTGGAAGATTAGATATATACATATTCCCCAAGTGCATCTTCCATGTTAATTTTTTTCCTCACTGTAACAAAATTTGTAAGAAAGAGCTTAAATTAATTCTGGCTTTCAGTTTGCAAGTACATATACATCATTGCCACAGGATAATGAGGGAGCTGGTCACATTCCATTCCCAGTCACAAAGCAGATGGAGATGAATGCTGGTGTTCATTTTACTTTCTACTTTGTATTTATTCTGCAATTCCAGTTTTCAGAATGGTGCCACATACATTTCTAGTGGGTCTTTCCACCACAATTAGTCAAATCTTTAAGCTTCCCTACATGCTTGATTTTGTTTCCATGGTGATTCTAAGTTCCATGTAGCTGACAATCAAAATTATTTTACCATCTTTCTTCTTAGTCCCACCATGTTACATAAATATTGTACTGCTCATGACATGAAGTTACTTTTACATGATCTACTGGTGAAGCATTGTGTGAAATATTTCTAGGGAAGCATGAAAAAAATGTCTACTCACTCCATATAGGAATCAAACAGCAAACCCAACGTAAGAATGGCACTAAGCCCATATTAGTGAACCAATGAGTTGTAATGAGATTGCTAACAGGACTACGAAGGAGGGGTTATGGGAGTAGAAGTGACTTAAAGAGAGTTACATCAATAAAATCCACTCCAGCATAGGTGGCAAGTCATTAACCTGGCAGCCTGGCATGCACTGTACAACTTAAAGTACTTAAGTACTGATACTTAGGAATGTGCTTGTTTCAGGCATCTAATTGTGGGGAGCTAAGGGCCTCGTCCTAGCATATCTTACAAACTTCAAGGACTTCCTGAAGCCTTTTAATTATTTACTTACCAAACTTAATGAGCTTCCATGTAGGATACTATATTTCACTTAGGCCAAGATTACTGATATGGCCAGTCAAAGTATGAAACCAGACTTAGGTTTGAGGGGCCACAAAAAGACTGAGGCTGTGATAGTTTTACTGAGCATAATCACATTTTTTATACCCTTATCAGAAACAGAATGCAGATTGTGATTGCCAGGATTGACACAGTTGTAGTTGCCAAGATACGATGTTTTGCAAGCTGTGCAAGCTACACAAAATTAAAGGCTAACATCAACTGTTCTGTTAAGCATCCATGCCACCTTGACTTGTAAGGGAACAAACAGAAAAACACTTCATTATCTGAGAAAGTGCCTCAGTTTCTCAGGAACTGAAAGGTATATAGTGCCTCAGAAGTCACAGTTTCTAACCCCCAAACCCTATGATATATGCCCCTCATGGCAGCTAGGCCAGGCCGACTCCATGGTTCACTGGATCTGAGCATTCCTACAACAGAGGCAGTTGCTACATATCATGGGGCATGCCAGCCTTTGACTCTCTTGTTATATCACTGACATCTGATGTAGAGATTGCTCTCACCCTTTGGGACTTGACTTACAATTTGCTTGAATACTATCCCTGTTCCCTGAGCTTTCTTCTACCCCACTAGTTGATCACGACTGTCTCTTTGTGGGTCTTCTTTCCTCTCCCCTACCCAGTGGTACACACAGGACTTTGTTAGACTCCTAGTACTTTGCCGCTATAGTCACGTATTTGCCTATCTTATGCATATTTTTTGCAATCTTATCTTTTTGAGTGGTGTGCATTTGCTAATGTATTAATGTCTATATTTATCCAGACCTCTCCTGGTGTCCTGTAATCTGTTACCTTGAATTTTCCCTTACACTGCCTATTATCCTTAACTCATTTTACTGTTTTCTCTTAGTAACTCATGATATCTGACATGGAATATAATTTACTTATTTATTTTATGTCCTGTAACCTTCTAGAATATTCTAGAATAGCTTGAGAAAAACAGAAACTTACTTTGCATTGATTATTGCAGAGCTCCCTCTTTACCAAACAGTCCCCAAGCAGCAGGTCTTCAGTGAATATTTGTAAACTAAGTGGGTAGATTACACATGGTTACAGGTGCTATGTGACAGGGATTGATGTGACCTTGTGGGGAAGGAAAGGTGCTCTAGTTTCATTTCTGTTGCTGTAATATTTATCATAGCAAATATCACAGACAAAAAGCATCTTTGGTCAGAAGGGGTTTACGTTAGCTCATAATTTCAGGTTACAATCCACCATAAGAGTGAAGTCAAGGTCACAGGAACATAAAACAACTAGTCACATCAACATTCAAGAGCAGAGAGTAAATAATGTATATATACACACTTACTTGCTCATGCCAGCTTGATTTCTCTACTTGCATATACTTTAGGACTGTCTGCCTAAAGAACCATGCTACCCACCAGGAGAGGGGTCTTCCTACATCAATTAACTTAAGATAATTCCTTATGGACATTTCCAACAGGTCAATTCAATGTAGGCAAATTTTCATTGAAATTCTCTTCCAGGCAACTCTAGTTTCTATCAACCTCATTCTTAAACCAAAATAAGTGGTATGACTTTAGGGTTTAAGCTTGGGGGTATTTTGGCTGCAGCCTTGCTTTTCAAACTCCTTGAGGTCACTGCATAGAAAAGTATATTTAGAAGTGAGATGTAAGGCAAATATCTGCCAGAAAGATTCTCTGTCATTTGAAACCTGCCGCATGGGGAACCATAGAGAGAATTTCAGGGTAGCAGCAATGGGGAATAATTTGATGTGGCCCATGGGAGAAGGTAACAATGATTATCAGTTATTCCAATTAGATGGAAGTTCAGAAGAAGTTATCAGATATACAACACAAATATTTTTCATATACCAGAAATTAACCCTTTACCTATTCCTGAAATGAGTAAAGGGAATACCTTTGAACATGTTTGGGGTAGGGTAAGAAGTGCAGCTCCTTAATTGGTGAATGATAGGATTTGTAATTATAACTTCCTGTTTGTGTAAATATGTGTGGGTATCGTGTGAGGACCCAAGGACAAGAGCAGATCTCATTTTCTGAGAAGGCACTGACCTCCTTATTTATTTATTTATTTATTTATTTATTTATTTATTTATTTATGATCCAAGGACCATAGGTCTCATAGGACACAAAGGGGGTTAAGTTAGCTCTCTATCCAGCTCAACAGATCTCCCTGCTTCTTCCTCCCAAGTGCTGGGATTACAAATGCATGCCACCACACCTGACATTTTACATGACTTTTGGGACTAACCTCAGGTCCTTGTAATCGTGTGACCAATACTTCACTGATTAAATTATACAACCAACACTTTGTTTATAACTTTAATGAAGCCCTGATATAAAAATGGGGCATATTCTCATGCACATTTCACAAATGACATTTTAATACCTTTATTTTTTCTTTCAACTTCAGAAATAAAAAGAAAAGTAGAACACAGAGAGACCAGTAAAATATATGTGTTTCCTTTCTCTGTCTATGTAATTTTCACCAATCAATTAATAGTTGATAATAAGCAGCCACTTGCTATTTGCAAAGTGCTGAAGAAAGCAGAAAAGACAAGAGTAGAGACTTTGATTTTATCGTCAAGTTGGTTTGTTGAACCATCCTACCACTATCCCAATCCTATATATATTTTTTTCTTTTCAATCTAGAAAAACATTGTTCAATGTAAGCAAGCAAGCAAACAAACAAACACAACAACAACAGCAGCAAGACATTAGTCCCAGGTTAACCTGAAATAAGCATTTATCCCTAGTCCCAGGTTAACCTGAAATAAGCATTTCAGGAAGCTGCATACCAGTCAGAAAGAAAGGACATGTCGTTATCACTGCACTCAGCCACCAATTAAGATCCCTGACACTCTTGGATGTTCCCATTTCTGTAAATTTGCCTGCTAAAATTACCTTTTCAAGGACTGGTAGACAAACCTGACTACGTGGAGACACAGAAAGGGATCCCAAGTCCAGAGACACCATGGCCATGTACATCTATTTACTTATTAATGTGGGACTTGGCTAAGTTGTTCATGTTGGTGGGCCTTTCTTTCTCTGTTGATTTATTTCATAGCACTGTAAGGAGAAAACAGTTGGTAGTATGTATTTGAGTACTGTTTCATACATTGTACACTAAATAGAAAATATTACAGTCTAATTAAAAATGATGAAACAGAAATAAATCATACACTAGGGGTTAATAGCTTGTTCTAAAGTTATAGGATAACTGCAAAGTTAGGAGGTTCCTGAAGAGAGTCACTCAGTGGACATAGATAAAAGTTATGGAAGTAGGACCTAGATGGGAAGATCAGGTATTAGGCCTGATCCACTTGGTTTTCCCTACCCAGAGCTAACTCACTCAGCCCACTATATGACTGTCTGTCCTCCTGCCTGGCTTCTGTCCTATAAAATGATGAGGATAGTATAGTTTTGATGTTCATACTGGAGATTGGAGGACAAAAGGCAGGGTTCAGTTTATGACGCATTTGCCTTACCAGCATGAAGATGTGAGTTCAGATCCCAGAAGCCTTATAACAATGTAGAAGAGATGCTTGTCATCCCTGTGAGGGTGAGAGAGGAGGCAGAGTCAAGCTGTTCCCTGGGAGCCTGCTGGTCCAGTAGCCTAGCCTATTTGGTCACGTTCAGGACCCCAAAATAACATTTGGAGTTGAGTCCATCGCAAAACACATGAGGATCTTTTTATTACAAGCTATAGCTTGGGCTTACACCTTCATCGCCGCAGTGGTTGAGAGCTGAGAGGCCAGTGCTCAGGGTAGGCAAGTGATTTAAAGATTCCAGTTCCTCCCAGAGCACCCAAATCGGGGGAATTCCTGCCTGGCAAGCTTTTACTGGTAGAAACACAAAAGGGAATATTGCATTTTGAACTGATTGGCTATAGTAAGGCCCCCCAAACCGTTAGTGGTCTGTCTTCCCTTGTTTGGCTGTCCTAGGGGAGAGAGGTGATCTAGGCTGGTTTTCTAGCAACTGTATCTCTACTGGGCAGGAAAAGAATGCAGTAAGGCTGGTTCCTCCCCACAGGTGGCTCCACATGTCTCTACATGTCTGGCATTTGTTCAGGCTTGTGATTTAAAACCAATAGCTAAAAATAAATAAATAAATAAATAAAAATAAAAAATTAATTCTTTGGTCTCTCACTAGACCAAAGAGAGACCTTGTCTCAGACAAAAAGTGGAACTTGCCTGAGAAATGGCACCTGGAATTGTCTGCTGAATTGTGAATAATGTACTCGTACTCACACTCTTTCCCCCCAAAAAATGGAGATTGAAAGAATCTGCTGGATCTGAGTAGACTGAGAAAAATGGAAATAGATTGGTGGGCAGTGCAGGAAGGAGAAACAAGAGGGGAGCAATCAGAACCAGGAGTGGCTGAAGCCAGAGGTGATTGCTAAAGGAGCTCCCTAGAACTCAAAGCCTCCCACTGTGAGGTGATCAGCCAGCCCTGTCTGGAGCAGCAGTACGTGTAGCCACACTGTGTCAAACTACATTTCACTACTAGGAAGTCCTATAGTCCACACCTGAGAACAGGTCCGGGATATGGAGGAAAAGGAAAAGGTGGTGGCTGTTAGACCAAGAGGGGAGGAGGAAGTGAAAATGGGCAGCACTGCTGGGTCTCATTCAATGTACCAGATGGGCTTCTCTTGCTTACTTGTTTTCAGAGACGGATCTGGTGAGAAATTCTCAGCAAGGACATAAATATCGGAAAATAGCTCTGTGGGGTTTCAAAGGGAATGGAAACCTGTGAAAGACCTTTGTTTGCAAGAAGAAAGAAAGGTTCTATATGTGCACTGTGCGACAACTGGTGGGGCAGGTAGACTCTCTCCTGAGAGAGAATTTCCAGAGAAGAGCCTGCCCTGTGAGGGACTGTTACAAGTGGGGGTGCTTTACACCTTCTGAAAACCTGGGGTGATGGCTTTGTTTCCTTTTCCTACAGATAGACCAGCAACTCTTCAGCTATAAATTCTCCCCAGGAGCCGAGTTCCGGACGGCGAGGTCACTCATCCTAGGCAAAGTCACAGGTCTGTTTTTCTGTTTTATACTTCTCAGTGGCCTTTGTTAAGATTAATGGATTTGTAGTCTCTGTTTTGGTGTGTTCATCTGAGGACCCTGCTTCCATCTGATGTCTTGATGCATGTTTGAAACAGGATAAACAAAGATACACATGTAGCAATGGTGCAGAAACCTATTCACGCCTATTTTATTAATTGGTTAGTTCATGGCTAATGTTTGGTTATCTGTGGTAATTATTTTGTTGGTTAATTGTTAGTAATCCAGGGAGAACGTAATCAAGTAATAAAGTAAAATAACATTTTAATTTAAATTTCACAATTATTAATTGTTTTTTAGATAGTGAACTTTTTACTTGAATTTCCTTAGTTTTAAACTAAAGGGATGAAGTAGGAAGCTTATCAGCAGAATGAGGATTGAAACTCATATTAGAAAGACAGAATTATCTTCTTGTTTTCCATCGGGTTTTGTGAATTTTCACTATCTGAGAATATTTATTTTCAGTATAACACTGAATTTTTATACTTTCCTAAATAATTAGATATCTTAAGTGGTATATGATCTTTAACTAGTTTTTTTAGAGCTTAAATATATTGTTTACAAGTAATATAGTCAAAAGGCCTTTGCTTTATGTCTTAACTTTTCTCATACTTCTAATATTTTTTTATCTTTTTCAAGCCTTATGTGAGCTTTTGTGTAGAACAGACAAAAGAGTTTTAGTTTAAGTATTCTTCATGTGTGCAATATATATTGAGTGTGCACATTCATATGTATGATTCTACAAAAGCTTGTGGCATGAGACGCTTTTAAAGGTCAATTGCCTCTGGCCTTGCTTCTTCTAGCTTGTTTGAAACAGGATCTCTTGTTCGCGCTTCCTACCTGAGTATAGAAGATTCGAATTAAAGTTTCCAGGGATTCTGTTTTCTCCTCTCATCAAGCTGTAAGGTCCAAAATCACCACATGGAGACCACCACTCACATATGCATTTGGCAAGAGTATTTTATTTTGTAAAAACCTGCATGCCGGGGTGAAACCATTCTACAAAATGGCGACTCTAGACAAAGGCTCGTAGGCCTTTTTAGAGAAAACTAGAGGAATTCTATCAAGGTTTAGGTAATGTCAGTTCTTAGGCATCCTGCTTCTGGGCTGCCTATCGACCTATGTCGTCATCATATGTTGCCCACCAGGTGTAGCACCTGATAGGCATGGTTTAGCTCCTTAAAAGGATCAACCTGCCACTTTGTTGCTCTCTTGCCCTCTTGCTCTCTTACTCTGTCCTGCTCTTTCCCTTTTCTTTGTTGGGGTGCCCCCGTCCCTTCCCCCATCATGTCTCACTCTCTCCTTCTCTCTCTCTCTTCATCTCTATCCGTTAAACCTCTTTCATATAAAATCTGTGCGCTCCAACATTTCATTGGTCCTAACATTGGTGCATTGTGCTGGGAAGGGCTCTCTTGGTAGCACCTGGTCTGGTCACACCCTGCATCCGTGAGTGGATCAAATCACTCTTCTGATTCTCGAGAGCCAGACTAGAAGCAAAGCTTCAGGGGAGACAGAAACCCGTTGCTGCCACCGTCGGTACGCCCTGCCACTGCCAGTAAATAGCATTCAAAACAAACACATAACAGACGAGAGACAAAGACAAACTCAACCGCGGTACCTGCTTCTGAGCTCAGATGAATCCTCCAATAGCTGGTGTCCAGAAATTCCCTTCAGCACCCCAATATTCCCAGCCCATGCACCATAATGTTAGGCACAAGGTGGGGACCCTAACTTCCTAAGGGAGGTGAAGAGAACTCAGGAGACCAATCATCGATGCAATAGCAAGAGGTTTAATTGAGCCATTGTAGGATGAGGCTGCTCCCCACAAAAAGCAGCGAAGAACAGCCAGAAGAGAAGTCTGAGGTTTTTAAAGGAAGGAGCATGGGAAACTTGGAGGTTGTGAGCTTGGCAACACTGGATTGGGTAGTTGACTTTTAAAATGATTGGTTCATTTTAGGCACCAAGTCCATCTGGTCCCACCCCTATCTGGGTAGGGGAGCTATGATGGCTGGACCGATTACTAAGCAAAGTTAGTTATCTCGACTGCAGATCTGGACACTCCTCCAGAGCTGGGAGGAGACTTTTCACATTCCTTTGCAAGGGGGTGGGGTCTTGTCTCAATTCATCCGCTCTTCCTCCTGCCTTCTGTAAAAGTGCTGGGAGAATTTAGTTTAACATGGGTTATAGAATTTATAAAGAAACCTGTAAAGCTAGCCTGTTCCTTTCAGGCCAATCAAGTCACATAATTTGTGTCATCTTGATTATAAAAATGAAACAAACAAACAAAAAACGCTGATGTTTCCCCCACAGCCAGCTTTTTTTACTACTTTGTTTCTGTCCCATTGTTTTCAGAACTGCAAAACTGCAGTCTCCTGAAGATCCTAAAGGGCCACTCCGCCTTCCTACCTCCATTTTAAAGCTGCCTATTGGCCCCTATCCTTTCCACAGATACGATTTCCTCTCTGAGAAGTCTGCCTTACTGCTGATAAAGCTCTGGTACCAGGCACCTAGGTTCTTGGGCTTAGCCCGACCTGCCATGCTATATTTTTGACAAAACACTAGCTGCATGGTTCATTTCTATTTCTCTTTCCTCATATTCTCTCCTCTTAGGGAACCTCTGGCTTCTACACCTATATTTGCTCTACTCAAATACCTAATATCCAGTAACACTAATAGTAATCT
Source organism: Meriones unguiculatus (assembly GCF_030254825.1). Classification (NCBI taxonomy): domain Eukaryota; kingdom Metazoa; phylum Chordata; class Mammalia; order Rodentia; family Muridae; genus Meriones; species Meriones unguiculatus. Next base: position 58,042,334 of record NC_083365.1, on the reverse strand, counting down.
GTGAAGTAAAAAACAATTTCCTATTTCTCTTTCCTCAAAGCCTTGTCTGTTTATCTCTGTCCTGCTATCTCAGTAAATATACTGTTTTCTTTTTATACTCTCAAAAAAAATAAAAATCCTAAAGTTAAACCGTAAACCTTAAGGTGACCACGTGGTATGAACAATTTTAATCATAATTAATTCTCTGTTTATTTTATCTTCTTTTAGACTAGGACAGCAAAAAGTTTCATTTTAAATTGGCATGTATTTTTATAAAAAAAATCAAAGTTACGTTTTACAATATATATGATTCAACTCTGGTTCAAAATAATTTTTATATAATGCTAAAATTTCAAAGTTATAAAGTTCTATTCTAATTGAGCTAATTTAAAATATATGTCTAACTGCCTATATCTTTATCAATTTCTAAATTAATAAATGCTGTTTCTCCTGCCATGAGCTGCCTATGATCCAGATTCACCACTAGGCTTTCTGGCTAATAGGTTTGCTATAATAAATTCAAATGTAATTTTAAAATTGCTTTATATTGTTCTACTATATTGTTGGTTTTAAAACTCATAACTCAGAGGTTACTACGTGTAAGTTTTTACCAATAACCTAAATTAAGATGTATTAAATTTAGAGGCATTTATTTATTTATTTTAAAACTTGGTCATTGTGCTATATCTTTACTATCAAAAAGTTAAAATATGATTGGTTTTATTTTCTAAATATGATAACATTATTAATCTGTAGTATAGCCTTAGACTTTTATAAGCTATGGACCCTTAAGGCTCCATCTTAACATGGACAAAACCTAAAGTCTTAATATTTGATGGTCAACAAACGCAAGTTAATAGTCTGTCATCTCATACATGATCAAGCCCTTTAAGATGTTCAAAATATATTTATAGTCCTCCACATGCAAACATGGCCTCACTGCCATCTTTAATTGATAGCCAAGGATGGTCCTTGAGTCACCATGCATGAGTTGGTAAAAATAATAAGAGAGGAGTCTTCCCAATAGGCTCATCTACAAACCTTGATTTCTGCTCAGAGGCTGTTTGCATTCCCGCACAGAAAACAAGAGGTCTGCAGTGCTCCATCCTGCTGTGGTATAGCCAGAAGTCAACTCTGAATGGTAACTGTTTCAAATGCAGCCATGAAGGACACTGGTCCCACAGCTGCCTCAATAACCCACACACTGCCTGCTGGCAGACAGACTTTTGGAAGTCAAAATGCCCCCAAACAGGCTTGTCTTTATTTCTATTGTTTGGCCACCAAAACTCTAAATTAAGAAAACCTTTGGTCCTTGGTTTCCATCTGTTTGTAAAGCATAGTGATAATCATTACTGAACACCCTGCCTTTGCCACTTCCACTCTTTGACTCTCTGGGGATCCAATTCTGCTACTACGTTTTTTTCTAAAATTTTCCTCTGGCAGCTTCTTTATTCTGTGTGGGCTGTGTCTGAGTGTATAGGGATGTGTGCATATGTGCACACACATGTATACACATATTTAGTTGGACCTGACTTCTGCGAACCTGGAAAGTTGAAAATGGAGCACTTCCTTCTTGGTAAAATTTGCATTTTTTCTACCAGGTGTCACATGGAGATACTGATTAGGATAATTTCAGTCTCTCGTTTTTTTCTGAGCAGAACAATTTGATTTCTGAAGCTCAATGACATTAAAGCCTTTGGCAGACCTTCTCAGAAGAAATGCTGTCAACGTTAGTACTGCGCTATGTGATTTTATTTTCTGTGTTCCTTCCTGACTTCATAGTTTCCTCACACTCACCTTCATTGTTCTCTCCCACACATTCTTCTTGCTTAACCCCCTCTTCTTCCCAAGTTCCTTGACTCCATATCTTTTTCCTATACTGTTTACATTCATCTTTTTCTCTCCACTTGGGATCACACCATTGGTGAGCATGACTTGTCCTTTACTCCCCCTTGTCTCAGGAGATTTTCCTTCTGTGGTAGTTGTTCCTCACTCCTCTCCATTTGTACCCCAAACTTTAATAGTGCACGATGTCTTACTGCCTAGATGGAACTCTGTAATATCAAAAATATGCACATATATTCTAAAATATTTTAGATTCTTGTTTATTGACACTAAATAAGACATTAAACGTTTGTTCTTTTTAATAAAGGAAAACTGTACTTTAGTGTGTCTAGTCTGTGAATATTTTTATTCTATTAACTAGTTTATGTACTTAAAGTATTTTGAGTCATTTTAACTGACAATGTAGAAATCTGGGAGAAAAGTTTATTAAAGCTTTCTTACCATCAATCTTAGATTCCTGTTTGTGTCTGTGTGCCTGTATGTGTATGAGTGTGTACATGCAGAGATCAGAGGATAAGTAATGTTCCTTAGGCTTAATCAAACTTCTTTGCTGAGTCAAGGTTACAGAGTGTGTTAGCTGGCTGACCAGCAAGTCGTAGGAAGTGTGGGGCCATGTAATATTTCAAGACAGAATTTATTTCTAAGCTTCCACAATGCTGCTGTTTTTAGTCTTTCTTGCTGGCATTTCTCATCTTGCCCAGGGCACTACTATTGACTTCTTTGCCCTTTGCCTGGGGAGTCTGACCTAGTACTGTAAATGTCAATACTGACAAGGCAATGAACTGAATTCTTGTAATAGCAATAAACTCCCTGAACAACTTTGGAGGGCCTCATCTAAGTGTGCTGATTTAGGGCATACATCACAACACATTCTAAAGCTATCTTGCCTTCCTCCTTGAAGCTCTCCAGTCCTATTCTGCTGATCTACACTTGCTCAGTCTGATCACAGGAAGAGACAAACATATTGGCTTAACATGGAGTGGGTTCTCATTGAAACATATATAGTGATTTTATTAGTTACTTATCTCTTTGCTGTGAGAAAATACCTGACCTACCAGACTTGAAGGAGAAAGGGGTTGTTTGGGCTCATAGTGTAGTGTACAGTCTGTCATGGTAGAGGAGTCACAGTAGGACTGGGAAACAGATGGTCACAGTGGATGTGCAGTCAGATAGAAAGTAATAGATGTTGGTACTCAGCTCTCTCTTTTCCATTTCTATTAATCCAAGACTCTGGACCATAGAATGGTGCTGCCCAGAGTAGGGATGTGGGTTGGCATGGCATCAGGAGCAGGAAGCTGGTCAATCACACTGGATCTGCACTCGGAAAGCAAAAGGATCACAGGAAGTGGAGCCAAGCTACAGCATTTGTACCTTGATTCTAATGAAGTACTTCTGCCCCAAAGCTCCACCTTCTAAGATTCCGTGAGCTTCACAAATAGCAGCACCATCTGGGAATGGAGTGATCACATGTATGAGTTTATGGGGAACGTTTAACACCCAAAACACCACAGATGCCATTCTGCTCTTCCCTAGACTGGCATGTTTTTCAGGATACAAGATCGTGGGTAGCAAGACTGAAGCAGATTTAGGCTAGGTGGGACACTAGGTCATCCCAAACTTTGATCATGCTAGAGGTTCCAATAATTGCTTGGAATCAGACTCAGCTGTAAATGTCAACTGAGTTGATTTTTTTTCATTTCCATTGTTTTTAATGGCAGGTGAATCTTGCTGTCCCTGTGCATGAAGGAGGTAAGTAAGGAGAGCCTAGAGAAGGAATGGAAACTAAACAATGAGCACATGGTGACTGACAGATACTGATCTTCAGTCAGGTGTACTGCAACAGTCTTCAATGCTTGAGTTCATTTCTGATCTTAAATGTCCAATTCTAGTAGAAAAATAAAATTGTTTGCAAGGAGCTAATTACAGAGCAAGTAGTCTCTAAAGTATAGAAGCCATTTTCTCTAGAAAAAGGAGAAATCAAGAGTGGAAGTTTAGGCAGCAGGCTGTGGCAGCCTGGCAGACCCTGGCTAGAGGGTCATGCCCTCCTTGAGGATAATTAGATAATTCCACCATATTAGATACAGTGGAGAAGTTGTATCTTAGCATGGTGGATGGATACATGGCTAGAGCGCAAGTGTATTCCATCAGGGGCTTTAGATATCAGGCCAGGAAGCTCCGCCTGTATGATCTGTTCTTGCATGAGCCTACATTATCTTGTAACCTGTGGCAGTTCTTTGGTGCATTCTGAAAGCTGGGACCTGAGGCCATGTGTTTGTACAGCAGTTTTCCTAGGACCTACTTAAGGCCTTGCTACAGAAGAGCACAAAGCTAAACTTCTGGATATAAATATGATGTTCCAAGTTTTAACTATCTTTTCAAAAATTACTTATCTAATGGTATATGCATATGTGTGAGCATATTTGTACACATGCATGTTTATATGTGTTTATATGTGTGTATTCATGTGTATAATTTTGTGTGTTTATGTTTATAAGTGTGCATTTGCCTGTGTGTGTCTATCTACATGAGTGTATTAGCATTTCTTTGGCTTAATGGAATAAGATAGACTATTTTTACAGGAAAAAAATGGATTTATTTAGGTAACATTTTTAGAACCTTGACGTCTAAATAGAATTGTGCTCTCTCCAGTGGTTCTGTAGGGACCAATTGCATGTGGTGTGTACAGTTTGAATGGAAGCCAGAAAGAGATTCACAAGGTCAGACTCAAGATCTGTAATAACAGTCTCCTGAGGAAGACATGCCTCTCCTTGGAGAGCTCTGTGATATAGGGCATCAACACCCTGGGGACTGAGCCTTCAACTCATAAACGTTTTGAGGAACAACCTCCAGCAACAGCAGTATGTGTGTGCATAAATGAAAATACATGGTTGTGTAGATGAACATATATGTATATATGCCTATGTGCCTGTGAACCTTTGTTTATATGCATGAGTATCTGTGGTAACATATAACTATAGGTTCCTGTCCGTGTGTACATACATAAATATATGTCAGAACATATATAAATATATATATATATATATAAACCTTTACCTGAACTTGTATCTGTACCTATGTTTGTGCATTTTGTTTATGTTTGTATGTAGATGTTCAGATATTTGTTTTCCAGTTTTAAAATTTTATTTTTCTGTGTGTGTGGGTGTGTGCGCACAGGTGTCTGCAGGTATCCATACATGTATGGCTGCCAACCTAGGAAGTTATTTTTTCAGCTCTATCCAAATTTCTTTTTCTTTTCTTTCACTTTTTTCTTTTTTCCTTCCTCCCTCCCTCCCTCTTTCTTTCTTTCTTTCTTTCTTTCTTTCTCTTTTTGAGATAAAGTTTCTTGCTCACTTAGAACATGCAAAGTGAGCTAGGGTGGATGAGCCTCAAGGAGTCTCCATCTCCATATTGATAGGATTTCAAGCATTTACCACCATGCCTTCCTTTTTATATTGTTTCCGAGGATCAAAAGGGGGGTGCTCATGCTTGCAAGAAAAGCATTGTGCCAACTAAGCTCTTTTGCAAGTCTGCTTGCTTTTTCTCATGACATCAATTGTGTTTCCAAGTTAAAGACTTTCCAGTTTTACTGTAAGACTTCCATGTATATCTGCTGATCCTGGGCTATTTGCTTAAGTTTCAGAACAGGTGGTCTAGATCTGTTAGCTGAGAACTACTATGAAGGAAAGGTCTGAACCTTTAAATACAAAAACTCCAGTGTTTATCACTAGGCCAGCAGTCTTGGGATAAGTAGAATTCCAGGGGAAATGTCCACTCTTAACTAGAGTGGCAGAAGTGCTGAGAGTCATGTCACAGAAGAGAGAACTCCTGGTTCACTTGCTTTGGAAAAGTCTGTAAATTCACCAATTTCTCTGGATGCCAATGATCAAGGTTGTTTATGTGTCTGTTGCCTGCCTATCACACAACTGCAGTCTCATAGCACTTTTTCACCAATAATTATGGGTATTGCAATAGATAAAGCAGCTGCTGCACAACCATTCAAACTGGAGTTTGTATTTCTAGAAATCAGGTAAAACCAGACATGGTAGCATTCAAGTGCAATCCCTATGTGCCTATGGCAAGATGAGAGGTGGAATCAGGAAACCCCTCCAGAAGCTAGCAGGACAACTAATTTAAGATAAATAGTGTGGAGCAAGAGGATCTGTTTCAAACAAAGTAGAAGTTGATAGCTAACATCTGAAGTTCTGCTTCATCTCCAAAATATTTAAAAGCATATAGCTCATGGACAGTTATGCTACCAACAGAGAGTTTTTTTCGCTCCAAAATATTTTTATCAGTAAGAATACATTCCTGATAACCACTGATCATTCTTCTGTCTTCTCAGCCCTGTTAACAGCTTATTTTCAGCCTGTCTTTATTTAGTTTCCTATAAAAATATTTCACATAAGTAGAATCACCTCGAATCACTTAGTAGACAAACCTCTGGCATGTCTGAGAGACTTTCTAGACAGGATTAACTGAGGAAGCATGACTCTAAGTGTGGGGGATCATCATCCCATGTTCTGGGCTCCTAGACTATATAAAAAGAGAATTATGCTAAACCCCATAATTTATCTGTGTCTGTTTTCTGGCTGAGGTTGCAATGTGACCAGGCACATCATGCTTCTTTCTCTATGACTTATGTACCAGGATCAACTGTGCTTTCAAACTGAGCCAAAATAAACCCTTCCGTTCTTAGTTATTTGTTGGGTATTTTACAACAATAACAAGAAAAGTTCTCAATGCACCTCAAAGATCCATCAGAAGAACTGTTGCTGATAATAGTATGGCCCAAGAGCCACATTGTAGGGTTAAGGAGTAGGGTAGGAGGCAGGAGGCCTCTATGCTCACTACCATGCTATGTGGCATTGAGTACCTGTTGAAACCTGTTTCCTGTGAACTCAATCTCTTTCAAACTTCAGGGATGACCCAGTGGTCTTTGAAGATTATTCTAGGCTTGAACATTCTGTGATACTATGACATATGAAAATTTTACAAATGTAGACCTGCTATGTCCAATGCCAAACCACGTCCTGAATCATGGTTAAAACTATTTTATTAAAAATTTATAAAAGTGAAATTAAGATTCTTCTACAAGGAGCTGTTTACTCAAGAACTATCATATGGAAGCATATCTGAAAAATCAGGCCTAGAATGTCCTAGGTCTGGAATCTGGGAATGAGCTCGAAAATCCCTGAGCTCTATCTTAGAAAATTTGTTCTGGAAACTTGGCTCAAAATGCAGACTGAATTGCTGAGAGCATTCTCTCATTTTCTTGGAACTTCACCATGTTGGCCAGGCTAGCTGGCTGATTAGCTTCCCAGAAACAATATGTCACTTCCTCCCCAGTCAAAAAATTACAAGTGTGCACCAGTACACCCAGCTTTTTGTTTGTGTTCTAGGGGCAGATCTTATATTCCTACGTAAGTGAGAAAGTGCTCTCCTAGCCTAATCATCTGTCTAGTCCATTATTGGTTTGATAATTAAATAATACAATTAGGCCTATGTTGTGTGTTTTTTGTACATTTCCTGGCATGCAAGAGCTACACAATATTTAGATACTAACTGGGGATGTTTTAATATGAGAGAGCTGATAATAAAAAATAAGACTTTCTGTTGTCTTGAGGCTGGAAAGAAAACTTGGAACACAAACAACTTTCATACATTCAAGATCTCTGTCTTTTAGGATGGTTCCCAGGTTATCCCAGGTCTGAGGAGATGAGGGTGTGTTTGGGAGGGGATGAGAGAGGGGCCTAGAGCTGGGAAACAAAGTTAATAAATTTTAATAATCAAAATAATAAAAAAATAGATTTGTACATCTAAACTTCATGAAATCAGTGGTAGTTGTGTGAGGAAAAGGAAAGCATATCACATTCAGATCTCAGCCGGCCAGGACTTCTTCTTTCAGTTTACCTTGAAGCAGAATGGATAGGCAGGAATCAAGTGGAGCCTCCCATAAGCAGAGAAGCAAGCTTTCCAGCCATGGAAGTATCTTCCCTCCTCCTGACATAAACAAGCAATTTTCTAGAAATCTCACTGGAAACTTCATTTATAGGGAAACTATGTATCTACTCTGGTTATAATCTGAGTTGCCCCCGATTTGATCTTACCCTATCATAATTCCAAACAAGTCACCTCCAAAACCATTTTATTTACCTCACTTACCAAAGGAGACAATGTTCCCATGTTCATAGCAGCTTTATTCGTAATAGCCAGAATCTGGAAATAAATCAGATGAACCTTAGTTGAGGAATGGATACAGAAATTGTGGTACATCTACACAATGGAATACTACTCAGCAATTAAAAACAAGGAAATCATGAAATTTGCAAGCAAATGTTTGGAACTAGAAAAGATCATTTTGAGTGTGGTATCCCAGAAGCAGAAAGACACGCATGATATATACTCACTTGTAAGTGCATGTTAGACAAATAATATAGAATAAACATACTAAAATCTCTATACCTAAAGAAGCTAAGGAAGAAGGAAGATCCTGGATAAGATGATCAATCCTAACTCAGAAAGTCAAATGGGTTGGGCATTGGAAGAGAGAGAAAAACAGGGAACAGGACAGAAGCCTACCATAGAGGGCCTCTGAAAGACTGTATCTAGCAGTGTATCAAAGCAGATGCTGAGAAACATTGCCAAACATTGGGCAGAGTGGCAGGGAATCTTATGAAAGAAGGGGTAAACAGAAAGACTTGGATGGGACAAGAACTCCACAAGGAGAGCAACAGAACTAAAAAATCTGGGCACAGGGGTCTTTTCTGAGACTGACACTCCAACCAAGGACCATGAAGGGAGAAAACCCAGAACCCCTGAACAGATGTAACCCATGGCAGCTCAGTGTCCAAGTGAGTTCCCTAGTAATGGGAACAGAGACTGTCTCTGACATGCACTCATTGGCTGGCTCTTTGACTACTTCCTCCTGAGGGGTCAGCAGTCTCACCAGGCCACAGAGGAAGACAATGCAGCGATGAGGCCCGATAGGCTAGGGTGAGAGGAAAAGGGAGAAGGGCCTCCTCTACCAGTGGACTTGGAGAGAGGCATAAGAGGAGAACAGAGAGGGAGGG